>NC_088345.1:13292500-13642500 GCF_036884655.1 Musa acuminata AAA Group
CTTTCGCATCGCGAGGATTGCGTCGAGCGTTTTGGTGGTTCACAGCTAGCCAGCCAACCAACCAACCAACCACGTGACACTGACGGAGGCGAGGCTAGCATAAGCGAATGCTGTCCTCATTCGGCGTCCATGGGCTGGTTAGCGCGTAGGTAACCGCAGTTGGTCATCCCGAGGCCTCGCACTCCCTTTCTTTATTGTTTTTGTGGGGTTCACCGAGTCCCATGGTGTGGCAATGGTGCCTCGGCACGATGCCTTCGGTCACTCGCCTCTTGAGATTCTACTGAAAAGAACAAAAGAAAGCAGCGCTGCAATTTCAAAGACATCCCCCCACCCACGAGTTGCATGAGACAAAAATAATGAGACCGATAAGCATGACCCGAGTGTGTACATACACACAATTCACGAGCAGCGAACGAACTCCTCCACACCACTAACTTCCCCAGAACAAAATCAAAACCACACCGGGGCCCACCGCGACATGATTGCTTTCTTTTATCTCGGTTGGAGGTCACAAGAAGGTGGGCTATCGCACGGAAGACCAAACCGACAGCAACGGAGGGCAGGCAAAACTACCAAAACAACCTCGTCTCGGAGGACGGCTTACCGCTTTCACGCTTCGTTCCGCCGTCGGCCTCCCTTCCCGTCATCCCGTGTGAGGTGGCAACCAGAGGGCGGTTTTGGTAACTTTCCCTGGATCCTTGTGCGTTTCACTTCTTCTCAGATCGCGTCGCTGCCTCCGTCACCGAGGCGAGCTTCTGGAGGTTGAGGCGGACGACGGTGTCGGCGAACAGCTTTGTGTCGTCCACGGTGTTCCCCTCCGGCACGTCCACCACGTACGACTCGAGAACCACCGTCCGGGGCTCCCCGCCCTCCCCCGCGGGGAGCTCGTCGACGGTGGTAACGGACCGGTAGTTCCGGAGGCGGTGCTCTCCGCCGACGATGGTGAAGCCGAGCACACGCCGGCCGTCGTCGATGAGGTCGAGGCGCTCGGTGCTGGTGCTCGCCGGGAGGCCGGTTATGACGCTGACCTCGCGGAGGCACCCCGGTCGGAGCTCGCCACCGCCGTCACTCCCGTCCTTGAGGGCGCAGCTCCGGATGAAGTGCTTGTAGATCTGGGGACGGTCGAACCGCCGGACCACCGACCAGACGGTGGCGGCCGGGGCCCGGATCCGCTGGGCGAGGATGGAGGAGCATTGTCCCGGGCCGACGTCGTACCGATGGTGGGTTTCGATCGCGGAGCGCAGGCCCGCATACTCCTCCGCCGTCAGACCCGCCGGAGCCCCTCCTTCTGCTGCCGGAGATCGGGTCGTAATTCCTTCGCCGGCCTGCATGGTGGAATTTTTTCGGTGGTTTGGTTAGATGGAAGTAAAGAGGCTGGAGGGGGTTCGGGTACATAAATACTGGGACCGAGGCGGCCATCTAAAGAAATAAACGAACTTATCTACAACACTAGTAGTGGGTGCATTAGGTACACGCGTACTAAAGTAATCCTCCCAAAGACTTCCTCACTCATCGACGATCATATCCATCGGACACCGTCACTCGACGTTTCTTCTTCTGCCAGATCATCGGAGATCGCATGCGAAGCACGCCACTCCTCACCTACAGAGCCGTTTACTGTCATCAAATAATTAAATTTAAAGCTAATAGTCTCTTTTCAATTTGTTTTTCCTAATACATTAAACATCCCTGGTTAGCCCCATCGAAACAATTCTCGACCATTACCTCGGATCGATTCATAGGCTGCACCGCCCACACCCCTATGACCTGTTATAATATTTTTCACACGAGAACAAAAACCCTACAAAATTTTATTTAAAAATATTATAAATGAATCAAATCTCCCAATCTTCAATCGAACTGACTACATTATCAAATTAATATATCATCATTGTGTAAGAGCAACGATAATTTTCTTTATAAAAAAAAAACAATCCTATGTTGGGTACAGTATATTTTAATAACTTTATAGTGTTTTCAATAAGTGAATAATATAAAATAAAATCAAAACACAATAAAAACTAATTAATATAACATGAAAAGATTCAAAAAGGTACGAATAATAATTTAGGAAAAACATCACCCGGATCGAAAATTGATCTGTTTTAATGTTTCCGACACAAAAACAAAAACATCAAAAAGCATATTTACAAATACTATCCCAAATGACCCAAATGATACCATGATCTAATAATCGCCTAACTAATAATATATTTTCTTTTATCAATAATAATTTTGAATCATGAAAATGATACCAGACTGTCTCTCAAGCACACCCCCCACCCCCTCGATCATTTCTGACATAGGAGGCAGAGACACTGTAATACACAGTGTAAAGGGTGCTCTGGTAGCAGCTAAACATGTAACCACATGTTAAAAGAGACTCGTTGTCACTCCATCGAAACCTGCTTTCCTCGTCGACGAATGGTTTCTATCGTCAACCAACCCTTCTCCGACAAAATGGAAAGAAAAAGAAAAAAACATTCGATGAACTTAGTTTGAGAAAAACTATTAAGGTGTTTCTCATCAAAATACTAACTTGTTATATGTAGAATAATAAATCAATCACAAAGTGAGATATCAAAATTTTTACGTAAAAAACCCAATACGAGAAAAATCACGGACCATAGTCCACTTCAAATTTTCACTATCATAAAAAATAATAACAAGTTTACAGTAAGTCTTCTCCTAAATAACCAAAGGATCACAATAACATAAATAACATAGATCTTAGCTCAGCATTAACATATCATCATCACCGAAGATGGATTTCATGAAAAGAAAATTTTAGATCTCACAAAATGGGTATAGCAGAAAAATACTATAGAAAGGATAAATTACAGATCAGTATCATTAAGATTGTAGAGCTTATTGCAAAGATTCTTCACATAAAATTTAAAACCAACAAAGTTTAACTGCTCGATAATCTAGCAAAAGCCCCAAAAAAAAAAATCTTCACTTTCTTTTCTCCTTTTCTATCTCTATTTCTTTGTCAAGCTGCCATTGTTCGCTCGCTGCATGCACGCTTGTTCGCTGCCCTCACTGTGCATGTCTCCACCATTTTTTATTTTTCTTTAATAATTCAGATTTAGGCTCAATGCTCAAATCATCTAGTCCAAACACACATATGGGCTGGACCCAATAATTCTCCCCCTCTAACTCATATGGTGGACTGTACTAAGCTCGCTTTTCGCCTACATGCTTCAAACTTTTCCTTAGGCAAAGATTTTATAAACATATCTGATTCATTCTCATTGGTATGCATATTTTTCAAGTGTAATTCTTTCATCTCAAGCACATCATGCATTCAGTAATATCTACCATCAATATACTTGGATCTAGAATAATATGTTAAATTTTTTGAGAGGTGAATGATGCTTTGACTACCATAGTAAACAATATATCCTTCCTGTTTCAAGCTCAATTCCTGTAGAAACATTTTCATCCACAAAGCTTCATTGCAGGGTTCAATAATTGCTATATATTCTGCTTTTGTGATTGATAGAGCAACATAATTATGTAACTTAGATTGTCAAAAGATTGCTCCCCTACATATGCCATCAAGAATTCTAAAGTGGACTTCCTGTAATTAGTATCACCTGTCATGTCTGTATCTGTGTACCCCTCTAGCACATGTTCATCACTGCCAAAACATAAACACAACCTAGAAGTACCTCTTAGATATCTTAATATCTATTTCACTATTGCCCAATGTTCCTTACCAGGATTAGAGAGAAACCGATTGACAACTCCAACTGCATGAGCTATATCTAGTCTAGTACGAACCATAGCATACAACAAACTACCTACTGTAGATGAGTAAGACACTTTGGACATTTCTTCTTTTTTCTTTCTCACTTGTAGGACATTGTTTCAAACTAAGCTTGAAATGACCTACAAATGGAGAACAAACTGCTTTGGCTTTACTCATGTTGAATCTTTCCAGAACTTTTTCAATGTAGGTCTCCTAAGATAGCCAAATATTTCCTTTCTTCCTATCACGAAGAATCTTCATGTCAAATATTTGTTTTACCAATCCCAAGTCTTTCAAGGTAAAAGACTTATCTCTCTTTTAAGCTTTTTAATTTTACTAGCATCATGACCAACAATTAACATATCATCAACATATAGTAAGAAAATAATGAAATCATCATATGAAAATTTCTTTGTAAACATACAATGATCAGATGTGGTTCTTTTATACCCTTGGCTCATTATAAAGGAATCAAATGTTGAATCTCGGATTTTGATGATGAAGTCAATTGTAAATTATTTGATCTAATCTATATGTTGAGAAAAGTGTGTAGAATTAACTACGATAGTAGTGAGACATAAAGCAAGGTTTGTGCCGAAGTCAAGATCAAGATCTCATTGAGAGTTCGAGAGTTTGACGGAAGTCCGGACATTCGTCGGAAGTTCTACCGGAACCAACCGAGAAGTCTAGGAGCTTGCCAAACAAGCTCGTCAGAACTCGCCAAGAAGATCGTCGTAAAGTCCAGGAGCTTGCCAGGAGTCTGTCGGAACATTGCCGAGAGTTCGTCGGATGTTCGCCGGAAGTACGCCGGAAGCTCATCGGAAGAGCAATTGACGCACCGGAACAAGCAACACTGTAATCATGTCTTAGTTAACGTAGTTAGAGCATAAATTAAGTTAGGATTGGGAGGTAATCCCACTAACTTAATTAGGAACCAATTGGGCCCTTAATAGGGCTGAATTGGGCCGAATTGAGCACCCAATTAAACCCTTAAAAATATGGTCAGCGGTGGCACCGCTTGGAAGGCAGTGCCCCTAGATTTCTGGGTGGGGGTATTGCCCAGACTGGGTAGTGGTACCGCCGCTGTTCGACAGTGGTACTACTCAGAGTCAGATCAGCGACGGTAGTACCGCCCAATAACGGCGGTGGTATCGCCAGTACCCCAGATTTCGGGAATGTGACATTTTTTTGCTCCAATTTTGAAGCCATTGGGGCCTATAAAAATCCCACCCTTTTTTGCATGAAAGGGCATGAAAGTGTTGGCTTAATTTTAAAGTCTTGAGTCATAAAAGTGTTGTAAAAGTTAGAGTTCTCCTCCTTCATCTCTTAGCCTTGTAACTATCCAAGAAAGAGGAGTGAGCCTTGTAAGGGTTATCTCCTAAACTTGGGAAAAAAAGAAAACGCTGTAAAGAGGTGTTCGGTCTTCACCTATTGAAGGAAGGCATTTAGTGGATGCCGATGACCTCGTCGGAGGAGGAATTTGAAAGTGGACGTAGGTCACATTGACCGAACCACTCTAAAACTCGGTTTACATTTACTTTAAGCGATCTACTTTTATAACAAACTGCCTCTCCTCCTTACCATGCTTTTACTATACCTACATACGCTTTCAAGTAAATATCTTCCGAGATCGGCTTTAATCGTATGAAGACTTTACGAAACTGACGCTTTTCATTTGTGTAATTTATATTATTACAAATCTCCTTAATTTTCTTTTGCACTTTTAGGAAAACTTTCAAGTTCAAATTCTCTTCAAAATAGATTGAATCAAAACCATTTTCGTCATAATCGGTTTTAATCGAAACAAGTCTTTTGAAATCGCAAAAGTTTTCCACTGCACTAATTCACCCCTCTCTTAGTGCCGCTCTTGATCATAACAATTGGTATTAGAGCAAGGTTCACTCTCATTTGGTTTTAAATCCAAGAGAGATGACATTTACCGGCAACCTAGAGGGTCATTCAATTACACGTCCGCCCATGTTCAATGGGACAGATTACACATATTGGAAGATTAGAATGAGAATCTTCCTAATTTCAATGGATTTTAAATTATAAAATATTATAGAAAATAGATTTCAAAAGTCTTCTCTTCCAATGAACTATTGGAATGAATTGGAGAAAAAGACTTTCGCTTTAAACGCAAAGTTTATGAATGTCTTATTTTGTGCCTTAGATAAAAACGAGTTTAATCGTGTGTCCATTTGTGAAACGATATTTGATATTTAGCACACACTTGAAGTGACTCATGAAGGCAATAGTAGAGTGAAGGAGCCAAAAATCAATCTTTTAGTGCATACTTATGAATTGTTTCGAATGAAACCGAGTGAGACCATTGGAGACATGTACACCCGATTTACGAATATCGTCAATGGTCTAAAAGGACTTGGTAAAAATTTCTCAGATTTTAAGCTTGTTAATAAAATTTTAAGATCCCTTCCAAAGAGTTGGAACCCTAAAGTCACGGCCATTCAAGAGGCCAAAGACCTAAATAATTTTCCTCTCGAAAAACTAATTGGGTTACTAATGACCTATGAGATAACTTGTAAAGCTCATGAAGAGCTTGAGGACACCCTTCCAAAAAATAGGAAGGATATAACACTAAAAACTCAAGAAGACCACTTGAAAGAAAACTCAAGAGATGAGGACCTTGATGAAGACTTGATACTCTTAACAAGGAAATTCAAAAAATTCATTAAAAGGAACAAATTTAAAAAATGATACTAAAAATAAATTTGAACCCAAGAAAGATCAAGTAATATGCTACGAATGCAAGAAGCCAAGACATTACAAGAGCGAATGTCCCATAGTCAAGAAGAGGCAACTAAAGAATAAGGCTCTTAAAACAACATTGGATGACTCAAGTGCATTCGAAGAGGAGGGGCCTATCATTACTGAGCAAGTTGCTCACTATGCACTAATGGCTATTGGAGATGAGGTAACAAGTTCATTAGATGTAAATTTATCTTTCGATTAGCTTTTAAATACATTTCATGAATTATTTGATGAATGTAGAACATTGAGTAAAAAATATAACTCTTTAAAAAAGGAACATGCTTATCTTATTAGTGATTTTGATAGATTAAAACTTGAGCACAATGATAATCTAGCTTCATGTACGAAATGTGATGAATTAAAATTACTTCAAAAAGAAAACTTGCTACTTAAGAAAACCTTAGAAAAGTTTGAGGTTGGTAGCAAATGCTTGAACATGATCCTTGCCAACAATGATCACGTTCATAGAAAAGGCGGAATCGGATTTGTGAGTAGCTCTCACCAAAATCTAACCACCTTTGTTAAAGGCCCTACTTTGCATGTTTCACCCTGAAAGAAATATAACTTTTGTTACAAATTTGGGTATGTAGCTTATCATTGTCCATTTAAGAAATGTAGTCCACACAAATTGATTTGGGTTCCTAAAAGAACCTCAAATGACTCAGTGCAATATGATAAGCTATGTAGATCGATTTTTGAGGCACCCAAGGTCAAATGGATACCTAAAAATCATCCTTTTTTGTATAAATATTTATCATCACGAGCTAGAGGCAAGAGATGATACCTTGATAGTGGATGCTCAAGGCATATGACCAGAGATCCATCTCAATTCTCTAAGCTCACTAGCATAGACGAAGGATATGTCACCTTCGGAGATAACAAGAAGGATAAAATCATTGGCAAAGGAACCATAGGTAACAAATTCATCTTTTCTATTAAAGATGTGTTGTTAGTCGATAGCTTAAAGCATAACCTTTTGAGCATTGGTCAATTGTGTGATAAAGGATACATCATTAAATTTGAATCTAATGCTTGCATTATTGAAAAATCACACAAAAATACATCTATGATTACACTAAAACAAAATAACGTATATACTATTGACATTAATGATCTTTATAATGAAATGTGTTTTTCGGTTTTGAATAACGATGCTTGACTTTGGCATAGGAGATTAGGTCATGCTAGCATGAAACTAATCACTCAAATTTCATCTAAAGAACTTGTAAGAGGAATTTCTCATATCAAGTTCGTTAAAAATAATATGTGTGATGCATGTTAACTAAGAAAACAAATAAAAGATAGCTTCAAACCTAAGAACCAAATAAGCACCTCTAGACCTTTGCAATTGATCCATATGAACTTGTTCGGACCAATTGCTATATCAAGCCTAGGAGGTAGCAAATACGCATTTGTCATCGTGGATGATTATAGTAGACACACATGGACTTATTTTTTGGATACAAAAGTGAATGCTTTAGAGAATTCTCTAAGTTTTGTAAACTTATTCAAAATGAAAATGGTTTTATGATTTCGTCAATTCGAAGTCGGTGGTGAATTTCAAAACCGTGATTTCCAAGAATTTTGTGAATACAACCACAACTTCTTTACTCTAAGAAATCCTCAACAAAATGGAGTAGTAGAAAGAAAGAATAGAAACTTACAAGAAATGACAAGAACCATGTTGAATAAACATAACCTACTCAAATATTTTTGGGCCGAAGCCGTAAACACGATATGCTATGTCATGAATAGAATTCTAGTAAGACCTTTACTCACCATAACTCCTTATGAGTTGTGGAACAATAAAAAAACTCAATGTTTCATATTTTAAAGTTTTTGGGTGTAAGTGTTTTATCTTAAATGAAAAAGATGCTTTAGGAAAATTTGATGCTAAATCTGATGAAGAAAATTTTCTTGGCTATTCTTCTATTTCTTAAGTATTTCGTATCTTTAATAAAAGAATTTTGATTATAGAAGAATCTATTCATGTTGTTTTTAATGAAGTTTCCAAAGTTAAGAAAAATGATTTCAATGATGATGTTAATTTTGATGTTTTGAATTTAAATGAAACTCTTTCTCCATCTAGCAACTTGGATGTATCTACTTCTGAAACAATATTACCCAAGGATTAGAAGTATGTAGATACTCATCCTAAGGAGTTAATCATAGGAGACATTTAAAGGGGTTCAAACTTGTTCCTCTCTTAAGAATTTTTGTGTAAACGTTGCTTTTCTCTCCCAAATTGAACCTAAATGCATTGACAATGCATTGAAAAATGATTCATGGGTCATCGCAATGCAAGATGAGTTAAATCAATTTAAGAGAAATGAGGTGTGGAAGCTTGTCACTAGGCTAAATGACCATTTAGTTATTGGTACTAAATGAGTCTTTAGAAACAAGCAAGATGAATTTGATATCGTGGTTAGAAATAATGCTAGATTAGTGGCCAAAGGTTTCAACCAAGAAGAAGTGATCAATTATGAAGAGATAATCACTCTTGTGGCACGATTAGAAGTCATAAGGATGCTCCTTGCCTATGCTAATAGTAATACTTTTAAGTTATTTCAAATGGATGTTAAAAGTACTTTTCTTAATGGCTTTATTTTCGAAGAAGTTTATGTTGAACAACCTCCCGGATTTGAGAATGATAATTTCCCTAATTATGTGTTTAAATTGACTAAAGCTCTCTATAGATTGAAACAAGCCCCAAGAGCTTGGTATGAGAGACTTAGCTCATTTCTTATTGAAAATAATTTTTTGAAAGGCAAGGTCGATACTACATTGTTTATCAAAAATTTTGAGAATAATTTTTTTATTGTTCAAATTTATGTTGATGATATTATTTTGAATTCCACGAATGAATCTCTATGTGAGTCATTTGCTAAAAGTATGAGTCTTGAATTTGAAATGAGTTAAATGAAAGAATTAATTTTCTTTTTAGGCTTACAAATCAAACAACTAAGTAATAATATTTTTCTTAGTCAAACAAAATATGCTTTAGATTTGCTAAAAAGGTTTAATATGGATAGCTCAAAGGCTATCAACACTCCTATGAGCACCTCCACTAAGTTAGACATTAATGAAAGTGGAGAAAGCTTTGATCAAAAAGCTTATAGGGGTATAATAGAAAGTTTACTATATCTCACCGCAACTAGACCGGATATCATGTTTAGTGTAGGACTTTGTGCTAGGTTTCAATCTAATCCTAAGATATCTCATCTTAAAACAGTTAAGAGAATACTTAGATATCTTAAAGGAACCATAAATCTAAGATTATGGTATCCAAAATCCGAGAACTTTGAGCTAATTGCTTGTGCTGATGCAAATTTTGCAGGATATAGATTAGATAGAAAAAGCATATCCGGAACATGTCAATTTTTAGGACACACTTGTTTCTTGGTCTTCCAAGAAACAAAATTCGGTTGCACTATCTACAACCAAAGCCGAGTTCATTGCAGGTAGTGCATGTTGTGCACAAGTTGTGTGGATTAAAAACAACACTTTAGAAGATTATAAGATTCATCTTAAAAACATTCGCATAAAATGTGATAACATAAGTGTAATATGTTTAATAAAAAATCTCATTCAACACTCTAGAACTAAACATATTGATATTATGCATCACTTTACATGAGATAATGTTAATAATCATGATGTAATCTTAGGGTTTATTGATACGAAACATCAATTAGTCGGTATTTTTACAAAACCTTTAAGTGAAGAACAATTTGATTTTATTAGAAGAGAATTAAGAATGTTAATTTGTCTGAATGCATGAATTTGTCAAATTTTATTTTCGAACTTTCTTGTTTCTTTGGATCACTCACTTAAATCTTCTCCTCTTATGAAGCTGAAAATTGTTTACCTTTGTAAACTTAAAATGTTGTTTACTTTGATGTTGAAATTGTGTTTTGATGCTAAAAATTTCTATGATGATTATGATCTCTATTAAATATTGAGAAGTTTTAATCATACATGATGCAATATCGGATTCTTAATTTTTGAGTGCTACAAGCACTAATGATATTACCTCATACAAGTAGTGATGAAAGGCTACGATGAAACATTTTATAAATGCATGAAGTGTTTATACATATCTTGATGTTTGATTCATGGAAGTCATTGATAAATGAAAGCATGTGTGTGATAATTTTCGTAGGGATTTGATTTCATATGGATATCTCGATCCTTTTCATGAATCTCTTCTCTTTGTCAAAATGAAAGCATGTTTTAACGAAAACTTATTTTTGACTTGATTCAAATCATTTCACAAATTTAGTTCTTAATGGATTCCCTCCTTACATTCTTTCCTCTTCTTCATGCAAAATGTGATGACAAAGAGGGAGAAGTTGTTGGAATCTATCGTTTAAATGTTGATAACATCTAATGATGATAACTTTTGAGTGTGAAACTTGCTTAATTCTTTTTTACCACACTTGCATTGTTGAATTGTTCTCCTTTTTGTTGATGAGAAAGGGGGAGAAATAATACCAAAATGTGGTAAATTGATGACAAATATATGGAATGTATTTCATCATATATACTTGAAATGTTTGCTTGATAAATTTCTTTCATTATGATAAGATATCTAGAGCTTAACTTGCTATTTTGTAATTGATATCTTACCATAGAATAATGAATTGTTATCTTTGTCATATTTCATATTTGAAATATCATACTTGAAAATGGATGTCATACCTTGACATCATTTTGATAAATACTTGGCATTGTATTTTGAAAATGATAGATCATGATAGGAATCATGATGTGCATATTGATAAGTTTCATTAACTTATCTTATCAAATTATTTCTATTAGAAAAAAATCGGCACTAGCGCGCGGGGGGGGGGGGGGGGGGGGTTAATTAGTGCAGCGGTAAAAACGTCGGTTCTAGAAAAATTCTTTTCGTACGATAAAATTGATTTCAGAAAAATAGCTTGAAAGCGTACAAAAGAGCATAGTGGATGTAAAACAAGTAAGTAAGTAAAGTGGTTTGCAGTTAAAGTAAATTGCTCAAGACGATTTAAACTACATCCGCTCCGTCGATTCCTCTTTCGTCGAGGCCACCGGCATCCACTATTGATCTTCTTTCAATAGGCAAAGACCAACCACCTTTTACACCCCTCTTCTCCTTTTCACAAGTTTAGGAGACAACCTTTACAAGCATTCACTCCTCTTAAACAGAATTCTATACTTAAACTAGAGGAGGGGATTTCTCAAGTGATTGCAACAGTGTTTATTCACTTTTAAACTCTCTGTTCTTGTATATATTAACCAGGGATGAGAGGGGTATTTATAGGCCTCAAGTTGAATCAAACTTGGAGCCTAAAAATATCTCATCTCGGGTTTCCTTGGATCGAACGGTACCATCGCCTGTGCTGGGCGGTACCACCGCTAGTGTCAGTCTGACACTGATATTGCACTAGTGGTACCACCGCCTGGGAGGCTGTGCTGGGCGGTACCACCGCTTGACACAATCTCAGAGACTATGCCACGATGGTGCCACCTCTTGGGTCACTATTTGGACCTTTTCATTGGGCCCAATACAGTTTTTACATGGGCCCAACTAGCCCCTAATTGGGTTGGCCCAATTCCAATCCCAATTATGTGCTAACTACGAATTCTAAGACATTTCCTAAGCTAAACAAGTCTGTAAGTCTAGTTTCTTCCAGCGAGCTTCCGACGATCTCTCGGCAATGTTCCAGCGAACTCTTGGCAAGCTCCTAGACTTCACGATGATTTTCTTGCCCGAAGCCTTCTATCGATATGTCGATCGATCCTCCGGCTCAACGTCTATCTTCTGACATGTTCCACCAACCCAACATGATTCTTCCTGCTTTAATTGTCTCATCCTAATCGAAGCATCTTGCGTCACTAAAAACGCAGATCAAATCATAAACACTTATCAATTGGTTTCATCATCAAAATATGATATTCAATAATTTCTTGAATTCAAGAATGTCTTTTCTCAAGTATGACATATAGATAGGGGGAGTTAAGGTTAACTCTGTCATCAATTAATTGTCATCATAAAAAAGGAGGAGATTGTTGAATCTCGGATTTTAATGATGAAGTCAATTATAAATTGTTTAATCTAATCTATATGTTGAGAAAAGTGTGCAGGATTAACTACAATAGCAGTGAGACATAAAGCATGGTTTGTGCCGAAGTCAAGATCGAGATCTCATTGGGAGTTTGAGAGTTCAACGGAAGTCCGGACATTCATCGGAAGTTCTATCGGAACCAATCGAGAAGTCCAGAAGCTTGCCAAAGAAGCTCGTCGGAACTTGCCAAGAAGATCGTCGTAAAGTCTAGGAGCTTGCTAGGAGTCCGCCGGAACATTGCCGAGAGTTCGTCGAATGTTCGCCAAAAGTACGTTGGAAGCTCATTAGAAGAGCAATTGACGCACTAGAACAAGTAATCATGTCTTAGTTATCATAGTTAAAGCATAATTTAAGTTAGAATTAGGAGGTAATCCCACTAACTTAATTAGGGGCCAACAGGGCCCTTAACATGGCTGAATTGGGCCGAATTGAGCACCCAATTCAACCCCTAAAAACATGGCTGGCGGTGGCACCGCTTGGAAGGCAATGCCCCTGGATTTCTAGGCGATGGTACCGCCCCTATTCGACGATGGTATTGCCTAGAGTCAAATCAATGACGGTAGTACCGCCCAATAACGACGATGGTACCGCTAGTACCCCGGATTCCAGGGATGTGACACTTTTTTACTCCAATTTTGAAGCCATTGGGGCCTATAAAAACTCCACCCTTTTCTGCATGAAAGGGCACGAAAGTATCGGCTTAGTCTTGAAAGTCTTGAGTTATACAAATATTGTAAAATTTAGAGTTCTCCTTCTTCATCTCTTAGCCTTGTAACCATCCACGAAAGAGGAGTGAGACTTGTAACGGTTATCTCCTAAACCCGGGAAAAGGAGAAAGTACTATAAAGAGGTGTTCGGTCTTCATCTATTGAAGGAAGGCTTTTAGTGGACGCTGGTGACCTCGTCAGAGGAGGAATCCAAAAGTGGATGTAGGTCACATTGACCAAACCACTCTAAAACTCGGTTTGCATTTACTTTGAGCAATTTACTTTTATAGCAAACTGCCTCTCCTCCTTACTGTGCTTTTACTACGCCTATATATGCTTTCAAGTAAACACCTTCCGAGATCGGCTTTAATCATACGAAGACTTTACGAAACTGACGCTTTTCATTTGTGCAATTTACATTACTACAAATCTCCTTAATCTTCTCTTGCACTTTTACAAAAGCTTTCAAGTTTAAATTCTCTCCGAAATGGATTGAATCGAAACCATTTTCGTTGAAATCGGTTTTAATCGAAACAAGTCTTTTGAAATCGTGAAAGTTTTCTACTGCACTAATTCACCCCCCCCCCCTCTTAGTGCCGCTCTTGATCCTAACATCAAACTTCTTGTATCACTATCTAGGTGCTTGTTTATGTTTTTCTTAAGCTTACACACCATATTTTCTTTTCCCTTGACTTTGAAACCTTCTGGTTGCTCCATGTAAATTTCTTCTTCTAAGTCACCATGAAGAAATATTATTTTCATATCAAGTTGCTCAACTTCTAAATTTAAGCGGGCAGTCAAACCAAGAACAACTTAGATAGAGAACATTTTCACCACATGAGAAAATATTTCTTCAAAGTCAATACATTTCTTTTGACCGAACCCTTTCACAACTAGTCATGCCTTGTATCTTTGTTGTGAACTATTATTTTCAGTCTTTAATTGGTAAACTCATTTGTTCTTGAGTGCTTTCTTCTCTTTATGTAACTTTACCAAGTCATAGGTATAGTTATAAAGCAAGAATCTCATTTCTTCTTGCATGGCTTTAATCCACTCATTCTTATGCTCATGTAGAATAGCTTCTTGGTAAGTTTCTAGCTCTCCTCCATCAGTTAGCATAACATACTCATGTGGAGGATATCTGGTAGATGATTATCGCTCTCTTGTGGATCTTTTTAATGAAATTTCAACTGATGGTGGAGGTTCTTGTTCAGTTGGTTCAACATCATCAATTGTAGGAGCATCATCATTGATATTCTCATCACAATCTTCTTGTTCATCTTCCCCATGATCATCATGAACTACAAGTGAAAGAACTGGACTCAAACTCTAAAGAATATAAACAGAGATTTTTGGCTTCTCAACATTATCACCATCATCAAATAATTAGTCTTTAAGAAACACAACATCTCTGCTTCTAATAATCTTCTTGTTCACTGGATCCCATAATCTATACTCAAACTCTTCATAACCATATCCCAAGAAGATATATGTTTTTGCCTTATTATCAAGCTTTGACCTCTCATATTTGAGAATATGAACAAATGCTTTACACCTAAAGACTCTCAAGTGATTATAAGATATATCTTTTCTTTTTCATACTCTCTCTAGAACATCACCTTTCAGAGAAACTAATGGGAAAAGATTTATCAAATCAACTGTAGTTCTCATGGCCTCTCTCCAAAATGACTTAAATCACTTAGCGTAAGAAAGTATACACCTAATCCTTTCTTTAATAGTTATGTTCATCTTTTCTGCAACACTGTTTTGCTGAGGAGTTTTAGGAATTGTTTTCTCAAGCCTGATACCATGGAACATGTAATAATTCTCAAAAGGACCCATGTACTCACCACAATTATCTGCTCGAATATACTTTAGCTTTCTGTCAATTTCTCTTTCAACACTAATATGAAACTCTTTGAAAACATTGAGTACCTAGTTTTTAGATTTCAAAGCAAAAGCTCAAGCATAAGCTCAAACTTTTCTAGAATGATAAGTAATGAAAGTAACAAAATAAAGAGCACATCCAAGAGTTTTAGTTTGCATAGTATAAATATCAGTATGAATCAAATCAATAACATTTGATCTTCTAGATGATGGATATGTATGAAAGGCAACTCTATGTGTTTTTCCAACTAAACAATGATCACAAGATTTAAGAGATGTATCTTACAACTCTGGTAAAAACTACTTTCTGACAAGAGTTTGAAGTCCCTTCTCATTGATATGACTAAACCTCTTATGCCAAAGATCTATACTTTCACCATTCTAAATTGCATTAATCTCTCATTTATGTAGCTTAGCTTCCAGGACATAAAAAGAGTTAAGCTTTTTTCCTCTCACCACAATTAGAGAACCTCTAGTGAGTTTTCATTTGCTTTCACCAAAATAGTGTGTAAATCCCTCATCGTCAAGTTTGCCTGTAGATATCCAATTAAGATGAATATCTAGAACATGTCTAACATTTTTTAGTATCAGTTTGCTCTAAATACTAGTCTCTAAACAAATATCTCTAATACCCACAATCTTAGATGTATCATTGTTTTCCATTTTGACATTACCAAAATCACCAACAGTGTAAGATATAGAGAAATCATCATGAGAAGTAACATGAAACGAAGCACTAGAATCAATTACCTAGTTACTGTCCCGAGCTGCAAGATTGACACAACTGTCATCACAAATAATAATCATATCAAATTTAACAAAAATTGTATTGGTCTCTTTCTCTTTTTTTTTTTATTCATTCTGTTCTCGCTTTCAAAACCTACACTCTTTCTTCACGTGACCTAGTATGTTACAGTATAAACATTTGATATCTCTTCTAGACTTGGATCTTCCACTATAACCATGTGGATTTCTACTATGACTTCTTCCACTTCTTTTTTATTTTTCAGTAACAAATGCACCAGAAAAAGATTCTCCATGTTCTTCTTTTGGCATCTTCATTAAGAAAATTATCTTTAACTATATCTATAGTTAAGAGTCCAATCTAGCGCGGAGTTACAAATTGTCACCACATACGTTTCCCAACTTTTTGGTAAAAAACTGAGAAATAATAATCCTTGCATCTTATCATATATATTCATTTTCATAGCAATCAGTTTATTTGTAAAACTCCGAAATAGGCTTATATGCTCAACAATATTACCAACATTTTTAACTTCAAATTTACAAGTCTATTTCTCACTATCTTTTTCACAAAGAGATTTTCTAACCTTTGCCAAACAACATCAGCTCTGGTTCCATCAGAAATATACTCATGCAAATTTATATTCATCCATCTTCTAATATAATTTAAGTCAAAACCAACAAAGTTTAGCTACTCGATCTAGCAAAAGCCTAAAAAAAACCTTAACTTTTTCTCTCGTTTTCTCTCTATGTTTCTTCATCGCGTCGTCACGTCTCCATCGTTTCCCCTTTTTTTTTTAAATAAATTAGATTTGGGCTCAAATACCCAAATCATCTCGTCCAAGCCGGCTGGACCCAACACCCCATGATGTCGTTAGTGAGTGAATTTATAGTGAATTTGTAATCTGATTAAACGATGGTTTCTTCTTCTAATTACCGTAAGTTGGCTCTCCATACAAACCGTAAAGGATTTGAAGTCATTATAAGCTGGAGCTCCGATGATTGCCATGAAAATGGAAATTCGAAGGCAACGAGTCACTTTTTGGGATCTCTGGCGACCAGCTTGGTCAAAACAAGAACGGTTAAATGTTGGCACTCGACAACGGGACCTCATCGGAGAAGCAAATTTTAATTGGATCCAAAAGGCCTGCTTACCGCGTAGAAGCGACTCAGATGAGAAACGTGTGTGAAACCATTGCATCATACAGCCTCCCCTACCCCATCCTTGACCTTATCCAAAAAGAAGCTACTGGCTGCTTTTGTTTTGACATGATCGACCATCATACGGAGAGCAGCACCGATGGCCAACCTTTCCCTTCTCCTCCCACACCTAAAACAGACGACATCACCACGATCGGTTAATCTACCATATGAAAGGTCCAAGAGGAGGAGGAGGAGGAGGAGGAGCATAATTTTGTGAGACAATTAATAGGAGGAGGAGCAGCGTGAAGAGGGCTTTGGAACCCACAAGAAAGCATCTCAAAGCCAAAAGCTTCAGCTCTTTGGTAAGGGTCGTGATCATTGGCACAAAGGGACCCAACCTAAACAGAAAACCCAGGAGGTACCGATAAGGATCTGAAATGACGCTCAAACAACGCCCATGAATCATCCTTCTGAAGAGACTCCGGGAAAAAAAAAGAATCTAAGCATATTTCTAAAAATCGAATGGAACCAAAGCAAGAAATTCTTCGTATGAAGCAGATATGAAGTAGGCAAGAAGTCCGAAACGTAAGTTTTATTAAAGTAAAAAAAAACTGACTACAAGACCAGATAAGCTACAGCCCCAAACTAAACCCCTAAGTTATTACAATGCTATGGGAGGCTTCGGCGCTGTCGTCAAAAGGGACCTCGTCTGGCATGTCGACGATCAGGTCTTCGGGGTAGGAGGCGAAGGAGTTTTCCTCGACCTCCAAGTTGGGGTGGCGTACCTTGAAACGAGCCAGGGCAATCCGGTACCCATATTCATAGGTAACCTACCTCGACCGGACCAGATCGAGCTGAAAACCCGAGGACTCTTTGTAGTCCTCGATCAGCTTCCTGTCTTTCCCCGGCCGTTGACTCATCTCGGCGGCCAAGGCATCGGAAGCCCCCTTCACCTCAGCGCGAGCCTCCTCTAGCTTTCGAGCTAGGCCCGCCGCCACATCCCGAGCCAGACGAGCCTCGGTTCGAGTCACCCTTAGGAGTGACCGGAGCTCGTCATTCTGGTCCTTGGTCGCCTTCGCCTCTGATGTGAGGCGCACCGACTCTGCCTCTAGCTTCGAGGCGCACTGCTCGGCCGCCCTCGAGGCAGAGGAGAGGCGTGACACCTCCGCCTCCAAATCGGAAGCTTGCTGCTCGGCCGCAGCGACTGCCTCTGGAGCCGCCCCTGCGCGGACCTCCTCAAGCTACCGACGTAGCTCGGCATTGCAGTCGCTCAAAACGCCGAGGGCCCGGCCCGCATCGCGGACGCGATCCATCAACATTGTGGTATAGTGATGGTTCTGTAAAAGAGAAAAAGTCAAATGCTTACCCACAGTAATGACTTAGCAGACTTTCCCAACAAAACATCGGAGGGCACGGTGTAAAGATCCGGAGCCATGTCGGGATGAAGCCCGTCTCATGCGAAGGAGGCCGCGGCCTCCCCATCAGCCCACACCCGGGTCCCGCGGGTCAAGCCCGCCCACCGGGCGAGCAATGGGTCGAAGGGTTGGCCCGCCCACCCGAGCTTGATAGGGCTCATCCTGCGCTCCCGTAGGGAGGCGACACAGGTCGCGGATAGAGGGTTCCTGAGGCGCCTTCCCTGCCACCTCGTTGCTCGGGCTGGCCCCGCCTCGACTAGGGCCCCGTCGTCGATCGCGGCGGCCCGGTTCGACAACGACCTCCCTAGCCCGAGGTGGAGCCATATCCCCCTTCTGGGGTCCCATCTTCGATTTTTTCCGAGGCCTGCTGGCCTCAAGTTCTACTGGTGCTTCTTTTGTGCCGGCCCCGGGCTCAGCCGTTTGACGCGACGACATGACCGACAAAGAGCACCCCCCGCGCACAGCGACGAGGTTCACCATCTCTGCACGAAAACACCAACATTGGTCAGAACACCAAAAACGATCCTTAGGAAAACCCTAGCATTACCAATTGTGGGCATACCTCGAGGCGCCGGGCTAAGACCCGCCTCGACCAGCCACCACTCGATCATCTCCCGGATAACCCAGGAGGCTGGGAGAATCTCCTTGAGCCGTCGAAGGTCCTTGCGCTCCTCGTCGTTCAGGGATGGAGCGGTGTTGTTAATCACGCGCGCCGCCCACCGAAGCTCAAAGCCCCAGTCCTCCGAACGACAGACAAAAAAGAAACACCCCTTCCATCCCTTATTACTAGAAGGGGCCCTACTAACCCGGAAGCCCGCTCGGGCGGACAAATAGTAGCCCCCGGACCCCTTGGAAAGGCAAAAACAGGAGAGGAAGAGGGACCGGGTCGGGGTAATGCTGGCGTAGTAGCACTCCCCTAGGAACGCCACCAGATAGCGCTAGGAGTTCAATACCATCTGTGACAGGGAAATGCGCCACCACGAAATGCAAGAGGTAATGACGAGATGCAATGGGAGGCATAGCCCGGCCTCGAAGGCATCCAAAGTCAGGGCGAAACCCTTTAGGATAGGGTCGTACGCCCGTTGCCCCGGCTCGGGGGCAGTAAGAATAAACTCCTCTAGGATACCATAATGGCCCCGGAGGTAACCAAGTGATGACTCGTTCACGGTAGAGTCGTGGTCATGCGGCCACATTAAGGCTTCGAGAGCCCTAACCGCTCTCTCGTCGGATGACGAGTTGGGGCTCGACGGTAATATTTTCTCTCCGGCATCATCGGAGGTGGATGGTGAAGAAGACGGGGGCAAGGAAGAAAGGGAAGCCATCCTCAGGAAGGAACAGCAGGATAGCCGATTCAGACGGAGTAACTGGGCGAATGCAAGTAACAAGACGTGCAGGAAGCCAACTACACGCTATTTATAGGCCAAATCCCGCCAAACCGACGACCCTTCCTCTCCTGAAGCACGTTGCGTCAAGCAGACCGAACGTCACTTTGCCATAAATATGGTCTAACGTGGCAGCCAACCAGCGCGCGGTGTGAATGTTGAAGAGCTGATCTTATCGGCCTCGAAAGCCAGCGACTCCCGAAAGTGACGGTCCTTTGGGCTTCCCTAGGAAGTGACCTGGCCTCCCACGCCCACGCATCACTAAGCAATGGGTTGCTAATCAAAACCAAGTTGCTCCTCGGCTACATGTTGACCACTCCTGCGCGGCCTGCCCGCCTGCGCCGTGCTCCTCGGTCGCATGTTGCCCGAGACCACGCCTGCACGGCCTATCCGCCTACGCCGTGCTCCTCGGTTGTATGTTGCTTGAGACCACGCCTGCGCGGCCTGTCCGCCTGCGCCATGCTCCTCGGTCGCATGTTGCCCGAGACCATGCCTGTGCGGCCTATCTACCTACGTCGTGCTCTTCGGCTGAATGTTGTCCGAGACCACGCCTGCGTGGCCTGCCCGCCTGCGCCGTGCTTCTCGGCTGCATGTTGCCCGAAACCACGCCTGCGCGGCCTGTCCACTTACGCCGTGCTCCTCGATTGTATGTTGCCCGAGACCACGCATGTGCGGCCTGTCCGCCTGTGTCGTGCTTCTCGGTTGTATGTTGCCCGAGACCACGCCTGCGTGGCCTGTCCGCCTGCGTCGTGCTCCTCGGCTATATGTTGCCCGAGACCATGCCTATGCGGCCTACCCACCTACACCGTGCTCCTCGGCTGCATGTTGCCCGAGACCACGCCTGCGCGGCCTGCTCGCCTGCGCCGTGCTCCTCGGATGCATGTTGCCCGAGACCACGCCTGCGCGGCCTGCTTGCCTGCGTCGTGCTCATCGGTCGCATGTTGCCCGAGACCACACCTGTGTGGCCTGTCCGCTTGAGCCGGGCTCCTCGGCTCCATGCCACCCGAGACCATTGCCTCTGCGCGACTCGCCCACCTAAGTCGTGCCCCTCGATTACGTGACCACAGCCTCTGCTCGGCCTGACCGACTGAGTTGCGCTCCTCAGCCGCACACTACCCCGGGGACACCATTGCAACCCTCCTTAATTATTAAACTCCACGATCCCCGCACCCCTGGCGACGGACCGGCAAACGCCCGGCAGGGATAGTTTCTCAAAGCCAAAGCCATGCATCGGACTCCCGTTACAGCGACCGACGCATAGCTTCCTTCCGGGGGGGAATATGATGAGGGTAATAATTGCGATAAGACTCACGTGACATCAGCTACACCAGACGACGCATCACGCCTCCGTTGATTTGATGAGGCACCTAGTCAACGTGGACCGGAACGCTTACTAAGGCACATTAACGCCCTATTCAGGTTCCATCCCTCACGCCACGCCATTAGCAACGTCGGACGCTACCAGAAGTACGGTCCTACTCCCCGCGGGCCAGCACATCAGGCAATGGTAATTCTCACTATAAAAACCCTCACGCTCAGAGGGGAAAAGGGAGGGAGAACTTAGCCAAAGAAATCCCCCACGACTATCCACTAACTTGATCGTCGGAGGGGTCGGGTCGAGCTCCCCGACCCGACCTTTGTGCAGGTGCGAAGGCGGAGGTCGTCCACTAAAGGCGCAGGCAGGGGTTCTCTCCCGGTGGAAACGACGACCCCGTCCCGATCGGGCCAACGTAATCAGCCATCTCGACGGTCTCGGGAGATGTCCCAGGGAGATCCCCTATCTTTCGGACCCGAACTAAGCCGCGACGGCCTCGAGGCCACGACTTGAAGTTGTTTACACCAACACCTATGGCCCAAAATGAAAGAAAGGGCGTTACCGTTGACCTTCCTCCGACGCCGGGGGCGACACCTGCGGTGTCGAAGCTTGAGGCGTGGGGCGTTCGATCGGTCCCCTCGGTCCGCCACCGGCGATGGGGCATCCTTCTCCCGCGATCGGTTGGCGACGTGACGCCCTCTCTCCCTTCTACCAATCTCTCCACACTCTCTCCCTTCTATCAATCTCTCCACAAAAGCAGGGCTCTCTCTCTCTCTCTCTCTCTCACTGTCTCCTCTCGAAAAAGAAAGAAAGAAAGTAAGAAAGAAAGAAAGAGCGTTGGTCGTCGCCGTCGCAAAAGAATACGAAGAAAGGCGAGACGGTCGCGTAGGGGATCAAGAAAAGCTTCAGAGTTCCGACGGGCTTTATATTACGCTATTGCCCCCCGGTGTCCTTGTATCGATGCTTTCGAAACAACATATTTGTCCCTGCAAATTTCAAATTAAGTACATATCACAACAAATACATAATTACGCTCCGTTGGTATCCATGGAGAAATCATTGAATTATTGCTACTTTTAAAGTATAAAATTATTGAATGCCTCCTTTTTCTTGCTTTCTTTCACTGATGAGAATAACCAGCGGTTGACAGTAGATCATCACCAAAGGTTATGTCTAGTCGATCCGGATCCACCTGGGAACTTGATTTTAAGTGCACCATAGTGTTCATCAACAAAGAGTTCATTGATACGACGATCCGTCCAGTGAAATCCACTACACTTTGAGATTCAATCTGCTAAGACCGGTTACACAGCAAGCACGACAGCATCTTCTGCAACAAGGATCTCGTGTCTTGCACTGTTGCATCCTTTGCTGGATTCACCACCACGACATGAGTGCCGTCGAACCCGTTGTTCCGGCAATTCTCGCATTCCTCCAAGAAAGTCTTCAGGGCGTTCTGCACGTATTGAGCCCCGTCGGCCACGGTCATGTTCTCCACCAGCTTGTGCGGATAGATGTCCTTGGCGTGATCACCATTAAGGACGGCTCCCAGATGCACCAGCTCCGTCTGGAACTCCGATAATTTCGCAGTCTCG
Source organism: Musa acuminata AAA Group (assembly GCF_036884655.1). Classification (NCBI taxonomy): domain Eukaryota; kingdom Viridiplantae; phylum Streptophyta; class Magnoliopsida; order Zingiberales; family Musaceae; genus Musa; species Musa acuminata. Next base: position 13,315,322 of record NC_088345.1, read on the forward strand.
GCAGCTTCCGTCGGTCGAAGCTTCCTAGGCTCCGGCAAGATCTCTTGAATCCATATGTAACTTGAGATACTTGGAAGAGAAAAAAGCATGTCACAACAAGCGGAAGCGAGCTGGTAGCACACGAACCTGGGCAATCTGTTCTCGGGGTTGTCCGGGTGAGGACCGTCTCAAATGTCCCGGCCCATTCGTCTCGCTTGGTCAAGAAATCCTTCAGATTGAAGATCTTCTTCACGGTGGCAGGGATGGAAGAATGCTCGAACTCGGACGTCGGGTGTGGGCCAGACGGGCGGTGAACCACTGCAAGACAACCAAGCAAATATTGCAAAAGCATGGAATGCTCACGGTGGTGGAACGACGGTTTTATATTACAAGCATGGCTTGCTGCAGTCACGTACTAATCGGGTGGCATGTCAATCTTGTTCTCTTACCCGTCCCAGGTTCGATCCACGGCGAGATGAACAGGGTGGGCACACGAACGCCGAGGCGGTCGAACTTGAAGTAGAACGGCTCGGGTCCGACGATGTCATCGGGGCTCGGCACTCGGACCGGGGTGGGGACATGGTCGAAGAAGCCGCCGTGCTCGTCGTAGATGATGACGAACAAGATCTCATTCCACTGAGGGCTCGACCGCAGCGCCTCGTACACCTCCTTCACGAGCTTCTGCCCCTCGGAGACGTCGTGGGAGGGGTGATCGTCGTTCCCCGGCAGGAGTTTCAGGTCGAAGTAGCGCTGCTCGATGACGACGTAGTTGGGCAGCTTCCCTTTCTTGCAGTGTTTCTTGAACTTTAGATCGAAGGGGTGGAAGTCGCCCACATACTTCAACTGCCGAAGGTTCCTGTCGTCATCGACGTCCAATGAATGTCACATGCATGCACGCTCACAGTCGTAGCTGAATCGAACGAGCAATTTACAGGAATGCTAGAGAGGAGGAGATTCATAACAGACTCAGGAATGGTCATCCTGGAGTTGAAGACTGACTGCCTGCCTGCCTTCCCGAGTATACTAGTGAAAGATGAAGCAAGTCATCTAAAACTTGAGATAAGAAGAATATCGGATTTAAATTATTATTATTATTATTTTTAATTTTCCATAAAGGAGAATACTTTTCAATTTTTTACTTCTTGCAAAATTTAGATAAGCTTGTGGTAAAAATGCATAAAAGAAAATGGAAAAATGGATGGATTATTCCGGTTCTATATTTGAAGGAAAAAGAGAATAAATTTAACGTCACAAGTTACCGATAGTCGATGTTTTAAGGGCTCGCTAGTGGGGCATGGCTGAGATGATCATGTTTATCAGTCAATCGGGAGATAAGTATCGCCAATGATGCAAACAAATGCTAAAGAAATGACCTAAACCGCTACGGCGATGCCTAAAACAATGTGCTGCACCGGGGAGACTTTTGGTGAACAATTGGAGAGCAGGCCTAGGAACCGAAGGTAGTAGATGTTGGGTGGCTCATTTGACTTTGTCTTCGCCACGATCTCTGACGACAGAGAGCAGGGAATTGTGGCAACGCTGCCGTCAGAGCCAGATTAGCTCGAGTTTGTTGGGCAACCACGATACTGACACTTCTCATATTGATACATTTTTTAGGAGGAGACGATAACGACGACGGAGTCGGAAAAACAAGACGATGAAGAGGTCGATATAACCAACGTTACATTCGAAGGAAGATTTAATCTTATGCCTTTTTATTTACGGTGATAACATTGATGATGATATCATGCTCTTCATTGTAATCCAACGATGTCATGTCATATATCATCACCCATATATTGCTAATACTGGTTTCCTTTGTCGTTGAAAGAGAGAGAGAGAGAGAGAGAGGCGCACCTGTAGAAGAGAGTGGCCGGCGGATACTGGTAGTAGATGCCGAAGGAGAGGCCGGCCTCATGGAGCGAGTCAAAGATGGTCTTCTGTGGCAGACCGGCCACCAGTTTCTTGGTGTCGTTGCTCGTGAACCCGTGCGACGTCGCCGAGTGAACGAAGAGCCGGTTCGGCTGCGTCGAGGCCGGCATCGAGGCGAACCACCGGTCACAGACGGCGTACTCCCTTACCAGGCTCTCGTAGACCGGCACCGCCTCCGGCTTGAACCCGTTCATCACGATGGACGACATGCCCGGCTTCTCCTTTTCCGCCTGCTGCACGAAGCCGTTCATGGGCGGGGAGTCGATTCCGGGAGGGGTGATGGGGGTGACGCCGGCGGTGAAGGGGACGCCGTAGATCTGCTCGTAGATAGCCTGGATGGAGTGGCCCGGGTCGGGGTCGACGTACACCGATTGGTTGCCGAAGTAGACGAGGGAGGAGTTAGGATCGGAGGCGGAGAGGGGGTTGGAAAGCTCGCGGTCGTTACTGACGCCGTCGATGTCCGGGTTGATGGACTTCATCCAGCCGAGAATGTGGTCGAAGGAGCGGTTCTCCTGGACTAACACCACCACCGTCTTTATCCTGTCCATCTGTGCCGCTGGTGAGATCTCCACAGCCATTTTGCCCGTCTTCTTGTTTCTTCTTCTCTTGAAGTAGAAGAAGAAGAAGAAGAAGGAGAGATGGGTTGGTTGGTGGGATCGAGGGGTTTAGATGGTGATGCCTATATATATATATATAGAGAGAGAGAGAGAGAGAGAGAGAGACCCAGAGATTGCTCGTAGAGAGACAGGAAGGACAGAACGGAGCGGGAGAGAGAGAGAGAGAGAGAGAGGTTTCGTAGACGGAGCGAGAAACATTTTAAAAGCAAAAGAAAGCGACGTAGCAGGCTTAATTTTATACTTATATATAAATGTATGTATATAATAAGTAGGTAAACTGATGGATAAACATTTTGTATTAATTGTTCGGATGGATAAACGTTGGCGAAGTCCGATGACGACCTAACCAACTTCAGCTCAAATCTGATCAGAAACGTAACATTTAAGCTGCAATATTATTCGTCATTTCATGATCAGAAATTTTAATGAAATATATGTTTGTATACAATTACTGGGAGTTGAAAAGTCGTTGTTCGACTTCGTCCTTGCTAATTTTTGAAAACTTCAGAAGTTGAATGATGGTTCCAACGGTGCCTCTAATTAATTCTATGGATCTCCGGCAACAATTAATGCTGGTGTTTCACGAAATCCACCAACCCGGATAAGATAGATAGATAGATAGATAGATAGATAGTAGTATCAGCAACCAGAAAACTTGGAAATATGAATCCAGCAGGAACAATATTGTTGGGAGTAGATGAGAGGTGCCGAGTATGCCCTAATACTAGTCGATTGAGGCCTTGCAGCGACTAGATTCAATCCACATCCACTTGACATCATGTACAAGCCGACATGTTAGTGAAGAAGAAGTGTAATTATTTATTGTTGGTGCCTCTAATTATTGTTGACGCAAGGCTTGTTTAAGACTTGATTCGATTTATATACACAAATCATGAACGTGAGTATTGGCTATTCACCGATCCTGCGAACGAAGCCGGTGCGAGGCTTCACCGGACAAACTTACTGGCTGATGATATTGGTCCTACTCGGTTTGTCTAAGCCCGGCTCGAATACACTTTTTTTTGTCGGATTTGAGACCCAAGTTAGACGCTCAGATTCATTCCGAATCGAGTAGGGTATCTTATCTGTTGTCACTCGAGTATTATTCAATGATGTAGATCGAGTTTTTCTAGAGTTCCGACTTCTATCTCATGAGCTCGAGTTAGAATCGGTTACTTTTTAATTTTGGTTTGGTTTGGTTTGCATTTGAGTCGGGTTCCGGTCCAGATACATGTCTGTCTTCAAAGCAGAGAGAGAGAGAGAGAGAGAGAGAGAGAGGGGAGCTTATGATACGTACCCTTTTAAGCTCGAGGGATACACGTACATTCTCCAACACTATGTTGGACGCGTATATCATGAGCATTTGAAAGCTCACGTTCCATCATCGTAACTTAAAAACTTCAAGAATGCGTCATCTTCTTCCTACGATAATTCTGATACCAGGCTGAGATAAAAACATGTCCTTGAGATCGATCATGCAATTGTGTGGTCGACAAATTTCTTATGGCCCCATGACTATGAGAAGCTACTGGTGACGGCCACAACCACTATGCGGAACGCGCTGCAACACTTGGGGGGATGACACGTGCACATTCACGGTTCACACCGCAGGAATTTTGATCTTATCCTGCAAGTGCATCGTCAAATAGGTTCATAATTATGAGTCCTCAGGTATTAGTGGCACCTTCACAGGTTTTCTGATCACATGGTGTCATGTCCTCAGGTAATTGTGTGTTGATATGATGATCAGTGCCTCAATCCTGCTGTTCTCGACGAGGAAAACAAACATATAGGAGAAGGCTGATGTTACATAATGGTAGGAGGTACCGACAAGGCCTCGAGAGACGAGGCGAAGATACTGTTGGGTCAGCACGAGCTTGGACAATTGGACCTACCCCAAATCACTAATTGAAGGTAGAAAATAAGAGGAAGTGTTTGGCAGAGAAATAGAGAGCTAAAGTAAGATTTTTAAGATTTTTGCTTAACGATCGGTGGCTAAACGTTGTGAGTTTTGATCTAAATTTTATATGAAGAATCCTTGAAATAAGCTCTACAATCCTAACGGTGTTGATCTACATTTTACCCTCTCTGAGGTACTTTCCTATTATACTTACTTTGTGAAACCTAAAATTCTCTTTACGAGGAGATCGATCCTATATGTGATGAAGATATGCTATTCATGAGCCAAGATCTATGATCTTGATGTTATTGTGATCCTCTAGTTATTCTAGAGAAGACTTATTTTAAACTTGTTATCATTACTATTGATAGTGAAAGTTTGAGGTGGACTACGGTCCCTTTAAAAGTGATGTTCTAGAGAGAGTATGGAGAGGAAAAGATATATCTTATAATCACTTAGTCTTTGGGTATAAAGCATTTGTTCATATTCCTAAAGATAAGAGGCCCAAGCTTGATAGTAAAGCAAAAGCATGTATCTTCTTGGGATATAGTCATGAAGAGTTTGGGTACAGATTATGGGATCCAATGAACAAAAAGATTATTAGAAACAGAGATGTTGTGTTCCTTGAAGACCAATTGTTTGATGATGGTGATAATATTAAGAAGTCAGAAACCTCTATTTATATTCCTTGGAGTTTGGGTCCAGTTCCTTCACTTGTAGTTCATGATGATCATGGGGGAGATGAACAAGAAGATTGTGGTGAGAATACCAGTGATGATACACCTACAGTTGATGATGTTGAACCAACTGAACCAGCATCTCCACCACCAGTTGAGATTCTATTGAGAAGATCCCCTAGAGAGCGACAACCATCTACCGGATATCCTCCACGTGAGTATGTTATGCTTACTGACGGGGGAGAGCCAAAAACTTATCAAGAAGCTATTCTACATGAGAATAATAATGAGTGGGTTAAAGCCATGCAAGAAGAGATGAGATCCTTGCTTGAGAACCACACCTATGACTTGGTAAAATTGCCTAAAGAGAAGAAGCTCTCAAGAATAAGTGGGTTTATAAATTGAAGACTGAAAATAATAGCTCATAACAAAGATACAAGGCACGACTAGTTGTGAAATGATTCAGTCAGAAGAAAGGTATTGACTTTGAAGAAATATTTTCTTCAGTTGTGAAAATGTCCTCTATCTGAGTTGTTCTTGGTTTAGCTGCCCGCTTGAATTTAGAAGTTGAGCAACTTGATGTAAAAATAATATTTCTTCATGGTGACTTAGAAGAAAAAATTTACATGGACCAACCAGAAGGTTTCAAAGTCAATGAAAAAGAAAATCTGGTGTGGAAGCTTAAGAAAAGCTTATATGGACTCAAACAGGCACCTAGATAGTGGTATAAGAAGTTTGATTCCTTTATGATGAGCCAAGGGTATGATAGAACCACAACTGATCATTGTGTGTTTATGAAGAAAATTTCAGATGATGATTTTATTATTTTACTGTTATATGTTGATGATTGCTGATTATTGGCCATGATGTTGGAAAAATTGGAAAGCTTAAAAGAAAGCTAAGTAAGTCTTTTGCCATGAAAGACTTGGGATCGGCGAAACAAATACTTGGCATGAAGATTCTTCGTGATAAGAAGAAAAAGAAGATTTGGCTATCTCATGAGACTTACATTTAAAAGGTTCTTAAAAGATTCAACATGAGTAAAGCCAAAGCAGTTTGTTCTCCACTTATAGGTCATTTGAAGCTTAGTTCGAAACAATATCCTACAAGTGAGAAAGAAAAAGAAGAAATGTCCAGAGTGTCTTACTCATCTATAGTAGGCTGTTTGATATATGCTATGGTTTATACTAGGCCAGATATAGCTTATGCAGTTGGAGTTGTCAGTCGATTTCTCTCAAATCCTGGAAAGGAACATTGGACAGTAGTGAAATGGATATTAAGATATCTAAGAGGTACTTCTAGGTTGTGTTTATATTTTGCCAGTGATGAACCTGTGTTAGAAGGTTACATAGATGCAGACATGACAAGTGATACTGATTCCAGGAAGTCTACTTCAGGGTTCTTGATGACATTTGCAGGGGGAGCAGTCTCTTGGCAATCAAAGTTATAGAATTATGTTGCTCTATCAACCATAGAAGCAGAATACATAGCAATTACTGAAGCCTGCAAGGAAGCTTTATGAAGAATTTAACATATCATTCTAGATCCAAGCATATTAATGTGAGATATCACTGGATTCGTGATGTGCTTAAGTTGAAAGAATTACAGTTGGAAAAAGTGCATACCAATGAGAATGTTTCAGATATGTTGACAAAGTCTTTGCCTAAAGAGAAGCTTGAAGCATGTAGGCAAAGAGCGGGCTTGATACAGCCCATCATATGAGCTGGAGGGGGACAATTGAGCCTATTGAGCCCAAATCACTAATTGAAGACAGAAAACAAGAGAAAGGGTTTGGTGTAGCGAGTATCTGTGTAATGAACGTGTGCGACGGCGTGCAGAGAAAAAGAGAGAGAAAGTAAGATTTTTGCTGGACGATCGGTGGCCAAACGTTGTCAGTTTTGGTCCGAATTTTATACGAAGAATCCTTGCAGTAAGCTCTACAACCCTAACGGTGTTGATCTATATTTTACCCTCTCTGAGGTACTTTCCTACTATAACCACTTTGTGAAACATAGAATTCTCTTACGAGGAGATCTTGATGAAGATATGATATTCTTGAGCCAAGATCTATGATCTTGATGTTATTGTGATCCTCTAGTTATTCTAGAGAAGATTTATTATAAACATGTTATCATTACTATTGATAGTGGAAGTTTGAGGTGGACTACGGTCCCGTGGTTTTTGGTTTTTCACATTAAAAGATTCGGTCTTTGATTGATTATTTGCTCTATTATTTATGCGGTACTGGTTGATATTTACATTTAGATAATAAGTTGATATTTTGATGATGAACTCATCTTAATACAAAGAGGGAAAAGAATATTTCGCTTTTAACATATTTTTTTTCCCAACGGACATAACAAGGAAGGCCTCCCACCAACCCTTTGGGTCACCGAGGACAGCGTTCCAAAGTGGTCGAGACATCCGGGTGAGGCTGCTCCAGCTGATCCGTACCTGCACCTTAATGGATCGATCAAGCTCCGGTTGATCGCTGATAATGGACTGCAACCAAGTTGGCCACACCACTTAACAGAGATCTTCCAAAATATACTTTTAATGGACTGCAACCAAGTTGGGCGCACCACTCGGCCGATGGTGTCCACTATCCTCCTCGACATAGGAATAGAAATTAGGTAGAACCTTTTGCCATGTGTTGACGAGGATGGGAATGACGTGTAAAGAAAGAGTGCACGTTTGCCTTGCCTCTGTTATTTGTGTTTTTTTTTCTTCCCTCATTATATTTCGAGGACATATTAGGAAACATCAATCATATGATATTAATAACACACCCAATGGGGTGGTCAGAGAGAGAGAGAAGAGAGATGATGGGACGGAAAAGGCAAATGTGGGACGAAGGCAGCACACGACACGAGGGGGATACATAATAGCCGGGCCTCTCGTGATTCACCCGACAGTTTAGAATCGATCGTCGTGGACCAAAAACATTCCGGCGAAAGCATCATGATGATGATGATGATCGACCTTCTCTCGGTTGCTGTCGTTGCATAAATAAAAGACGATGCCACCACCAACGAACCAACTGCACACACACCAAGAAGCAGACAAGCTCTGCAATTTATTCCACATTCCTATCCTGGACACACACCCATTTCCCCCCTACATCAATGCTCACATTTCCATCCTTCTCCCTCCTAACTAACCATCACAACCATGTACTGCAGCAACGGGAGCCGACTATCCAATCTAAAGCTTCAGCAGTTTACCCTTTTCTTCGATTAGGATGCGATGCAGGTCCATTCTTACTCCGCTTCACCACGAAAAGTTGCAGGTTCTGACATGCATCCTCGTAGCATACCTCTTTCAGAATCTAGTCACCGTGAGCTGCTCACACGAGACTAACTACGTGAATGGATAGCCTTATGCTGTGTATTATTGGTGGTAACTGCTGGTGGTAATACGAGAGATGCATGGCCTACAACTCCATTAGGACGCTTCCAAAGGGAGCCCTGTGGGGAATGCCCTTCCTCCTCTTTGAGCTCCGGTAGCTCGCGACGGCCGGCGGCGGGGTAGAGGGACTGAAGCTCTGCGTCACGTGGCTGGAGCTAGTGTGGGACTCCTCCGAGTCCGATGCCGCCGCCATTTCGTTCTTGTTCGTCGACTTCTTCTCGCCGCGGCCGTTGCGGGTGCCGGCGATCTGAACCAGCATTCCCACAAACGGTTGCTCACAACATCCAGTGACCGAGTCGGAAAGACACGAAAACCAACCGAAATCGACGGAATCGATGAGGAAGCAGACCTTGCAGCCGAGGGAACAGAAGCGGAAAGAGTCGAGGAGTCTGCGCTCGCAGACACTGCAGGTGTTGGTGACGCCCTTGCAGGGCCTCGGCTGGGGACGCTCGTTGAGGAACACCACGCGGGCGCTGTTGATGATGTACGTCTGCACGCCGGTAATGTCCAACACCTTCTGGATCTCGGACACTCTGATCACGTCGTGGTAGGATGACCGACGTATCTGCACCGTCAACCAGAAGCGGTCATCTCACCGGAGGGATCGAAGCCGCCGCCTTTTATCCAACCAGAGGTCGGATCCGTGGGTGGAAGAAGCGTGGAAATCCCCAAAAGGTGCCACCTTTGTGGCGGGAAGGAACAGGGCAGCCGATCCCAACCATCGGAAGGCCGTATACATGGCGGGAGGGAGATGGAACCACTGGAGACGGACTAGAAAAGCTGGCGGTGGCAGGCGAGGCAGCGAAGAAGAGCGGAAGAGGGGGAGAAGAGACGGACCTGGATGGTGCGATGGTCGCAGTGGTAGGCGAGGCAGCGCGAGCAGAGGGCGCCGTTGGTGCAATCGAGACAGTACCTGTTACACTCGCTCTTGGGGGAATCCCCGTGGAGGTTGCAGTGGCCGAAGAACCTCGTCGTCAGCAGCGGCCGCAGCCACCGAGGCCAGCGGCTGTCATCCTCCGGTCCTCCATCTCCCTGTTGACATATCCACCAAAATGAACACCAACAGCCACAATCATTCAATTCTAGCAAAACCAGAGGAGGCAAACAAAAAAAAACAAGCTTTAGAAGAAAGAAACATCACCATGGCTCGTCTGTTCTTGACATTGAGGTCTTGGAAGGGGGGCTCCTGATCGATCGCCAGTATAAACGACAGGAGCTTCCTCTTCTCGGTGTTTCTGCTGGTCTTTCTGATTCCAAAGAAGAGGGTCGTAGAGCAGCAGCATAAATAGAGGCTAAAAGGAGAGGTAGAAAGAAGGCTGGTTAGAAGGCGGCGGCGAGGCCTATTTAGAGAGAGAAGAGAGAGAGAGATGGCGTCCTTATCTGTCGATCCCATCATGTGACACTTTGATTTCCCCAACCCGAAGGAACGCTGTATCACTTGCTTCTGTCCTATGACGATCTGTCCTATTATCCCTCCCTCCCCCTCGAACCACGCCGATTTCTCTCTGTAGTCTTACTTCAACGGACCTTTTGTCTTCTTTCTCCGTAGTTTAGCGGCCATGGATTTAGGTCTAGATTGCTTAAAGCGTATGTTGATCCCACCAATTAATCCAGTGAGACCATGGACGATAGTAGGTAGTCGATTATGACGTCGATCTTTATCAAATAATAATCTACGAGAGAATGAATCCATTATAATCGTAAGCAGATAAAATATAGTCGGGGCATCCAAGAAGAGCCCTATCTCCCCATCCAACCGAGTCGCGCGTCACCATCCCACAAGAGAGCCACGCTTGCCCATTGAAGCCTCCAATCGAGTGGCGCGTGGATGCAACTCCAACTTGACCTACTGCACCAATAAATCAAAGAGAAAAAGAGAAACGAAACCCCACTCATCCACCGACTAACTGCCCGCCTCCCTCTTCGCTTGGACTGCTGTGTGCACCGGTGAAGAAGAAGAAGAAGAAGAAGCTCAATTTGTTGAGAATGCAATAATAATAACTGATTGATTATAGATGGGCAAATTTAGACCCCTGATCAAAGATCTCTCTCTCTCTCTCTCTCTCTCCACTTCACGGAAAACCTCAGCTCAATTACAATAATCACAAGGAGCAGCTCATCTCAGAGAGAGAGAGAGAGAGAGAGAGAGAGAGGTTCCTTTGGCTGGTTGTGTCGTTGAACGCGGAGACAGATATGTGTCTTCTTCGGCGATATCCTGAGACTTTTTCTGGCGAGAAAGATGAAGGAGGAAGTCGGCAAGTGCCCAAACAGGGATTACCACCGGAGGGAGGTGTTAAAACACATTTGCTACAGGTCATGAAGGCGATGTGATTGTCGATGCTCATGAATTTTTAGTTGATAATAAGAAAATGAACAGGTGCCCTGCCTCACCTGATCTCATCGTCGGTCAACCGTCAACCAATCATGAGTTTGAAGAAATAAACGTAAATATTCCTTTTTTTTTTTTTTTGCTTATTCAAAAAACATTCACATCGGCAAAGCTTTGATAGCCATTCCAGCTTCTGTCGAGATATCAATAATAATAATAATAATAATAATAATAATAATAATCATCATCATCATCGATAAGGGTAAAAATGGCGATGTAACACGCCATGACGTCAACCATGCTTGGACAACACATTGCCCGAGGAAGTCAGCATTAACACCTAACTCAGGCTTAGTTCTTCACACCACGCTAACCCCAGGTCAGACGCTATCAGCCTGCCTCCTACAAGCAGCCACATCAGGTAACATCAAAACTCATCTATAAATACCCCAGAGTTCTAAACAAATAGGGGGGAACACAAGCACAACACACTTGGAGGCATCTCTTCCTCCAAAACCCTCTCCACATCGCTAACTTGATCGTCGGAGGGGTCGGGCCAAGCTCCCGGCCTGACCTGTGTGCAAGTCCAAGACAGTGTCGCCTCTTCCCGACGCTGCGGCGGAGCTTTATGCTGACCCGAGCTGCCGACCCGACCCGCCGACCCGAGCCACCGACCCGACCTCCCGACCCGAACCACTCTTCCCGGCGCTGCGGCGGAGCTTTCTCCCGACCCGACCTGCCGACCCGAACCACCATGCTCGGCATTCGGGAGACCCTGAGGGACGGAGCCCGAGATCCCCGACATCCGGACCCCCGAACCGAGTCGCGACGGCCCCGAGGCCACGGCTTAAACAGATGCCCCCCGCATCATTTTGGCGCTAGAGGAAGGGCCCGAATGTCGAGGGATCCTCAGACTAATCCCGACGAACTCCCTACCGAGGGATCGTTCTTAGCAGGGGCGTAGGCCATGCGTCCCTTGCGTGATGGGCCGTTGGCTGACGACCTCCCCGCGACCTCTGAACACTACTGGCGTTCATTCGACAACCCAGATCTGCTTCCGCCCGAGGGCGCTCCAAGCGTCCCCTCGCCGGTGTTATTCGAGGCCTTTCACGACCTCGCTTGTCAAGTCCAAGCTCTGAAGGATATGGTGCAAACCATCATCCCGCTCGTCTCCCAACCGACACCCCCACTTATGACTCAGCCGCTACGGCAACAAGAGCCACCCGCTCAAGCCCACATGACGCTTCTGGAGCCTTCCACTTCTCCTCGGGTCAGACCAACCCCACTCGGGGATCCAGTAAGGACAAACCCGAGCGGCCGCCCGGAGCCCGAGGTATTATCTCCAGAGTCAACGGACTCCCTGCGAGCCCAGCTATGCTTTCTTAGTCAGCGGCTCGACGAACTAGAGAAGGAGTTTCGCAACTCAGAGGGAGAGCTCGGGATGGACACATACTGAGGATCTTCGTTCGCACTAGAGATACGAGATCACGCCGTTCCCCCAAACTTCCAGCTCCCTTCTTTGGACGCATATGACGACTCCACTGACCCGATGGACCATGTCGCCGCTTTCTGTGCCCATTTGGCACTGTACGGAACGTCTGACGCTTTAATGTGCAGGGCGTTTCCCACGACCCTGAGGGGTCCGACCCGTACATGGTACAACGGCCTGAAGATCGGAACGATCACTTCCTTCGGGCAACTCGCCAAGGACTTTGAGCTCCACTTCGCAGCCCATGCCCGGCCGAAGCCCTCCGCGGCACTGCTCCTCGGATTCAAACAAAGAGAGGACGAGCCCCTCTCACATTTCGTGGATCGCTTTGCCACGCAAATCCGGAGCTTACCGGACACTCACCCCTCTCTGTTAGTGCAAGCGTTCATGGTAGGCTTGCGACCTTCCAGATTCTGCTGGTCCCTCGTAGAGCGACCCCCCACCACAGTACCAGATATGCTCCAGCGAGCCAACGGCGGAAGCTTGGGTGACCGCAAGGAAGAGGAGTGACTCTGGGCGACGGGCCCCGTAGCAGCGGTCAAGCACCCGCAGTTGCTATCCAACGTAATCCTCGTGCAAGGAATATAGCCCCTTCCTCAGTCTCTTCCAAGCAAAGGCTCCATGTTTACCTAACCGCCTCTTGGCTCACGGTTAGCTTCGATCTAACCTCCCTCTTTTTTGCATTCGCACGGCTCGGTCGTAGACGACCGAGTCCACCTCAGCGCGGCCTACCCGCCTGAGCAATGTCCCTCGGTCGTAGTCTGCCCGAGTTCACCTCAGAGCGGCCTGCCCGCCTGAGCGGGGTCCCTCGGCCGTAGCCTGCTTGCGCCGAGCTTCTCGGCCATACACTATCGAGTTCACCTCAGCGCGGCCTGCCCGCCTGAGTTGTCTCTCGGCCCGAGCCACTTCCCTCGACCATGCACTGCTCGAGTTCACTTCAGTGCGGCTTGCCCGCTTGAGTTGTCTCTCGGTCCGAGCCACTTCCCTCGGCCATGCATTGCTCGAGTCCACCTCACGCGGTCTGCCCGCCTATGTCGTGCTACTCGATCGCATGACCATCGCGACCACGCCTGCGCGGTCTGTCCGCCTGCATTGTGCTACTCGGCCGCATGACCAACGCGACCACGCCTGCGTGGTCTGTCCACTTGCGTCGTGATCCTCGGTCGCATAATGCCCGAGACCACACTTGCGCAGCCAGCCCTCCTGCGTCGTGCTCTTTGGCCCCATGTTCCTGAGACACACCTACGCGGCCAGCCCGCCTGCGTTGTGCTCCTTGGCTCCATGTTCTCGAGACACGCCTGCACGGTCAACCCGCCTGCGTCGTGCTACTCGGCCGCATGACCAACGCGACCACGCCTGCGCGGTCTGCCCGCCTGCGTCGTGATCCTCGGCCGCATAATGCCCGAGACCACACCTGCGCGGCCAGCCCGCCTGCGTCGTGCTCCTTGGCCCCATGTTCCCGAGACACAACTGCGCGGCCAGCTCGCCTGAATTGCGCTCCTCGGCCGCATAATGCCCGAAACTACACTTGCGCGGTCGGCCCACCTGCGCCATGCTCCTCGGCCGCATAATGCCCGAGGCCACCTCCTTAGCCCCATGTTCCCGAGACACACCTGCGCGGCCAGCCCGCCTGCGTCGTGCTCCTTGGCTCCATGTTCCCGAGACACGCCTGTGCGGCCAAGCCCTCCTGCATCGGGCTCCTCGACCATTCGGCTCCATGTTCCCCGAGACCTCGTCCGCGCGGCCAGCCCGTCTGAAGACAGAAGCTATGCATCGGACTCCTCTTATACAACAACTGACGCATAGCTCCTTTCGGGGGGGGAATATGATAAGGGTAAAAATGGCGATGTAACACGCCATGACGTCAACCATGCCTGGACAACACATTGCCCGAGGAAGTCGGCATTAACACCTAACTCAGGCTTAGTTCTTCACGCCACGCCAACCCCAGGTCAGACGCTATCAGCCTGCCTCTTGCAAGCAGCCACATCAGGTAACATCAAAACTCATCTATAAATACCCTAGAGTTCTAAACGAACAAGGGGAACACAAGCACAATACACTTGGAGGCATCTCTTCCTCCAAAACCCTCTCCACATCGCTAACTTGATCGTCGGAGGGGTCGGGCCGAGCTCCCGGCCTGACCTGTGTGCAGGTCCGAGACGGTGTCGCCTCTTCCTGGTGCTGCGACGGAGCTTTCTGCTGACCCGAGCTGCCGACCCGACCCGCCGACCCGAGCCGCCGACCCGACCTCCCGACCCGAACCACTCTTCCCGGTGCTGCGACGGAGCTTTCTCCCGACCCGACCTCCCGACCCGAACCACCGTGCTCGGCCTTCGGGAGACCCCGAGGGACGGAGCCTGAGATCCCCGACATCCGGACCCCCGAACCGAGCCGCGACGGCCCCGAGGCCACGGCTTAAAGAGATGCCCCCCGCATCGATCATCATCATCATCATCATCATGGAAAAGAGAGAACCCATCACATCACCGCGGAGGACCAAAGCCGACCTCCTCGTGTCATTCTCACGCGTTGTGCCGGTCGCATCACTGGGTGACCGACTCCACCGATCGGCTCGTCATTCCTGGGTTGACGGCAATCAAAAGGTCCGTCGTCCCCCACCGCCACCAGCCACACGCGAAACACCCTTCCTCGACTGCTCCTCCACTCGGATGGTCGGACAGTCGTGCAGCCGGTTATTCCTTCCTGCGGTGAGCTAATCTTCTTCCGCCTGGAACCATAGGAATTAAGGAAAAGGAAAAAGGGGGCGTTGGAAATTGGGTGATTCTGGTCCAACTTCAGGCTGCCGCAACTCGAGTCAATATTCCGTCTTGACTCCTGCAAATAAAAGAAGACCTATGGACTTGACTTCCTTGATGGTCTCGAGGAATCAAGAAACAAATGCAGGTCGGCAGAAAGGATGTGTGGGAGAGATGCAGCAGGTCGATCGGATTTCTTTTACCACAAGAATCAAATTCGAAGAACATGGAGGATTCAGAAATTAATCCTCGGGATTAAAGGAATGCCCCCATTATTTTCTAGATGGTTCTATTTTTTACTTTGAAATTATATTATCTCATATTTTGATTGTTCCGACTCGGATCACACAGCCAACCTTAGATTTCGTCCACATCCGTTGCAAGCTTGGTGTGAGAAGATAATTGGATATGATAAGGGAGTGGTTCAAATAGTTAAAAGTGGTGGGTCTTCTCCTGTGCATAGTAGGCCCAATACTTCAATAACAGTCGAGAATGTGTGTGTGTTAATTGGTATGAGCAATTATACGAAATTATCAAATGTGAGTCCGACATTGATGAGGGTAATAATGGCGACATGATGCGCCACGATGTCAGCCACGCCTGGACAACACTCTGCCCGAGGAAGAGGACAATAATGCCGACTCGATGTGCACGGACGTCACCCGCTCTCAGACAACGACTTCATCGTTGCCTGTCCTTGCACGCTTGGCCGAGGCAGAGAAGGAGGACGACGACCGAGGCTCGCCCATACCCTGCGGCAGTTCGGTTCTCCACGCAACGCCAACGACAATGTCAAACGCCATCAGAGGTACGATCCTGCTCCTACGGGCAGGCACATCAGGTAACACTAAACTTACCTATAAATACCCCCGAGTTCTAAACGAAAAAGGGGGAGCACTTCTTCATACAAAAATCCCCTCTGCATCCACTAACTTGATCGTCGGAGGGGTCGGGCTGAGCTTCCGACCCAACCTGTGTGCAGGTGCAAGAACGGGGTCGCCTCTTCCCGGTGCTGCGGTAAAAGCTTTCCTCTCGACGCGACATCCCGACCGGACCACCGTAATCGGCCACTGAGAGATCTTGAGGGATGCTGCGCGAGATCCCCGTCATTCGGACCCCCAACCAAACCGCGTCGGCCCCGAGGCCACAACATAAAGTTGTTTACACTAACAGATTAGCGCTAGAAGGAGGGCCCGTTCGAATGTAGAGCGATCAGCAGATCCACTCTGACGAACCCGCGGCTGTTGGATTGCCCACGATCAGCACCCCGGGAGAACATCCCCCGCGTGATGAATCCCGAGACGAACGTCCCGCCGCAACGTCGGAACGCTACTGGCAGTTGTTCAACGACCCGGGTTTATCGCCACCTGAACGTGCCCCTGCCGGCCCGTCGCCAGTATCCCTCGAGGCCTTTCACGACCTTGCTCATCAAGTTCGAGCTTTGACGGGCGTGGTGCAACATATCATCCCGCTCGTCTCCCAACCGATGCCCCCGCATATGACCCGGCCTTTGCAATAGCAGGGGATCCCCACCTGGACTCATGCACCACTTTCCGAGCTCCCCACTTCGCCTCAGAACCGAATAGCCCAGCCCGGGAACCGAGAGGCGGAAGATACGGCGAGTCGCCCAGAGCCTGAGGCGCCATCTGTGGACTCGACGAACGCCCTGCGAGCCCAGTTGCGCCTTGTTAGTCAACGACTCGACGAAGTACAGCAGGAGGTTCGCAGGTCAAAGGGAGAGCTCGGGGCGGACAGACACCAAGGGTCCTCATTCGCGCCCGAAATACAAGATCAAGTGATCCCACCGCACTTCCGGCTCCCTTCGTTGGACGCCTATGACGGCGCCACTGACCCAGCGGACCACGTGGCCGCTTTTCGCGCTCAGATGGCGCTATATGGGACTTCTGACGCCTTGATGTGCAGGGCATTTCCAATGACTTTGAGGGGGCCAGCCCGCGCATGGTACAGCAGCCTGAAGACCGGGACCATCACCTCCTTCGATCAGCTCGCCAGAGACTTCGAGCTCAACTTCCTGGCCTACGCCCGACCAAAGTCGTCCGTGGCGCTGCTCCTCGGACTCAACCAACGGGAGGACGAGCCCCTCTCCCATTTTGTGAACCGCTTTACGATGCAAATTCGGGGGCTGTCGGATGCTCACCCCTCTCTGTTAATGCAGGCATTCATGATAGGTCTGCGGCCTTCCAGGTTCTTTTGGTCTCTTGTGGAGCGACCCCCCACTGCGGTACTCGAGATGCTTCAACGAGCAAGCCAGTTCGTCGCCGCAGAGACATGGATGGCCGGGAGGCGCGAAGAGCACAAGAGGGTCAAGTCGGAGCCGCCCCGGCAGCAGCAATCCGCCGCATCACGGCGTAGGTTGGACAAATCCGACCCGCCGACACCGAGGCCCCCTCTCCCCGCCTTGAGCTCGTCCCAAACAGAAATATTTCTCCACATAAGGGAGAAGGGACTACTCAAAGATCCCCACCCGATGAGGAGTCCGCGAGAACTTGCAGGCCGGTCGAAGTACTGCTGCTTCCACCGGCAGCATGGGCATGACACTGAACAATGTTGTGAGTTGAAAAGGCAGATCGAGGAGCTTATTTGTAGAGGGCATCTCAGCCAGTACCTTCGGCCGGATAAGGAACTTTCGCCGTGCCCGGAGGGTCCCATCGAGCGACACATCGACATGATAACTGGTGGCCCCGCATCTAGCGGGGATTCCATAACCGGAAGAAAGGCGTACGCCCGAGCCGCCCTGGTCGAAGCTCCCAGGCACGGGCCCGAGCCCGAGGTCACTTTCCCGGCCGGAGCATCCGAACAATCCGAGCACGACGATGCGCTCGTGATATCGGCCAGGATCGCCAATGCGCAAGTAAGAATGATCATGGTCGATACCAGGAGCTCGGCTGACATACTCTACTTCGACGCCTTCCAAAAGCTCGGCTTGTCCAGAGACAACATGAAGCCGTTGTGCTCGGCGCTCACCGGATTCACCGATGACTCGATCTCACCGCTGGGGGCAATCACTTTGCCCTTGACCCTGGGAGCCCCGCCGAGGTCAAAGACAGTGATGACCACCTTCTTAGTGGTTGACCTCCCCACGACATACAACGCTATTCTCGGCTGGCCGACCCTCAACAAAGTCAGAGTCGTCGTCTCAACTTACTACCAAACTGTAAAGTTCCCGACCCACGCCGGGATCGAAGAAGTCACGGGAAGCCCTCGAGAATCCAGGCGCTGCTACCTGACCGCCGTCTCGTTGCACAAGAAAGCAAGGATCGAACCACCACTGGAGGATCCTCGGGAGACGAAGAAACCAACCCCCCATCCCGAGCCGAGGGGATCCACTGTCGAGTTGCTGCTACTAGAAGGTCGGCCAGATCAGACGGTCAAAATCGGGTCAGAGCTACCCGAGCAGGAACAAAAGCAGCTCGTCGGCTTCCTACATGAAAATGCCGACGTCTTCGCTTGGTCACCATCCGACATGACGGGCGTCGACCTGGAGGTCGCACAACATCACCTCAATATTTCACCCGACGCTCGCCCGGTGAAGCAAAAACCCAGACGACAGGCCCATGATCGGCAGCTCGCCATACGAGAAGTAGTGGATCGACTTTTAGCGGCATGCTTAATAGAAGAAGTCAGATACCCACGATGGCTATCCAATGTAGTCCTCGTCAAGAAACCCAATGAAAGCTGGAGGATGTGCGTTGATTACACTAGTCTCAACAATGCATGCCCAAAAGATTGTTACCCCCTCCCAAAGGTCGACCAGCTGGTCGACGCAATGGCCGGACACGCCCGCCTCTCATTTATGGACGCCTTCTCGGGATACAACCAGATCAGAATGGCGCCCGAAGACCAAGAACATACAACCTTTCTCACTGACCAAGGGGTATACTTTTATAAGGTCATGCCTTTCGGATTGAAAAACGCTGGGCTACGTACCAGAGAACAGTGAACAAGATGTTCGCCCACCAGATTGGGTGAAACATGGAAGTTTACGTAGACGACATGATTGTAAAAAGCCAATAGGCTGGAGCTCACCTTGCCGGTCTGGCCGAGACATTCGCCACGCTGCGCAAGTTCGGCATGCGACTCAACCCCGCGAAGTGTGCCTTCGGCGTCACCTCAGGAAAGTTCCTCGGGTTTATCATACACGAAAGAGGAATCGACGCCGACCCGGAGAAGGTCCAGGCAGTCATCAATATGCAGTCACCTCGGACAATCAAGGACCTGCAACGCCTTAACGGGAGACTCGTCGCCATGTCTCGTTTCCTTGCCCAATCGGGTGATCGCTGCCTCCCCTTCTTCAGGGCCCTGAAGAACCTGAAGAATTTTCAATGGACGACTGAATGCGAGGAAGCCTTCAAACAAATGAAGCAACACTTGGCCAGCCTCCCCCGACTTGCCTCAGTCTCTCCTGGGGAGAAGCTAGGCCTCTACCTGGCTGCCTCCCAGCACACAGTCAGTTCCATTCTGGTCAACGAAAACTCCGGCGAACAGCTTTCGGTCTACTATGTCAGCCACGTCCTGAACGGGCCCGAGGAACGATACCCACCGATTGAGAAACTGACACTCGCGCTCGTTCTGTCATCCCGGAAGCTACGCCCCTACTTCCAGGCTCATCTGGTGGGTCATAACCGACCAACCACTTCGACAGATCTTGTCTAAATTTGATGTTGTAGGACGTCTTCTCAAATGGGCGATGGAGCTCGGCGAGCATGACGTACAATACGTGCCCAGGACCGCTATCAAAGCCCAGTCCATGGCCGACTTCATCGCAGAATTAACCCAGATCTAGGACGTGGATCTCGAGCAACCTCCCGAAGCATGGGTCATGCACGTCGATGGATCGGCCAACTCAAAAGGCGCCGGCGCAGGGCTGGTGCTGCTAGCTCTCGACGGGCGGTCAATCGAGCGTTCCCTCCGCTTCGGGTTCCAAGCCACTAACAACGAGGCGGAATACAAAGCGCTCTTAGCAGGACTCAGGTTGGCCCTCGAGATGCAGGTGGTCACCATACGCGTCCTCACCGACTCGCAGCTGGTAGCCGAGCAACTCAGCGGGGGATACGAGGCTCGGGACCCGATCATGGTGAAGTACCTGGCACAGGTAAAGAACCTGACCGCCAAGTTCCCTTATTTTACATTATCTAAAGTCCCAAGGGGAGAGAACGAGCGAGCCGACGCGCTAGCAAAGCTGGAGTCAAAGGCAGCCCCCGAAGCCTGGCCTGAGGTCGAGGAGCTCCCTGCCCGTGCCATCGAAATCGCAGTTGTGGCCTCGGGCGACGCGCCAATCACATGGGTACAAGAGTTGCTACGCTTCAAGCGGGAAGGGACCCTTCCTCCCGACGAGGCTACGGCTCGGAGCCTGCGTCATACGCATGCGTGGTACTCCGAGGTGAGTGGACGGCTCTATAAGCAGTCCTTCACATACCCCCTCCTACGGTGCTTGGAGCCCGACGAAGCTCGGACGGTTCTGGCTGAGGTCCACGAGGGAGTCTGCGCAGAACACATCGGCGGGCGAACCCTGGCACACAAAATACTTCGCCAAGGTTACTACTGGCCGACCATGTGTTGGGACGCGAAGGCTTATGTACAGCGGTGCAGTTCGTGCCAAGAACACGCCCGCAAGCCCCGGTAGCCCGCGGTCCCGCTCACCCCCATCGATTGCGTGTGGCCATTCGCGCAGTGGGGTTTGGACCTGCTCGGACCTTTCCCGCAAGCCTCGAGACAGCGAAAGTATATCGTTGTGGGTGTGGATTATTTCACAAAGTGGGTCGAGGCCGAACCACTAGCGACGATCACGGAGCGACAAATGGAAAAGTTCGTGTAGAGGAACCTGGTGACTCGGTTTGGCTTGCCCAAAACCATCATTACAGACAATGGGCCTCAGTTCGCCAGTAGAAGGTTCCGGGAATTCTGTGCAAGCCACGGAATCCAGCTGAGGTTCAGCTCGGTGGCTTACCCTCAAACGAACGGGTTAGCAGAGGTAACCAATCGGTCAATTCTAGACGGGCTCAAAAGAAGAGTGACTGCAGCCCAATTGGCTTGGATGGACAAACACCCGAGCGTCTTGTGTGCTAGTCATAGGTGCCCAGCAAGCCAATCACGTGAGTGATGGCACGTGTGACTTGATACAGAATCTTTTTACTTATTATATTTTGGCGTATATCACTTTATAACTATTGCATAAATGCATATATATATATTATGATGTCCTTGGATTTGTGCAATGGGAATCGGATCGTGATGAGATCACGATAATTAGATCGATTCACCTTTAAACACATATCCTAAATAATCCCGGTCATAGGTTACTCGAGAGGGACATCATGATAACCGGATAGACTGGTGTGTTGTATACCCGTCCATATGATGGATGCAGCTGGTCTCATAGTTGCTCGTGTAGGGACACTAGGGATACAGTACAGGTGCTCATTGGAGAATGAGTTCACTGATTGATCCGCTTACGGAATGCTAGATGGTTGATGATGCCTTATTGTCAGACTACGATTCCGTAGTCTTAGTGGTGTATCTGGTCCTTAGACTTGAGACACAAAGGATGTCCTGTATGAGTGCTCCACTCTTTGATACCAGACTTGTAGGTTTGACTATCCCAGATCTAGTACAGCTGGTCATTGGGAGTGGTAGTCGACCTTACGAGGGCTATTTAGTGTCGATAGAGGATCATCCACTCTCGGCGTCATGAGAGGAATATCTCATGTGTTCTTGCTCAGACAAATCCCTGGCCAGGGTCATTCGGGTTGAGAGAGAAAGAGTTCTCCGGGAGAATCCGATTAGAGCGAGACTCGAGAAGAAACCGTATGGGTCTGACAACACCATGCTCGATATACGGTCTCTGGGATATTAGATGGATGAGGGATTATATGTACACGGTAATTGAGGACAGACAGGTCCAATGGATTGGATTCCCTTGTATCGTCTGGGGACTACGGCGTAGTGGCCTAGTACTTCCGTAGTCGATGAGTCAAGTGAATTATTACAGAGATAATAATTCACTGAGTTAGAAGGAGTTCTGACAGGTATGACTCACGGCCAACTCGATATTGGGCCTAGAGGGTCACACACATATGGTAGGGATTGCGATGAGTAGAGATTCGGATATGAGATATCCGACGGAGCCCTTGTCTTATTGGATGCAGATCCAATACCCACTAGGGGAGGACCCATTAGGGTTTGACAGGGGACCTCTATAAATAGGAGGGATTCAGAGCCTCATAGGCTAGAGCCTTTGCTTGCCTTTCCTATTCTCCTATTCCTCTCCACCTCAGAGCATGCTTGGAGTCTTGAGGAGCGTCGTCGCAACCCTGCTGTGTGGATCACCGCTAGAGAGGAGGACGCTTGACCTCCTTCACCCTCTCCTAAGGATCTGCAAGGAAACAAGGATATACGATCTCCCTAGGTAACACAACCTACTTTATACGTAGTTTTAAGTTTCACGGATTTTGCGCACCAATCTTCGTACGACGACGAACATCTCTTTGGGAATCGGGGATTTTGTTTTCTTGTTCTTCCGCTGCGCATGTGATGTCGCCCCCAAGATTTCCCAACATTGTGGTCATTATGCACCACCCCCAAAACCGCGACGGGAGAGTCCCCCTACAGCCTTGCGTTCGGGACCGAAGCTATCCTACCACCCGAGGTAGCTATTCCCACCCTTCGGACAAGAAGCTATGACGAAGGAACCACAAACGAAGGGCTTCGAGCCGGCCTTGACATGCTCGAAGAACGGCATGCCGACGCACACTTGAAGGCCCTCTCTTATAAGAGAGCCGTCGCGAAGGTGTACAACCGGAAGGTACGACCCCGGCCAATTAAGTTAAACGACCTGGTCCTTCGCAAAACCGAAGTTAGCGACCCGACCCGAGAAAGGGGGAAGTTGGCCCCTAAATAGGAAGGACCTTATCGGGTCGTCGAGGTAATCCGACCGGGTACATACCGGCTCGCGACAATGGACGGTTCTTCTTTGCCGAGAACATGGAACGTCTAGAACCTTAAGAAGTTTTTCGTCTAAAACAGAAGCTTGGCAACACACGAGAGAAGAAAAAATTTCTTTTATTTGAAGAAAAACGAGGATTACAAGACTCGACCCCAACTTACAAGACCAACTAGCACCTTAGAAGAAAAAACAAAAACAAAAATACAGGACCCTCTTATTACTATGGGACGTCCAGACGATCGTCAAAGGGGACGTCCTCGGGCATGTCTACCTCCAGATCCTCGGGGTGGGGAGTGAAGGGATCCTCCTCTACCTCGAGGCCGGGGTGACGAGCGCGGAAACGGGATGTGGCGATTCGGTATCCGTATTCAAAGGACACCCGCCCCGTCCGCGTTAGCCCGAGTTCGAACCCCTCGGACTTCTTATACGCCTCAAGGAGCTCCTTATCCTTGATGGGTCGGAGACGGGCCTCCTCCGCCAGCGCTTCCGAGGCCGCCCTCATTTCAGCCTTCGCCTCCTCCAGCTTCTTGCTGAGAGCGCTCGCCTCCGTCTTCGACAGACGGAGCTCGGTCCGCTCCACCCTTATTATTTTCTGGAGCTCCTCGTTTGATTTCCTGGAGGCCTCGAGCTTTGACCTGAGGCGAGCCGCCTCTGCCTCCGAGTCCGTCGCGCGCTTCTCGACGACCGCCACAGCCTCCAGGCCGGCCCCGGCTCGGGCCTCCTCGATCTGGCGGTGGAGCTCGGCGTTGCGGCTGATAAGGCCCCCGATGACCCGGCCGGCGTCACACACCCTGTCCATCAGGGCCATCGCGTAATGAAGGCCCTGCAAAAGGAAAGACGGGTCAGGAAGGTCAGCGTCAGACAAACGACCCCAAACGGGAAGAGAGGAGAAGTACTTACCCAGGTCAAAGATTGGGCAGACTTGCTGAGCAGAGCCTCCGAGGGCAAGGTATACAAATCCCGAGCCATGTCGGGATGAAGCGCGCCTCAGAGGAATGATGCGGAGGAGTCCCCTCTGGCCCACACTTTGTCCCCCCGGGACAGGCCTCCCCAGCGGGCAACCAAGGGGTCGCTGGCCTCCCTGATCGGGATTTCGCCCACCAGCCGTGTTAGGAACGACTCCTCGTCCCCGGCTGGCAGTTGGCACAGGTCACGTACGGAGGGAGGGCGCGAACCCTTCCCAGTCGCCCGCTGACTAGGCCCGGCCTCGCCCCGACGGGGGCCCGCCTCAGCCCCCTTTGAAGGCACCGCCTTCGCCTTCTTCCGAGGGCGCCCGGCCTCGACCTCCAGCGGGGCGTCCTTCGTGCCGGGCTGCAGGTCGGCTGACAGTGCTGGGGGAGGAGCTTGCAACGCCTTGCCCCCCAAAAGCGATCGGAGGTTCACCATTTCTACAAGAGACAAGAAAAATATTAGTACCAGGAATGAGCCGCGCAAATACCCGAACCAAACGTTACTAACGTACCCAGAGGCATCGGACTGATACCCGCCTCAACCAGCCACTGCTTTGTCATGTTTCCGGAGGGTCTGGGACATGGGGAGAATCTCTTTGAGCCTCCCCAAATCTTGGCGCTCTACTTCACCCAAGCATGGGGTGGTGTTGTCGATCGCCCTCGTGGACCACCGAACCCCGAAACCCCCTTTCCACCCTTTATTATTAGAAGCCCCCTCCCCCCCCCCCCCCCCCCCCCCCCCCCCGACTCGAAAGCCCGTCCGGGCAGATAGGAAGTAACCCCCCGAACCCTTGGAGAGGTGATAACAGGAGAAAAAGAGGTTGAGGGTGGGGGTGATATTGGCATAGTGGCATTCCCTCAGGAATGCCACTAGGTAGCGCCAGGAGTTTGGCGCCACCTGAGACGGAGAAATCCGCCAGAAAGATATACAAGACACGATGAGGGGATGAAGGGGAAAGCGCAGACCCGCCTCCAGGGCGTCTAAGGTCAACGCGAAACCCTTCGGGATCGGGTCATACGCCCGCTGTCCCGGTTCAGGGGCACTAAGGATGTGGTCATCCGGGATACTATAGCGCTGCCGGAGTCCCCCCAGCAAAGACCCACTCACGGTGGAGTCATTGTCGTGCGGCCACATCAAGGCCTCCAGGGCCCGCGCCGCTTCCCCATCAAAGGATTCCATGGGGGACGTCGGAGGACGTCCCCCCCAACTACGTGGGAAAGGGAAGAAGGAGAGGAAGAAGAGGGTGACATCTTAACTGACCTCAACTGGAAGGTGCTACAGGGAAAGGGAAGACGACGCAGGAGACGAGGAAGAAGACTGGAAAGGGGACGGCAAGACCTGAAGAGGGAGACTCAGCAGCGAAAGATAAAAGCGAAGCCGGGCGTTCGCTATTTAAAGGAGATATCCCGCCAGAACCAGCGCCCCTTCGCCTCCCGAGAATGGGCGGCAGCCCACCCGCGCACGTGCGTAACCGTCACGTCACGTCAGAAATGCCAAAAGATGCCCCGCCTTAATGAAAGCCTGACGTGGCAACCCCGCTGAAGCGGCAATGCCTTGACGCCTCGATCTCGATGCCCGAAAGCGTGCGGCGAAAGCAACCAGCTCCCCCTCAGAAAAGAAGTCAAATACGGTAGTTTTCGACCCCCGTTGCTGCTAAGTTGGCAAGGAGGGAAAATAGCATAAGCAGCTTCTCGGGCCAGCCCGCCTGCGTCGTGCTCCTCGACCATGTTGCCCAAGACCACGCCTGCGCGGCCAGCCCGCCTGCGTCGTGCTCCTCGGCCGCATGTTGCCCGAGACCACACCTGCGCGGCCAGCCCGCCTGCGTCGTGCTCCTCGACCGCATGTTGCCCGAGACCACACATGCGCGGCCAGCCCGCCTGCATCGTGCTTCTTGGCTCCATGCCCCCCCGAGACCACACCTACGCGGCCAGACCGCCTGCGTCGTGCTCCTCGGCTCCATGCCCCCCGAGACCACACCTGCGCGGCCAGCCCGCCTGCGTCGTGCTCCTCGGCCGCATGTTGCTCGAGACCACACTTGCGTGGCCAGCTCGCCTGCGTCGTGCTCCTCGGCTCCATGCCCCCCGAGACCACACCTGCACGGCCAAACCGCCTGCGTCGTGCACCTCGGCTCCATGCCCCCCAAGACCACACCTGCGCGGCCAGCTCGCCTGCGTCGTGCTCCTCGGCTCCATGCCCCCCGAGACCACACCTGCGCGGCCAGACCGCTTGCGTCGTGCTCCTCGGCTCCATGCCCCCCGAGACCACACCTGCGCGGCCAGCTCGCTTGCGTCGTACTCCTCGGGCGCATGTTGCCCGAGACCACACCTGCGTGGCCAGACCGCCTGCGTCGTGCTCCTCGGCTCCATGCCCCCCGAGACCACACCTGCGCGGCCAGCCCGCCTGCGTCGTGCTCCTCGGTCGCAAGTTGCCCGAGACCACACCTACGCGGCCAGCCCACCTGCGTCGTGCTCCTTGGCCGCATGTTACCCGAGACCACACTTGTGTGGCCAGCCCGCCTGCGTCGTGCTCCTCGGCTCCATGCCCCCCGAGACCACACCTGCATGGCCAGACCGCCTGCGTCGTGCACCTCGGCTCCATGCCCCCCAAGACCACACCTACGCGGCCAGCCCGCCTACGTCGTGCTCCTCGGCTCCATGCCCCCCGAGACCACACCTCCGCGACCAGACCGCTTGCGTCGTGCTCCTCGGCTCCATGCCCCCCGAGACCACACCTGCGCGGTCAGCCCGCCTGCGTCGTGCTCCTCGGCCGCATGTTGCCCGAGACCACACCTGCGCGGCCAAACCGCCTGCGTCGTGCTCCTTGGCTCCATGCCCCCCGAGACCACACCTGCGCGGCCAGACCGCCTGCGTCGTGCTCCTCGGCTCCATGCCCCCCGAGACCACCTCATCGGCGCGTCCCACGCGCCCGAGGCATGCTCCTCGGTCTCATGTCGCTCGAAGGCCACCTCGGCGCGACCTGCCTGCCCGAGACGTGCTTGGCCTCATGTCGCCTGAGACTACCACGATACCGGAGGCTGAAGCCATGCCTCGGACTGCCCCCTTTTTTTACAACAACCGACGCATAGCTCCCTTCGGGGGGGGAATATGATGAGGGTAATAATGGCGACATGACGCGCCACAACGTCAGCCACGCTTGGACGACACTCTGCCCGAGGAAGAGGGCAATAATGCCGACTCGATGTGCGCCGACGTCACCCGCTCTTAGACAACGACTTCATCGTTGTATGATTCTGCACGCTTGGCCGAGGCAGAGGAGGACGACGACCGAGGCTCGCCCATACCCTGCGGCAATTCGGTTCTCCACGCAACGCCAACGACAATGTCAGACGCCATTAGAGGTACGATCCTGCTCCTGTGGGCAGACACATCAGGTAACACTAAACTTACCTATAAATACCCCCGAGTTCTAAACGAAAAAGAGGGAGCACTTCTTCATACAAAAATCTCCTCCGCATCCACTAACTTGATCGTCGGAGGGGTCGGGCCGAGCTTCCGACCTGACCTGTGTGCAGGTGCAAGAACAGGGTCGCCTCTTCCCGGTGCTGCGGCAAAAGTTTTCCTCCCGACGCGACATCCTGACCGGACCGTCGTAATCGACCACTGAGAGATCTCGAGGGACGCTGCGCGAGATCCCCGTCATTCGAACCCTCAACCGAGCCGCGTTGGCCCGAGGCCACGACATAAAGTTGTTTACACTAACATACATGAAGAATCATCACAACCGTCAAGCATCTCAATTAACATCGTTGCACATCGTGCCGACCATGTGAGATACATGACTAATGTGTCGACCTAATGAGACGTTAAAATAATATCGAATTGGTACTGACGTAACATTTAGATCTCCACTTGTCATCTAACTCCTGTTGTGTTTTCACATGCAAAAAAAAAAAAAGAAAAAAAAAGAAGAAAGTAGTAGAACATAATCTCCTTAATGAAAATTTTAAATTTAGCCACATGAAGGATGAAGGATCCTTTGTTTGCTTGTTAGATGCTTTATGATCGGCTTAGGTCTCGGGTCTGTCTGTCGAGCAAAGCTGTTCTGGCTGGAGGGAGGAATGACATAATGGCGTGCGATGAGGCCTTCTCTTACTTAGTGTGACATGTCAACCCTCCTCTTTGCCTCGGAACCCCTTCTTTTGGATGCTTGCTTTGGAAAACGAAAGAGAGAAAAGGCGGAGCACTTTTGCTCTGGGAAGGATAATACCAAATCCTTCATCTCTCTTTCCTCGGAATCTGATTCCATTGCGGTTCCATCAGATTCGGTAATCCGTTCGTTTGTACCCATCGACAACTGCAATTCCAATCAGGGGAACAGATGATCTCTCTCTCTCTCTCTCTTTCGGTAATCCGTTCGTTTGTACCCATCGACAACTGCAATTCCAATCAGGGGAACAGATGATCTCTCTCTCTCTCTCTCTCTCTCTCTCTCTCTCTCTCTTCTTTTACTACAATATACATATTGCATCCAACTTTCTCTCCCATACTTACTACCTCATTGCGATATCAAGATTCATGTTCATTCACAGGAAAAGCAAAACATACAAAAAAAAAAAAAAACACATGTTCAACCATGATTCTTAGTTAGAGAGAAATATCTCAAGTAACAGAACTATAATCAAAAGAATAACTTTAATTTGCTTAAGAACACAACAGATCCATGAAAAAACCATCCTCTCACCGTAATCCTTGCTTGAATTTATGACAACACATGGCAGAAAACTATACACAACCCACATTATTGAAACTCAAAAACAAAAAACACTTTAAAAATAGAGAAAAAAAGAAAAGTTGACCGTACACTTACTTGCCTCTAAACGTTCAAACAAAAAAAAAATTGTACCATATCATCTAGGCCTTGACTTTTCTTTTAGCATCAACAGCCTGCAATAAACTGATTCAAGATCAGCAGGACAGTTGCATGAAAAACAAACGTACCTCAAAAAAATAACAACAACAACAACAACAATGGAGAAAAGAATGATCAATCCTAAAATAGGATATGCCCAAAGTACACACCTCCTAGATTAAAAAAAAAAAAAATTGTAGGAATGCATTGCCAGTTTACTTGGTAGTATGTAGGAATATCACATTTACTTTTCTGGAAATAGTTAACTCATAGTATTCTTTTAACATATTATACTTTTCTGGATTTGTAAGAGATGTGAGAAACGCACCAGTTTAGTTACATTGAAACAGCACACAGATTGGTCATTTAAAATAGTTACTCAAATTAGCACTTAATTGTCAACATGTGCAACTTCAACAGCAATAATAGCACAAACCCTATGCTAGATAAGATATATTGTTCTCAAAGTATATTTTTCATGAAAACTTTTTAGTGAGTTTGCAGTACTATTACATACAAAATTTCAAGCTAAGTGGAACAAAAGAAAGTCTAACTCAACAACATTTACCAGTAGCTGTAATGCATGAAGGAGCATTTACACTAAGAATCTCATCGGCATTAGTATCTACCTTAGACTGGAAGCATCTCATGGTCAACACAATCATATCACGTATCCTGCACAGTAAGTCATATGAAAGAGCAAGCGAAACTAAATATTGTCCACTGAGCATGACAGGAGAAGACAAATTTGAAAACAAGAGCAGCTTGCTTGACTGACCTAACATCATTCTCCAAGTTATATGGCTGACTAGTCCCATCAGTTCTAAGTGGTAGATTAGTTCCATCTGAACAGGTCAACACAAACTGGGTTGTGTACCCAAGTGGAACTTTGATCTGTGAAGTCAATCATGGCAAAGTCACAAAATAGCACTTATGGAAAGGTCTAATAACAGCCAGGCTTACTGCCTGCTACAAAATACTTACTTTTAGCTCGGGTGAATATTTTTCTTCCATTACCACTCTGTCTGTATGTTTGATCATAATCAGATAGGTGGAACGTTTCACGATCAGAACCGCTTGTTCCCAGTCGATAGAATCATTCTATTCAGTAACCATTTACCGGTGACATGTTAGATAAAAGATCCAATATTATCTTGATGCATTTGCATTACAAGGATGTAATGCTCATCTGACTAGGATCCTACGGTCAGGAAGTAGACAACAAATCTGTGACAATTATATCCTCAAGTTACTGTTTACAGAACATTCAGTTTTAGTCAGAAACAAGGATTTAATACTAGTCCATCAAGAATACTGGTTCATTGTTAGACTGGTATAGCATGGTATTATACCTTGGTATACCAATGTAAAAAATTATAAATATGTTCCACAAATCAGGCATTATTTGGCAGGTCTTACTGATCAGTACCAATCAGAATGTTCGTCATGGTTCAGTACTCGAATCCTTGTTCATTGTATACAACCCTCATCTCATGGGAGACATCAAGTGTGATAAATCTGGTCAATATATAAGCATGGACCACTTCATTAGTTAGCAAATGCATTTCTTCTAAATATCTCCTACTGTGGATCATGCAGCGAGTCCAAAATGGTGCCACCTGTCTATACGAGTTCATCCTTTTCTGGATAAAGATTTGTGTCATCCATGGCATGCAGATATAGTATGTTCTTGAGAAACATAACATTTGGAAATGACAGCTAACACTAAAATAACACCAAAATGTACATAACATTTGGAATGTTGAGGAAATTTAAAATCATACATTGAATCTAAATGAAGATGCATAATGCTAGAAAACCATGAGAAAATAGTTTTAAATAAATCAGAGTTGAAATGCCACATACCCATAATTTGACATCAAATATTGCTCTGCCTGCAGAAATATAGGCATCGATCTCATGCTGCATCTCTGGGTCTGTGGAGAATAAATCCGATTTTGATGCCCATATTAACATCAAAAAGTAAATGCTTAAGCAAATTGCAATATGAAAATTAAAAGCCACTTTTAAGTTCAAAACCAGCCCAAACTTCGACAGAAATACAAAGGTAGTATGAATAATGGAAATAAATGGCAGCAGAAGATGAAGGAATTAACATATCCGAATCATAATTGCAAGGTTAACAAATAATTAGTTGGTATTTTGCAGCAGTTGGATTTTCCTCTTCTTTCACAAGTTCATGAATAAAGATGGGAAACACTTCACACTAACTTTGATACACATGCATAGAGAAAGTTATTCACAAGTTATTCATACAACTTGTTTCACAATAAGGAAATTATTTCATCAAATTTTACCATAAAAAAAATTGACAAACAACCTAATACCAGCCTCTTATAGCCCCAAAATGGCAACATTCAAAAACCAAATAACCCTGTTAGAACTGGATATTAGCTCAGGTAGAATCTCTAGAACAAGCCAATAATTGATTAATTGGAACCCGTTTAGTTTTCTAGCATACGGTTTGATTGACGCATACCCATGGCATACTCTTAGCTCCTGATATTGTTATTTCTTAATTATATTTAAAGGTTGATACAATTAGTTATAACTTCATATTTCTGTCTTGCTGAAAATATGCAGAGCACTTTGATGAGATTAATTCATTTGTCTCCATCACTTTCATCATAAATTAAACATCTCTGACACATAATCTTTGAACTTTCCAACACAAAAGTTTTTTCAATTGAAATGATATGATTGATGATTGCAATCTAAGCCAGATGAGTTTTATCAATTTAAACAAGTTCTACAGAACTCATGGCCCAGCTCATTAAAACTTGCTGAGTTCGCAGATGAGTTGGTTTTCAAACAAAATAGTCAGGTTTAAGTTAACTCCATATTACCCAAGCCAATCAAGAATTTTTTTCAATGTTACAAGGGAACCAGCCTCAGCCTACCAACATAGCAAACTTGTTCCCAACTTGATGATCACACACAAAATGTAAACTTCTGCGGGTTTTAAGTTTGAAGGTTTCCATTTTTCCTTTTCGTATATACTGAAAGATACTCTATTCCAATCTAAGCTCAAAGCAAAAAGGTAAGGAGCATAGTCAAAAACGATCTCCCTGTCTGCTTATGCGGAAAGATGCTTCCTTACAAATAAACATAAAATAATTGGTAATTGAATTAAAAAATTGTAATTTTTAGCATAACTACACAAAGAACTAGAATATAACTATTCAAAAGAACAGAAAGTATACATATAACATCAACACCTCGCATGATCCTACTTAAACTAACAAAAGGTAGATTCAATAAATTGACAGAATATGATTTAAAGTATTGTTTTAATTGTGTAATGAGTTAACATAATCAAAGTGCTTTAATAGCTACAAAGCAAATTAGTCATAAATAATGAAGCATAAAAAATATTATTATGAAAGAACATCACGATCAAACATAGAAATGGAATGCCATAAATTAAATATGTCAACTTATGTGAGTCTGATAAGCTGTGAAGATTCTTTTTTTTCTCCTGAGGGGTGCACCGAGCCCTTGCAATAGTGCAATGTAAGGGAAACACACAAGGGCCCCAGTAGCAAGCTACTGTAGTGTAGTGGGCCCTCCCCCACAAGAAATTAATTTAATATGATAGTAGGGCGATGGCCCATGTATTGGATATTAAACTGATAAGAATAGATACTACACTTGTTCTTAGCCAAAAGGACAATAAGGGAATATGAAGATTCTTGAATATAATCTACTACAAATGGAATGTCATAAATTACATGTGTCAACTTATCAGACTCTGATGAGCTACAAAGATTCTTGAATATGATCTATTAAATTAAATGTAATAAAGAAAATAAAAAATACTGAACCCTTTTTGAGGTTATATCTGTGGTTACAGTTATATATTTTATAACTAGAGTTCTCTGCCAAATAAATAATTACTGAATCTTGCAATATCCAATCCTATGATAGAAGAGAGCAAGAGTCATAGGAGAATTTGGATTCTCAATGTCCAGATCATTAACAGGATAGTACTGTTCAAGTGCAACATCTACTCACCACATGTTATTTTGCTATGATTATTGGCAAACTGCCGCACAAGATGACCCTGAAGGAAACAGATGAATCACAATATAATTAACACTTGATACACATAACAATAATATTAAAGTGAACTAAATTAATAAGAATCCATTAGAAGAAAGAATACAGATCACTGAGAATAAAAATAAAATCACAAACCACCACAAATATATTTAGCAAGATAAGAAACATAATTTGGTCACAATGAAATGCTAATCTTTAAAACCAAGCTACATCATGATGAGGTATATAGCTGAGCAAAAGATTGAATTATGATCAAGACGAGCCAGACTTTAGCGCGCACGTGCTCACACACACACATATATATATACATATATATACATATATATATATATGTATATATATATAAAGATGATCTGGAACTGAGTTCAAGATAAGCAAAAATGCTTGATAAGCAGAACTTTAACATGTAAAGCTTGGCTTTGCCTCCCTAACCAAAATGCCCTTTCATGCACAATCTCTCTCTTTGCTATGCAAATATAAATACAGAAGCATTATACCATAGACGCAACACAATCATCCAAAATAGATGTCACTAAAGCAATATGAGAACTAAGCTAGAAAAATAACCATGATTGGATAGAACACCAAAAATCCAACAAATAAAGTCTAACTTAATTAATATGAACTCTCCAGAATGATCTGTATCAACTATCTATAAAACAATTAATTGTTTTAGAAATTCCTTGCAAATGCTTCTAATCTTCCTAAATGGAAAGTTCTAATTTTCATGCATGTAAATTTGTTTGATCAGCTAGGAGCATAATTTAATTTAAGTCAAATGGTTAATCGTCCAGGTAGAGGGAATAAATGTACAGTGGAGCACTAAGGTATATGACACTCGGTTCTACTATTATCTAATGCATGGGAAAGAACGCATATAACTCATTAATTTTAGCCTCCAGGTAATATAAAGCCATAGATCACTTTGAATAGATTGGATAACCAATATAGTTCCATTTGTTGGATCTCAGGTTAAATATTGTGTCCATGGAACCTTCTGCATCAAGCATGATCGTCCTCCCTTGCTATTAGAAATGCTTCCTATTGACAGATTTATGATAAAACAATATGTGAGAAATGCTGAATGAAATTGTGAAAAAAAAAAACATGTAGGATATAGAACATCATATATCTAATACTGATAGTTAGTCCACATTTAACTACCTATTCATATCCAAACATTTCTTTTCTAGGTTACATTTTTCAGAGGCACTAAGTCTGATCTTCAAATGATATTTTTACAGGCTGCTACAGTTGTGAAAATGTTGATGGATATCAGAGAAAAGCAACCACTTTGCACATGCTCTGCTCACAAGTAAAAAACACACAATAAATAGACAGCAAATTTGACAGATTAAACTCAACAGATAGTTATACCATCATCCATGTAACAAGAATACATTGCTAAAAGTAAACTGACATGCTTAAGTTTTGGAGATAACAAATAATGAAAGTCATGGAATTGCTGAAGTGTAGTGATTTATAGCAGGAGTATAGTACAGGCAAGACACCTGACGGCCACTGTCATCAATGGGAGTGCAGTCTACAGCAAGAAAAGTGCCAATATCATCAGCAGTTACCACATATTCTGGAACAGTAGCTCCTGTGGTGATAGATAACAAAGGCAATTATAGATAAACTGAAGCAATATCAAAAATTTTATCATCACTTCATCTAATACAAAAAAAGTCACATTGAACATTACCTTCAATATACTGCCTAGTGCCATTATCAAGTTCACGAATCCACTGGAAAGACAGTTCAGTATAAATCTTATTGAAGATTAATCACAACTGAATGCAAAAACAACAAATGGGCTTGATATCCTATTCAAGAAGAGGAAGAAATAGATCAGAAGTCAAATACCTGAAAGGTGCAAAGAGTAGTACCATTTGTCGGATATCCACAGGCTTGTAACTTACATCCTGGTTGAGCCTCACCATATATCTGAAACCCTTCTATACTTGGCAAGTCAAATTCACCTGCTAACCACAGGTAATATAAAATCACAGTTATCATCAGTTGAGAAGAAAGTCTGCTTTGCACTTCAGTATTCATTGATTCATTCAGCCTTTCACTACCTTCTGAAATAAAGGATCCACGATTTGTCACCATATGCAATTGGGCATCAGTATCTGGTAATCTAATTGTCTCCTCATGAGCATAACCTTCAAAGGAATTTGGAGCACCAGTACCACCAACCTCCCTGCATAATGACTCATAAGTTTGTACAAGAAAGTCTGCAGCCTTGGGGAATCAATTAGATAGGCTTCTCATAGAAATAACAAATGACATATCTATAGAATCTCCAAGTAGCAACAGAGAAGGGACAGATAAACGACAACAGTCTCATGTAACCATCATTTGGAATTTAGATCTCACATGGTGAATTCTTGATACCAATTGGCATAAAAGAGGCATTTTCTCATCTGAGGAACATTTTTTCTCTTTTAACTACTTCTATTTAAGTTATCTATGTTAATCTCCCCTTGAACCTTGTATTGGAATAGACATATCCCTCCATAGCCACACTACAATGTCTTCTTTTCAATGTATCCTAACCAACAATTGATTTTATATCATCTTTTCATAACTTGGGTATGCTGGCAGCCAACTATAACTTACCTTAACAAGCTCCTCAACATTCCTCCCATCAAACATTCATAGACTGTCATCCAGAATTTAGTCTTGACCAATGTAGTGCTGACAGTCTTACATTATATCAGATATCAGAATGGATATCCTTCATTGTCCTCCAATACAGTGATTTAAAAAGCGCTAGACGTCAAAAGGCGCCAAGGTCCAAAAACGCTCGAGGCGCTAGGCGCTCGCTCGAGCGAAGCGAGGCGCTAAAATATAAAAATATATAATATAATTAATAAATATAATTATTTAAAATTTTAAATAAAAATATGCTATTAAATTAAGAAAATATATTAACAGTAGTGAAAATTAATCATTTCAAATAAACTTAATATTAACAGCATATTGTATACTGAGCCTGCTGACTGAGAAACGAGGAAGCAGCGGCGAGCGGCGAGTAATGGTAGTGGCAGCAGTAGCGGTAGCGGGAAAGGGAGTGGGAGCGACGAGCGGCGGGAGGCGCGAGCAGCGACAGAGGCAGCGTTTGCGAGCAGCGACAGCGGCGAGTGGCGACAACGACAGCGGCGAGCAGTGAGATCGGGATCGGGATCGGGATTAGGGGTGGTAGCGGGTTAGGGTTGGGTAAGGGTTATATCGGTTTAGTTGGTTCGATTGAACCAACTAACCAACCGAACCAGACCTAAAATCCTGGTTCGGTCGCCTTGGTTTACCCAGGCGCTCGCCCAAAGCACCCAGCGCCTAGGCTCGGGCGAGCCCCCAGGCGGCGCCTGTTTGAAGCGCGCCGCCTGGGAGATTAGCGAGGCGCTCGGGCCTCGCCTCGCCTCGCCCGAGCGCCTTTTTTAATCACTGCTCCAATACTTCTCATATTTTCAGGAAATGAATAAAGTAAACAACCAAAGAACATTGGAAACATGCTTTTGTTGGCCCCATATTAGGGAAACTTAAAACGTGCATAACGATGTAATAACAATACGTTCAGAGCACACCACACAAGAGGTCAGCATATTAGAAATCCGAATTCATATACCCTACTAGGCTGTGAGTTAGATACAGTAACAAAAACCATTAAATAACTAATGGACTCACATGCAGTGTGACAAAAATACCATTAGAAAACCATAGCTAACCTTGAGTTCTTCCTATGTGAATGAGCTTATTTTAGCCTCTTCCAAAGTGAAAGGTTTCTACTTGTAAATTTCAGGACTGAGTCTTACCATGAAGACCAAATTAAAATATTCAGTTTTTATTATGATTGACAGAGTCAAACCAAGCAAACCAATAATATATCAATCTGCTGGATCAAATACAACCATTGATGCTAAGAATAGGTATGAAATGGTACAGAAGGATAAGTGCTGCATGGTTTATGACAAGAGGTATCTCAGCCTTCAAAATAGTCCAATAAAGGGAGTATAAGCATATTAAACTTGCATTCCTCTTTCAAAGCCAACATGTTAATGTGTGGATCATCTCTACTTGCTTCTATCAGAGTAACGTTATGAGAAAAATGAATGTATATGATAATTAATTAGAACCTAAAATTGGGTCACTGTCTACGCATACTTCTTAGTTCTTACTGGTCCTTAATTTTGCCTTAAAAATTTCCTAGGGTAAAAACATAACTGATGAATCTTGCCAGAAATTTGTCCAGCTATTAATAACTTCATTAAGAAAAAGAACTCAGAGGCACAGTAGGCACCCTTGAAGAAAGATCTTGTACTAACATATG
The DNA here is from genome assembly GCF_036884655.1 of Musa acuminata AAA Group. Taxonomy (NCBI): domain Eukaryota; kingdom Viridiplantae; phylum Streptophyta; class Magnoliopsida; order Zingiberales; family Musaceae; genus Musa; species Musa acuminata. The sequence goes on from NC_088345.1 coordinate 13,352,611, forward strand.
AATATCAGATGGTAAATCCCTTAGCTTCTCATTAACAATATTTGCATCCTTTATATCCATTCTTTCATACTCTTGGGTAGCTCTCAACTGATTAGAAGCAGATTTGCTATGCAGATTCATAGGATATTGATCAGATGGGCGAAGCTCAGGTATCATTGGTTCCTACAAGTAGAATATCACAAATCAGCTTCACAATCTACGAGATGCTAATAAAACTGAGTACTCCAGGCAGATTATACCACATAAGCATGAGGCAATTGTTTTCTTGAAGAACTTGGATGTTGAAGCTTCTTATCAACCACCAGGTTATCAGGTTGATTTCCTAAGAGATGGTTCATATCACCAAAATTACCCTGCAAAAAACCATATGTAAATCAATTGATGGATCTAGAGTAAACAAATAGAACTGGTACTCGTGAGGAAATTCAGCAAGGAAATTATACTTAATCCACTAATTACATAAAAAGGGAATATTTACTTATATGTTGCATGCAGGATGCAATGTGCTGCATGATTGACACATAGCGGGTATTGGCACTGGACATAGGGATGTGCAGTCATGCCTATATACCGTAGTTATCAGAATTCAGAAGCATTATAATCATCAACCCAGCCAACCATTGGCTAACTAGGTCATTTGTTAGGACCAATGGGTCAATCTATATCAATTGGACCATAGGTTTAATAATGTAATAATTATAAATAATATAATATATGTAAAAAGATAACCTTTCTTCTTTCTTTTCCTTTTTCACTACCATCTTTTTTCTCTTCTTGTTCTCCTCCATTTTTTTCTTTTCTTTTCTTTCTTTTTACTTTTTTTCTGTCATCATGTAGCATGTCATTTTCCTCTAATTTTTTTTCTTCTTCTTCTCCTCTTCTCCTTGTTCCTCATCCTTCCCTTCCCCTTAACTCCTCTCCTTAATTTTTTGCCTCTGTCATCCCTTCTGGCTGCAATTCTCAATCTTCTTTGGTGACAAAGGGTCTGAGCATGTGCCCGAGACAGTGGATCTTGGTAATGGTGGGTGTCGGCAACACGGGCCTACGCAGACCGACAATGACTCAAATAGATGGCAAGGTTACTGTGTTACACAACAAAGCAAAATGACCATTGGGAAGAGAATAAGGAGAGAAGCCTTAGGTGAGGCCATGGGCCTTCTCGACAGGCCTGTAGCAAGTGGTTCAGCAAACATGACAGCATTGCATGGCAACATGAAGAAACAGCAACAGGAGGCTTGGGCAAAGATCAGGGGAGGCCATGTGCCTGTGCAAGTGGCTCAGCAAATGGGAAGACGATGCACGGCAACAAGCGATGACAAGTTGGCAGCAACTGGTGGGTTGAGCACAGGTCGGATGAGGTTGCAGACCACCTCGGCAAGGCAGTGGCAAGTGGTTCAGCAAGCATGAATGAAGGATGTGGCTACAAGGGGGTTTAGCAACAGCAGTAAGCCCAAAACATGATAGATATATAAATTCCAACAATATAAGATCTATGCGTCCATACCAGCTATTCAAATGCCAATTGGGTTTTTTATCTGAGATGCAAAGGCTAAAATTTCCAACAAAAAAAGAAAAGAAAAAATAACTATCCTCACAGAAGGAAGAAGCCAGTAAATGAGGTTTCCTTAGTTACCAAAGCACAAGAATCTCCACTCAATCAATCATACATTAGTAATAACAAAGATAGCACTATTCAGAAACTTAAACCCAAGTTGATCTAGAAGTAAATTTTGTTTCCTATGTCAACAGAAATTTGAAACCTGTGTAGCACAAATCTGGCTATCAACTTAAACCTGAGTCTAGCTCGAGTTTAATATACTAAATATAATAAGTCCAGATTGTCTTAGTTTACTCTAAAGATTATGTCAACAGTGGAAGTCCTTGTGAAACATTATAATGGGGCCTTGCTTTCAAATAACAATTATAAGTGTGAGATAGTTAAACTAGACACATGCTGAAACTTTGGATTCAGCTATTACAAACAAGGCATACCTAGACAACATACTACAGCATTACAAATAAACAAAATTTTGGGATTTTTTTTAATACCATAGTTACCAATCAATCCGAGCTGAGCCCATTTGTATTCCAGATTGATACAGTTCACATCTTCTAGTGCCTCTTTGTATAAGTGTTACATTGTCAAACTTGGGTTTACAATGTATCCTACCAAAGAGAACAGAAGAATCTAAAGCTTGATGTTTGCTTACCTTAAATGTAAGCAAACATTTTATCTAGATACAGCTACATAACTGAATATATTGTGTGTTTAAAGTTATTGTTAGGCTTGTTCAATGACTGTCCCAAACAAGCATTTTATCTATCTTCTGTATTATCAGCAAAGGTCACACACTATATTTTTAGCATTACAAATCAGTGATTTAAAAAGCGCTAGGCGCTTAAAGGCGCTAAGGTCCAAAAACGCCCGAGGCGCTAGGCGCTCGCCCGAGCGAAGCGAGATGCTAAAATATAAAAATATAAAAATATAATTAATAAATATAATTATTTAAATAAAAATATGTTATTAAATTAAGAAAATTGGGTATAAAATCATAATAAATAAATAAATCATAATAGTATATATTTTATTTTTAAATAAAAATATTATTAAATAAATAAAAATTAATAGTATTAAAATAAAAATAATATATTAGTAATCTAATAAATAAAAAAACTATTATTAGTATACAATTAGCAGTATATTGTTAATATACTGTCGACAGTATAGTGAGAAGAGTGTGAGAAGACCGAGGCTGCTGAGGCAACGGCAACAGTAGCAAGCGACAGCCGTAGTTGGAGCGGGAGCAGGAGCGGCGAGCGACGGGGACAGCGGGAGTGGGAGCTGGAGCGGGGGCTGCGAGCGGCAGCGGGAGCGGCAACAATAGCGGCGAGCGACGAGCAGCGATTGTGGTAGCGGCGAGCAGTCGGCGAGCAACGATTGTGGCAGCGGCGAGTAGCGATAGTAGCGGCGAGCAGCGACAGCGGAGAAAAAATCTCGACGGTAAAATCGCGAGTGTTAGGGTTAGGGAAGTCGGGGAAATCGCGAAGGGGAGCATGATATTGGTGATTTAGTTGGTTCGATTGAACTAACTAAAGCACCGGAGACCAACCAGACCTAAAAATCTAGTTCGGTCGCCTGGTTTAACCCAGGCGCTCGCCCGAAGCGCCCGACGCCTGGGCTCGGGCGAGAGCCTAGGCGGCGCCTCTTTGAAGTGAGGCACCTAGACATGAAGCGAGGCGCTCGGGCCTCGCCTCGCCTCGCCCGAGCGCCTAAGCGATCGCCCGAGCGCCTATTGAAATCACTGTTACAAATGCTGTTGAATCTCGGATTTTTATGATGAAGTCAATTGTCATTTGTTATCTAATCTATATGTTAAGATAAGTGTGCAGGATTAACTACGATGAAAATAAGATATGCAACAGGAGTTGCGCCGGAGTCAAGATAATGATCACGTTGGGAGTTCGAGAGTTTGACGGAAGTTCGGACAGTCGTCGGAGGTTCTGCGGGAACAAATCCGAGAAGTCCATGAGCTTGCCAAAGAAGCTCGTCGGAACTTGCCAAGTGGATCGTCGCAAGTCCAGGAGTTTTCCGGAAGTCCGCAGGAGCATCACCGAGGGTTCATCGAATGATCGACGGAAGTTCGCCGGAAGAAGCGATTGACGCACCGGAGCAAGTTGCAGTAAATATCTTAGGAAAAATCATAGTTAGCACAATGATTAAGTTGGAAATGGGAGGTGATCCCATTAACTTAATCTTGGGGCAATTGGGCCCCTAAAAAATCCAAATTGGGCCGAATGGATCGACCCATTCGGACCCTGATTTCTGCCATGCGATTGAACCGGCCAAGCCAGGAGGTGGCACCGCCTGGGCTAAGTCTCCGAGCGAGACTGGGCGGTACAACCGCCCCAGCCAGGAGGTGGCACCGCCTGGGATCAGTCTTCGAGCGAGACTGGGCAGTGCAACCTCCCCTGACAGAGGTGGCACCGCCTGGGCTCGGTCTCCGAGCTCTGGCTGAGCGGTGCAACCGCCTCAGTCAGGAGGTGGCACCGCTTGAGCTCGGTCTTCGAGCTCTGGCAGGAGGTGCAACCGCCCCTGACAGGAGGTGGCACCGCCCAGAGGCTCAGTCTTCGAGCTCTGCCAGGCGGTGCAACCGCTCCAGTCAGGAGGTGCAACCGCCAGATCCCGGAATTCCGGGAATTGACAGTTTTGAGCTCCAAATTCAAACTGGGTTGGGGCCTATAAATACCCCACCCATTCAGCACTGAAAGAGCACTGAATATACACCGAAATCCTGATCTTGTTCTGTGATTTTTAGAGCTCAAAATTGTTGTAAAGACCAAAAGTTCTTCTCTCTCTTTTCTTCCAAGTTCTGAGCTTTAAAGAGATGAGAGAAAATTCTGTAAGGGTTGTCTCCTAAGCCCGTCAAAAGGAGTGAAACTGTAAAAGGGTGGTTGGCCTTCGCCTTTTGAAGGAAGGCCTCTAGTTGATGTCGGTGACCTCGTCGGTGGAGGAAGCCAAAAGTGGAGTAGGTCAAGATTGACCGAACCACTCTAAATCTCGGTTTGCATTTACTTTGAGCATATTATCTTTACTGCAAACCTCCTCTAAAGCTTACTGCTTTCTGCACATATACGATCGGGTTTCAAGCTTTGCACTTTCCGAATCGGCGTTTAGACATAAAACAGTTTCATCGTACGATCATCATATTTCTGTTTGCGTTTACGTTTTGATTTCTATCATAACTGCAAACTGCTTTTATATCCTTGCTTAAACTGCATCTCGCTTAATCAAGTGATTTACGAATCAGCATTTAGACGTAAATCAGTATTTTCGTACGAATATCATATTTCAGTTTACGCCTACTATCTGATTAGAATCATAACTGCAAACTGCATTTGTATCTTTGCTGCATCTCGGTTAAACAAAAGTTAAAGTGATTTACGAATCTATTTACCACATGATCCTATTTGGTTAAAGTGAAATTGGATCTCGGTTGTCTAGTCCTTGAACATGATCCTTGCAAACAAGGGTCACGTTCCCAAAAGAAGTGGAATCGGATTTGTGAGAAGTCCTCACCAAAATCCAACCATCTTCATAAAAGGCCCTATCTTACATGTTCGACACCAAGACAAATGCAACTTTTGTTGCAAACTTGGACACAAAACGCATTATTATCCATTCAAGAAAATTAGTCCAAACAAATTAATTTGAGTTCCTAAAGGAACTATGATAAATTCTATGCAACATGATAAACAATGTAGATCTATTTTTGAGGCACCCAAAAGCAAATGGATACCTAAAGATCATCCTTTCTTGTATAAACATAAAACATCTTAAGCTGGGAGCAAGAAATAATATCCTGCTCTTTAGATTCTTGATATTCATGACCCGAGATCCAAAAAGAACTCGCGTTGCTCTCTAGCCTAAATAACAGAAGAGGATTAGAAGGTTAAAATTACAAATGTGATATAGATACAATCCTATTTGATCTCTCAGAATTGGAAACCCATGATTCTCACTTCACATATCCTCTAGATTTTCAAACTCATTGATTTCATCCGTTCGTTACTTTCAAATCCAACTATATCATGAACTTACTAAGTTTGTCATAAACTTACAAGGCTTACCAACCTGAACAATCTGTCACAAACATGTACACGACATTTAGAGTATGCATGTCACAAGATCTATCTTGATCATGCAAAATTTCTTATCTTACAATGAAAATTCTTACGTAATTACATAAGTAAAGTTGATTGCTCTGAATGAAAATTCTTCTCAAGTCAAAAATATTCAAATCAGATCACACTGCTGTCAGAACAAGTGCTCACCGCTTGCAGGCGATGGCACCGCCCCAACTGGAGGTAGCACCTCCGGCTGTCACGTGTTGCAAGCGGTTGCACCGCCCCAGCCAGCGGTGCAACCGCCCGCAATTCTACCTCTTTTTAACCCGAGCTAGGGCCGGCGGTGGAACCGACCCCAACTCACTCCCTTCCCCTCTTTACTCTTCCAAAGCTTCGCCACCTCCATTTCACCCCTCATAGCATCCCAAATACTCCTCATTTTGAAGCAAAAGATCAACAATCTCTCCTTCTATTGAAGATCTCACTAAGGTATTCTCTAAGAACCCCTAAAATTCTGTTTTTGATTCATTTACTCTTGCTCATTATTATCCTCTTAAATAGCAGTAGTTATGGGGTCTAGAAGATCCTCAAGGGACAAAGGGAAGAGGAGATTAGTGGAAGATTTTAATCTTACCATTTTCGATTTAAAATATCATGCTGAAAAGTTTTCCTCTTTCGAACTTAGGAGTAAGGGAAACCATGTAGATTTAAATGAACTAAGAGACTTAAAGACAATCCAATGGTTTGCAAACCTAGATCTACTCCCTATTTTACAAATTAGTGAACCCATCTATCCAAGACTTGTTAGATTATTTTACAACAATATACAAGTAGATGAAGAAGAAAGAATGTCTACCTATCTCCTAGGACAACACATCTCCATTACGGATAAATTCGTTTACAACATGATAGGTATTCCCATAAAAAATAGAGGACTTTACTTTAGAGGATCATGGGATGATGAAACTGTTGGGACAACGTATGTTGAAGCCTTATGAACAATTTTCGCTAATCCCAACTTAGCATTTGTTCCTAAAAGTTGTGAACATCTACTGCCACTAAACACTAAGGTACTTCATCATATCCTAACTAGCATCATTCTCCCTAAACAATACCATCATGATAAAGTAAGCCAATTAGAATTAGGAACTATGTATTGGATCATGAAAGGACATGACATCTGTCTTGGTTATCTTATCTAGCAAAACATATTAGAACTATCTAAGAAAGACATGATGCTTCCATATTGTCACGACCTTAGCTGGTTTTGCCTAAGGCGTGCGGCACCCTCGCGCGTCCGTCCGCAAAGGTCAGCCTCCCTGAAGCCTCCCATTGTCCCTTAGGACCAACAAAAGAGAGAACGGGTTAAAGAGAACGCCTCAATCGGGATCCACAAGCAAACATGTCCGAAAAATACTTCATAGACAATGCAAATTACAAACAGACTTTACAAGCTCTGAATAGTGGCACAACAAAGGGTAAAATGGTCCATTATACACCGAAAAGCTCTCGCACGTGTCCACATGACACAACCTTTATTTACAAGCCTAAAGAGGCCACCAACCCAACTAACATGGGACTATTTAGCCTTCGACCGCCCCTCTACTTGCTGTACAAGGTATGAACATGCCAAGAGACAACGGACAGACATAAGCATTACATCCAACATCTTGTTTAGAAGTTTGTCCGTTACATTCTCCCCCACTTATCCCTTCGACGTCCTCGTCGAAGCCTTTGTGAACACTGCAACTCTTCGCCTTTGCTGAGTCTTCAATCTTCCACTCCAGCTGCAATGCGCCTCCTGGCTCCCAGCTGCTCTCCGCTGCTGTTTTTGAGTAGTCGAACCTTTAATCCGCCATGCTGCTTCAACTCACCAATGACTCTGACTCTGGTGTGGGGTTGGCTGAGTTGTGTTGATCCTTGTTGATTCCTGCGGATCCGCCAAATGAAGGAAAATACCATCCTTACTGCGCTAGTCTCTTAAAAATTCCTCATGCTGCTTGAACTGGGTGGATGCTTGTTGGAGCTTTAACGAGCATCGTCTCGCAAACTTCTGAAGCTTTGGGTCCTTCCTCCACAAAATCTGCTCATTGACTCTTCTTTTAGTTAGTTGTCACATCCAAGTAGATTCGTATCACTTCCGCTTTCGATTGGCATTTCGTTAGGAAATGAAGCGGACAAACTACTCTCAGTAGCACTGATCACCGTTGGTGAGGATTTGACAACTATTGTCTTCCATTGTCTTCGAAGGGTCTTTGAACTTATGCAGAGCTCCTCTGCTGGATAGATAAGAGAACTGGGGTACTCGGTTTCACCCATTCTCTTAAGAATTGAGAAGGCAAAGGTTACTTGACTTCGCCCGCCTCCTCGAGGTTGTACTTCATGCATCAAGCTGGTTACTGGCCTTCGCCTGCTCTTTGCTCACACTTCTGAAGCACTTGAAGTGTTTGCACTCCTTGCGTTGAGTTAGCTACTGTGATTCACCTTCTCAATGCCATTGAACTTCTGGAATGCAGGAAGTTTTCACCCCAACTTGGAGTAATTCTCTGATAGATGAGGTCGCCTCTGGGATTGTACCGTCTTCTCCATCAACCCTGCCGCCTACTCCACTGAGTAGCAAAGGTACAGCACCGCGTACTGCCTGTTTCGTTCCTTGGTCGTGCACTCTTGCATGACCCGAAGTCCTTCACTTACGGCTATCTTGATGAGAAACTTGTTGACACCGGTCTTACGAAGTTTCTTGGCCTCTGCCCTTCAGCCTTGTCTCGGTACTTGGAGATTGCCTCTGTATGCTCCACCTCCTCGGCCCCTTTCACGACCAAGTGCTCTCCCTCCGTGAGAGCAAGGGATCAATGACTTGCACGGAAGTCCCGCCTCTGCGGTACCATGGCGCTGCCATGCCCATGGCCCTACTATCCGTCGCCTCGCCTCTGTATCCCTTTTCTTCACAATCAGTAGAGATGTCTCCGTGGCACTCCTCTGAGTCCACCTCCATTCTAACTGATGCTTGATTTTGGGTAGTTAAGTCCCTCTGGACTCGTCGTCGCTTCCTCGCCCCTTTCGACCCCCTGCTTCAACACCTCTGTGTTCTCCAAGCAGTCCGTTTGGTCGATGGAAAGACAGACTGCAACTCCTATGCATGGCCTCTGCCATCACGTTATAGAGTTTGCACCGATTCTGTTCTCCTTAGCTTCCTTGGTAGCAACGTTCGCTTACTCGACCTTGTCCTCTGACTTGTCGGGCTCCCTTAAGCGAATATGAGCTTTGGAGCAGTCCAACTCTCCAGTTGCTTCGATCATACCTCTGCATGATCCAGTCCCTCCCATGGAACTCACTGGTACTTGCATTCGAACTTTTCCCTTGGTGGAACCCAGCCCCCATATGCTGATGACCAAGGTTTTCATCCGATGCAAAATTCGGTGCACGCCCGGAAGACCCGCCTCTGCAGTACCATGGCCTTCACTCCTTGAATCCATAGCCCTTCCTGCCGTCGTGTTGTTCACCAAAGCGGAGCTCCCAGTAGCTCCCGATCATACCTCCATATGATCTCACCCCTCACGGGACTCATTGTGTGTATCGCATTGCCACGAACTGTTCCACCACGATCCGCTGCACCATGTCGCCTCCTGGTGACATCTCCATTGCATTCTGATCCTTGTGGAATAAACTTGAATTGTGAACCCTCCATGTGTGGCCTCTGCCAATACATCGCAGGGTCCCTTCCACCTTCGATTTTGTTCTCTCCTCTGGCAATCGACCTTCATCCACCCACTCCCGGGTCACACTTAGATGAAGCACCGCTCTAGGACAGTCCGTCGCCTAGTAGCTCTCGAAGTCCACCGACTTCACTGTAATCTGTGCACCATTGTCTGGATCCTAGGCCTCTGCCCCTACCAGCACAATCTCCGCTGCGCACTGCTTCCTTCATAGCAACTCAAATGGCAACACTGTGGCATATTCTTCAAGAGTATCCGCCTCTGCGTCCTCTCGCCCCGTGCTAAGGCCTTCTGAACCCAACTTTGCCTCCGCAAATTGAGTCGCCTTAGTTTCTCCATCAAATGCTTCTTCGAGATAAGGTGCATGTGCCCCGAAGCTCCCTTCGTCTTTGGCACCATGCAAGATGAGTCCGCTCCGTCAGAATGAAGGACCCATGGAACAACATGATCCTACTCTTGCCTCTGCAAGAGTTCATGTCCTTGACCTCTGTCTAAGAAAAGCACTGTGCCTCTGCTCCATGTTTCAACTTCTATGCTGGCTCCCTTCATGCGGCTTGGGTACTTCGCCAAGTTACACCCAAGTTGCTCCGCTCCTCGTTTTTTGCATTTAGTCGATGGTGGCTCTCGCACCCACCATTTCACGGGTCAGCCCTCCCTTGAGTCCGATCTCCACATCGACTCCAAGTGTACCTTCATAAGTTGCTTTAGGTCGCTCCCCCACTTGATCTCACAATGCATCCACCAATGCATTCTCTCAAGCGAGATCATGCGACGACTCCTCGCCGCTTGCTCGGTCCATCGAGCTTCGTGGAGTTGTTGTTTGTTGAGGTACTCCTCCTCAACATGTGAGGTCCATCTCACATGATTCTCCCTCTGGAGAGCCGGGACTTATCCCTCCTGGATAACTACCCCGTTGGAGCAACATCTCTCTTCATTTCGGAGACCACCATCCCCTTTGACTACTCCGATCTGCTGAACAAACTGTGCATTGTTCTGCCTCCTGCAAACGCACTTGCTAGATTGCGACTCCACGTCCATACAGCCCCCGCTGCACCCCTCAAGGCCTAGCAACATGCTGAACTCATTGCACACTTCAGCCTCCTACGGACGTATCCTTCACATGACGAAGAGAAAGTTTCAATGCTCCATGGCGCCGAGTCTCGGTCGCCTTGGGATGGCCACGAACATTCCATCGTCCGCATACAAGCCCATGCATGAGTACCAAATTCTTCGAGTTAGCAATTCCCCTCACCTCTGTGAGCTTTGCATAACTCTTTTGGTCGTTGAGCAACTCATTCCACCTTGGATGGTCTCATTCTTGCCAAGCGCCTCACTTGCCTAGAGCACCATCAAGTATAGTTGTCAACGTTGAGCCGTAGCTCAAACTCAGCCATCCCAACCTTTGTGCGCTCCAAATTCTACCAAGCTTGCCTGTTCTCGTGGTGCCTCTTGCGCGAAGGGTTGGCCATTCCTCTGAATGCCAATCTCAGATGCTCACTCCTCTGAGCGACTCTTTTCCCTACATCTCCATGCCCGTTTTCCCTCAAACGGTCGCGCGTGTGCTGACTGCCCTCAACGCAGCCCCGCTAGGTCCCCCACGTTTGCATGTCAAGAGTTTCTATGAGTGCTTGTCCCGCTCTGATACCATAATGTCATGACCTTAGCTGGTTTTGCCTAAGGCGTGCGGCACCCTCGCGTGTCCGTCCGCAAAGGTCAGCCTCCCCGAAGCCTCCCATTGTCCCTTAGGACCAACAAAAGAGAGAACGGGTTAAAGAGAACGCCTCAATCGGGATCCACAAGCAAACATGTCCGAAAAACACTTCATAGACAATGCAAATTACAAACAGACTTTACAAGCTCTGAATAGTGGCACAACAAAGGGTAAAATGGTCCATTACAGACCGAAAAGCTCTCGCACGTGTCCACATGACACAACCTTTATTTACAAGCCTAAAGAGGCCACCAACCCAACTAACATGGGACTATTTAGCCTTCGGCCGCCCCTCTACTTGCTGTACAAGGCATGAACATGCCAAGAGACAACGGACAGACATAAGCATTACATCCAACATCTTGTTTAGAAGTTTGTCCGTTACAATATGGTGGTATAATCACTAGAATACTGAAAGCCTACGATATTCCAATACCACCGGAAGAAGAAGTAATAAAAGTAGATAGGTTTAGCATAATAAACAAAAATCTACTTCACCGATTAAGATGCGTTTATAGAAACGGTAACTGGGTTAGAATGCCTAGAAGAACCGATCCCCCTCAACCTGAACCAGAACCAGAAACACCAGTCTTTAGGGGTACTCAATCTCCTCCAATCTGTCCCTTTGAGGAAACACATTCATTTGAGCAAGCTACTACATCACCTGTGGAAGATATTGGGATTCGGATGGACCGATTTAAACAAAAATAAGAACGGCTTGAACATCGACAAGATCAAATCCTATCTGAGCTGCAACAAATTCATCGACAATTTGACTCTTTATTTAGGCACTTTAATTTTCCACCCCCTGAATGAGCTTGTATGTGAACACAATCACCTATTGTTATTGTAAACTCTTTATGTTACTCATCACAATGCCCTGTGCCTTGATCTTTGATATGGTTACCTGATGTATTTGTTTGTGAGCAGAGTTACGAACATCACTCGTTGTTTAATCTCGTTACTCACTGTCGGATTTTACATTGAAATTAAATGTTTTGGTTTCCATGATAAATATGATTTGAGAAAATGATATACCAATGCAGTTGATGCGTCATATTGCCATGATATTAGACATCACTTTATACGAAATCATGTTACTAATCATAATGTAATCATAGAGTTCATTGATACTAAACATCAACTAGCTGATATTTTTACAAAACCTCTAAATGAAAAACAATTTGATTTCATAAGAAGAGAATTAGGAATGTTAATGTGTCCGAATACATAAACTAGTTAAAATTATCTTTCGGACTTCATTGAATGATCAAATCACTTGATTGTCATTACATGCCTAAATAACATGTTGAAAATTATATGCATGTTTTGTCTTTATGATTGTATTTGAAAATCAATAGCATAGTCTTGTCCGAATGCATGAAAGTGTTAATTTCATTTTCGGATTCGCTTAACAATTGGTATCCTAACAATCGGATTTTCTCATACACTTATGAAAAATATTTTTCTGAAATGGATTTGATGAAATGATTCCTGCTTATAAATTTCATCTTGAAATATGGATGATAGTGTTTTTACTTACAAAGACTTATTTCACATACATATCTTGATCCTTGTAAAAATGAAGCATGATTTAATCTCTCATCGATTTTAACTTCACTCAAAGTAAAATCACAAATAGCCTTCCTCTTTCATGCAAAAAGATTATAACAAATAAAAAGGAAGAAGTATTCAAAGCAATCTATGTATCATGCTTTCCTTTATATGCTTGGAAAATAACATGTAAAGGCATGAACAACTATAGCACTTATGCTCAAAATTCGCTTATTGTTCTCCTGCTATCACAATTACCATGCTTTTTGTTGATGACAAAGGGGGAGAAATATATGAGTATTAATATCATGCTTGCATCACCAAGAGATATATGAATTGATGCTATGATTGCTATAATTTGCATTATGCCTTGTTTGTATCATGTAATGATATCAAAATCTTACTTCGTAGTTTTACATATTGATATCTTACAATATGATGAATTGCTACTATTACCTTCATTCAAACCTGTTATGTAAAATTTGAAAATGAATGTCAAGCCTTGACATCATCTTCAGAGAGAAACATCATGATGGGAATCATGATGGGAGTATTGATAAGTTTAAATGATTTTAACTTATCAATATGTCTCTTGAATTCAAAGGTTTTGAATTCAAGAATGACTTATCTCAAGTATGGCATATAGACAGGGGGAGTTAAAGTTAACTCCATTATCAATTGATTGTCATCATCAAAAAGGGGGAGATTGTTGAATCTCGGATTTTGATGATGAAGTCAATTGTCATTTGTTATCTAATCTATATGTTGAGATAAGTGTGCAGGATTAACTACGATGAAAATAAGATATGCAACAGGAGTTACGCCGGAGTCAAGACAATGATCACGTTGGGAGTTCGAGAGTTCGACGAAAGTTCGGACAGTCGTCGGAGGTTCTGCGGGAACAAATCCGAGAAGTCCATGAGCTTGCCAAAGAAGCTCGTCGGAACTCGCCAAGTGGATCGTCGCAAGTCCAGGAGTTTTCCGGAAGTCCGCAGGAGCATCACCGAGGGTTCATCGGATGATCGACGGAAGTTCGCTGGAAGCCCACCGGAAGAAGCGATTGACGCACCGGAGCAAGTTGCAGTAAATATCTTAGGAAAAATCATAGTTAGCACAATGATTAAGTTGGAAATGGGAGGTGATCTCATTAACTTAATCTTGGAGCAATTGGGCCCCTGAAAAACCCTAATTGGGTCGAATGGATCGACCCATTCGGACCCTGATTTCTACCAGGCGGTTGAACCGCCCAAGCCAGGAGGTGGCACCGCCTAGGCTAAGTCTCCAAGCGAGACTGGGCGGTGCAACCGCCCCAGCCAGGAGGTGGCACCGCCTGGGCTCAGTCTCCGAGCGAGACTGGGCGGTGCAACCTCCCCTGACAGAGGTGGCACCGCCTGGGCTCGGTCTTCGAGCTCTGGCTGAGCGGTGCAACCGCCTTAGTCAGGAGGTGGCACCGCCTGAGCTTGGTCTTCGAGCTCTGGCAGGAGGTGCAACCGCTCCAGTCAGGAGGTGCAACCACTAGATCCCGGAATTCCGGGAATTGACAGTTTTGAGCTCCAAATTCAAACTGGGTTGGGACCTATAAATACCCCACCCATTCAGCACTGAAAGAGCACTGAATATACACCGAAATCCTGATCTTGTTCTGTGATTTTTAGAGCTCAAAATTTTTGTAAAGGCCAAATTCTGTAAAGAGATGAGAGAAAATTCTGTAAGGGTTGTCTCCTAAACCCGTCAAAAGGAGTGAAACTGTAAAAGGATGATTGGCCTTCGCCTATTGAAGGAAGGCCTCTAGTTGACGTCGGTAACCTCGTCGGTGGAGGAAGCCAAAAGTGGAGTAGGTCAAGATTGACCGAACCACTCTAAATCTCGGTTTGCATTTACTTTTAGCATCAGCATATTATCTTTACTGCAAACCTCCTCTAAAGCTTACTGCCTTCTGCACATATATGATCGGGTTTCAAGCTTTGCACTTTCCGAATCGGCGTTTAGACGTAAAACAGTTTCATCGTACGATCATCATATTTCTGTTTGCGTTTACGTTTTGATTTCTATCATAACTGCAAACTGCCTTTATATCCTTGCTTAAACTGCATCTCGCTTAATCAAGTGATTTACGAATCAGCATTTAGACGTAAATCAGTGTTTTCGTACGAATATTATATTTCAGTTTGCGCCTACTATCTGATTAGAATCATAACTGCAAACTGCATTTGTATCTTTGCTGCATCTCGCTTAAACAAAAGTTAAAGTGATTTACGAATCGGCTTTCTTACCAAAATCACTTTTAACGAACGAACGTAGTTTTTATTTTTCATAGAATGTTTTCCGCTGCACTAATTCACCCCCCCCCCCCCCCTCTTAGTGCTCTTGATCCTACCAAATCCAAGCATAGTTCACAAATATGATGAATCAATCGAAACATCAAGAATAACATGGATTACAAATCTTCACCTTGCATCTCGGGTACCAAATAAAGACCAAAAGGTTCATATTTCAAATGCTGTCTAATAGAAGAATCCTTGTGTTTGCATTTAATGTTTAGGTTCTCCATGCCTGCATGCACACATGCATGTAAAATTTGAAGTTTTGTGCCCACAAGAAGTTTTGGTCCGTTTTAAACAAAAATGATAAGCTTTGGCAAAAAATGTTGACAATTTTAGTCGGTCTAAACTGATTGATTTAATACTAAAAGATCATTTTCAAGATCTTACTCCATACCATTTCTTTTACCAATTTTGCTTTATGGGTGACAAATTGACTGTAAAACATTTTTAGCATTTTAAGTGGGACATAAGCTAACAAAAGTGATATACAATATAACAAATTCCTGTACATCATTGCCAAAGTTTAATGCTTCCTAATTGTAGGTAATAGAGTGCATATTGCCTATGTTCTTTTGTTGTTTGGACATTGACATCAAGTAATCATGCATACTACATTACTACCATTTATATTTCTGGGCTATCAGCCGTCACAATTTTTTGCACTTGCACAAATTGTGATGTATAGGAGCACTGTTTATCAAAATGGGCAGCAAGCTTAAAAAGGCAACTAGGGAGACAAATTTGATCATAAATGCAAAGAACAAATCAAATTTGCATGTAATAACTTCTAGTTTGCTACTAATACAGAAGATTGAAAACATAACCCACGTGAGTTGAACTTGGATGAAACAATTAGTCCACCATAACGGTGTAAGCAGAGAAGAATTCATATTGACAATATTAATATAACCAAGATCATAACCAAGAAGCTGGCAGAAACTGACTTACATAAGATCTAATCTTCCATTGCATATGCTGGTATAATTGCTGAAACAACAAAAACCATCAGTTACACTCAGATAGCTAGTTACATGATTGCTAATTGTACTCAGCATATATGACACAAATGTCACCATAAAACTAGGAAAAGAGTCTAAGCAGCCAACAAGTGAATCAGTTATTAACTCCAGTATTGGTCAAGTACTAGCCTCATGCCAAATAGCAGTACCAAATTAGAAATGCAAAAGAATGGAGAAAAGAAGTCATTCTGATATAGGGTCAGTAAGGCCAAGTTAGTTCGCATGCAAATGCACGGAAAAGACAAAGAAAGTCACAAGTTAAATTTCTTGCGCCCTGGTGCAGCTCTTACATGTAATCAGCATTAAACAGTACTAAATCATTCCAGGCAAAGGGCCTGCACGTGAGCAACACATACCACTCAATCCATCAACAAAACCAACTTGACAGATTTCAGACTGGAAACAAAGACATCGGTTTATGACTGACCAAAGCACGATATCCTGGAACATCTTTAACTAATGATACAGCTCTATCAAACTCAATGAACATCACTAAAAATGTAAAGTATTAACAAGCACAAGCAATGAGAGATTTTAAACAGGTGAAACAGAAAATCTGCTTAAATATACAAGTGATCCTACTTTGATCAGCAGAAGCACAATTTAAGTTCAACATGCCTTAAACATGAAAGGCCCAGGATGGTGTACCCAAACATTGCATGATAATCCTTAATTTTACAACCGAAACAAATATCAACCTAGTTGTTATCAAACTGGATAAGAAAACGGTTATCACCTTCACCGGTGAATTCAGAAGGCAGTATACGCTAATGTTGAAATAGAGAGTACAGCAAGCTCAAATTTCATCTATACCAGCAAAGCCGAAAATATAGAATATAAAATACTGAAGCTGCGAACAGAACATCTACAATTACAAGTCTTAAGAGTACAATAATTTGGGATTCCCTGCACTCTATGTAGACTGAGAAAGGAAAGGTGGTAGCAACAACCATCAAACTGTACCGATTATGCATCCTCAGATAGCAAGAGTAACTAATAACGAAATTGATCAACCACAAGAGCTCTATGTCAAAAGGAGATGTGAAGAACTGCTACCTTTACACAAGAGGAGATTGTAGAAGAAGTGATTGAAGGGGGTCGTATGTCATATTCAGCTAATAGACTTAGCAATGACGAAGTTAGTACATACATCTCATCCTCTACAACCTGAACAAATTGGCAAGAAAACCATATTACAAAGTATACTATGGAGTGCATTTGTTCAAAATTTTTTTAACAAAGCCTAACAAGAGATGAAATTCAAAAGTAGCTGCAAATCATATTGTAAGTACCAGAAAGTCAATATTTTTTTAACAAAGCCTAACAAGAGATGAAAGTCAAAAAGTAGTTGCAATTCATATTGTAAGTACCAGAAAGCAAATAAACTGACTACATGGTTTTGTAAGGTACTGTAGACAAGGTGTTGATCTCCTAAGATGACGCATCACAATTACCCCAGTGCACGACAGGCCGTATAGAATGTACCCGGAAAAAAATAAAGAATCAAGAGTGCTGAGGTTCAAATTTTGATTGTGGTCAGCTCGCATGTTAAACTAAAAAAAAAGGTTTTTAGATAATATATAACCAAATTATTATCAAATTATTGGTCCCTAAGGATCTGTTAGTGTTCACTTCACTTCATAAATGTGGAAAATAATAATATACCAATATAGTTGGCACTAAGGTTAGACTACCTAAATCCCTTTCCTTATGTTCCTTCTCTCTCAGAATTACAAGCTGTATAGCACCTAACAACCAAGTGGATCTAATGTTGGAAAGCAAACTAGCCTAGCCAACATCGTCTTCTTTGGGTCAGTGAACAAAGTGGAATGTCCTAACTATGTGATGATCCAAGCCCAAATGTGAGACATCCTACTTTCATATATCCTAACCTGGAGCCAAACACGCCTAAATATTGGATGTAGCTAAGCTAATTAATAACCATAGTTCACCTGTTTCAGAATTGTAAAACTAGTCAAACAGAACACAAGCCTTAATGGACAACATATGTGAGCTAGTTCATTCATTTTCTGTTTGAGTCCTAAAAACAGTCTAACTGGTCTAAATTGGCAATAAGTTAATGAATCCCAATAATGTTTGCTGATAGAAATATACTTTGGCAGCTACTTGTACCATTAATCTTCTTTCTTTCCCGTCTCCAATTGATTTTAGAATCCATTTTACTCATGACAGCACATAGGCACAGCTTTTAATTGAGTTGCTGAGTAGATATGGAACAATTAGCAGGTCTTTGTCCCAACCAAAACATGCCAAATTTTGGCTTAGCTAAATAAAATGGTCAGCTTTTGCATAGGTGTTCAAAATTTTATTGCTATGTAAACATCTGGTTTCTAACATGACAGTAGATAGTGGAAGTGTTATGAGATTTCAGAGCATTATCCACCAAGCATAATCCCTCTGCAAAGTCCCAGAGGGACATTATTCTTGGACATACTCCAAGGGCAATAATACAATAAGATTCCATTCCGAACAGCAGTAGACACGAATGGAATGTCTTCTTCATTTATAAAATCAGCCCAAAAGTGTATAATTAAGCATAGAAATATTGCACAATGAAAAATACTTAAAAAAGACTAGTTGCAAGATGTGCTTTTATCAAAAGGAAGATAAACTTTGAAAAGCAAAATCTACTCAAAGTAGAAAAAGGCCCTTGTTACTTAAACTTGATGCAGCAATAATAATAGAGCTTTCAAAGACACGTGTACAACAAAAAGCTGAGTCATCTATAAACCTCTACAAACAATCTTCTTCTCTGTTCTCTGATTATCACCATGAGATCTATACAAATCGAAAACCTTCAATTCTTTCAGATATGGCGATTGTGATCGTTTATAAACTACTGCTAGTGGTTGAAGCAAAAAAAACATCAATCTCACATGACAAAAAATTTAAGTTGATTCGGTGCCACCTCCTAATACTTGGTACAGAATTTCCCATCTTTGTTACTTTAGTACCTAATTCATCTGAGAACATGTAAATCTAGAAGAGAGACTAAAAATTCATGCTATGTTTTACCAATTTCACTTCATCTTCTAATATCTCATAGCAAAGTTTCTACTTCATATTTCAAGTGCCTACTTAAAAAACAGTTTGATCAAAGTAATCGGTTTTCAAATGCTTTTGGATTGTCAAACTCAAAGGTTTAGTCACCAGTTAATCTTATAAATGCATGAATGTTAATAACCAGGTACTTTTAAGTGGCTTTCTGCACATATACATTTAAAACATCTTCTCCAACATTAAGCACCAAGTTATAACACATCATTCATATAGCAGTAGCTGATCATAGAACTATGGCATACCATGACAGATACTAAATGCACATAAGATGCCACAAGATAGAAGAACTGAAACATCTGGAAATCATGTTCAACTTCATTTAGAAATACGAGGGAAGTAGATCGAAAGCAAACCTTAAGATTATTGGCCAATCTTAAGTTTTCTTCAAAATAGCTTCTCTTTTTAGTCAATTCTTTCAAGGCACTAGCTATTGCATCATCCTGCTTCTCATCAAGTGCCTATTGCGCGAAAGAATACTTCACAATTTTCAAACAGGAAAATAATTTATAAATTAATGTATATACTCTCAGCGCTTACGTACTATCCGCAATTCACAAAGCTTCCTCTCCAAAATATGCTTCTCATTAAGTAACTGAAGTTCCTAAAAGCCAAAAAGGACCATTTTTATGTAATTAAATTAAGAAGTGCAGCAAAATGATGGTCTAATGAGCATGCATTTAAACTGTTACTATCTTCATACTTTAATGCTAGCGTCAGTGATTTGCTTACGGAGAAGAAGGATCTCTTCTTCCTGAATGTGGGATCTATAGTAAAGTTCCTGAAAATTTTTTGTTATATAAAAATCAGATACATGTGTTGTTTATCAAAGAACATAACCTGCAACAGCTTCCAGGTAGATCTTACCATGATTTCTGGATCCAATATGCGGTTGTTGACTTTGGCTCTTTTGCTGGAACCAGAATCAATTTGAAATTCATGCCTACAGGCAAAAAATATGTTGTATAATAAACGAATTAAAAACATGTTTCTGAACAAAGATCTTGATTAAAAACTCCTTGATTTAGGACCTCATTAAAGAATCAGATGTCCGAGCCGAAAGGCCAACATCACCATTTTCAAGCACATAGCCTGTGTTAGGTGGCCTTGCATCAGCTGCCATAAGTTCACTTGAGAACTGATGATCATTGTTGACTGCATCTGCTTGGGCATAAAATGGAATATGCATATTTCTTGTACTATTGCCTGGCAAACAGTTACTTCCTATCAGCCAGATCATCAAGTATTAGAAAGTTTAAATCCTCGGAGGTGAACAATTAATTAAAATATTAGACACCAACAGAGTAAACAGAGATTTGAATAGAAATGTTACTGTATGTGAAATTGTAGTTATGACCGAAACATATTTTGAGATGGAAACTTTTTCTTCAGAATATTTGTGCTTGCTAAATGGTTATTGATTCTTGTGGCATAGAATAGATTGTTTTTTTCCTTTTCCTTTCAAAAGTATAGGAAAATTTTAGAGGGTTGCTTCTAGTTATGTAAGCTTGAACCGCAACCATTAAGTAGACTTTTCTAGCATTCCAAGAGCCAAGGCAAAGCCCACTCTTGTAATTTTGGTAAATCTGCATGGAGTCTTCTTGGTTTCAGATTGCACTGGGAAAAAGCCTGAACAATGACGTTGATGGCAGCAGGTCATATACATTGGAACCATATCAGTAATAATGTGTTCTTATTCTGGAGTAAAAATGCATGCCAGGTAAAACCTGAAATGTATTATATCATGCTAGAACCTCTCTTTGTGTGTGCCATGATGATTGTGGTCATTAGGTTCTGATGGAAGGAAGTAAGTTCAGCATTTATAACCCATTTCTGAATCCAAGATCAAACTAGTAACTACAAATCAGTCAAGTATCCATTATTTTTTCCATCCAATAAGCAATAAAGGTTGAGCTAATAATATTGAGGATATTTTTCTATGACTCACTGACAAAAAAATGCACACACTAACAATTAAATGACCACTGTATCTGCTGACATCAAATATTATATTACATTTTTCATAGCACAGCAATGATTGAAAGGCGTAAGAAAACCAGCCAGTCAGATAAGCAAGCACGTACAAGTAGTAAGATCGAGAAGAATATATTCGTAATAAAGAAAATGAAACAAACTTAATGTGCACAAGTTCTTTAAAGCATCCCAATTGGTACAGAGAAAGAAGAAAAAAACATTAAAGATTCAGTGTTCTACCGGACCAATGCTTATCGGTTGCCTGATCGCACAAATTGAGCTGCTTGACAGCCCATTCCTGCAGCCAAGAAACGTCAGAAGACCTTCAGATTAGTTAGAGTAACGGTCAACGTAAAATCTTTCTGGCTGCCACCGCGTTGAAGTTTACTAAAGAAACCCCGATCGCAGCACACCTCTAGAATCAAGAACCGAGCTTTCCTCCCGGCCAGAACCGCACGGCCCCGGCGCTCGCTCGATCTTTAAACCGTTCCGACACGAATCCTAACCCTATAGCGAACGAGGTCAGCCAATTGTTTAAATGCCTCATGAATTTACAGGAAACAAGGCGCAACGCGAACCCGAATCATCCAACAGAAAGAAACAAAAGAACCCTAGAAAGGATCCACGGAGTCGCAAGACGATAAAGAAAAAGCACCTGTTTGATGAGATCCCGAAAGGCTCAGAGTACCGGAGACGGAATGAGTTGGGCGATGGGCAGAAGAAAAGAGAGAGAGAGAGAGAGAGACAGAGAGAAGAGAGAGAGAGAGAGAGAGGTGGAGGAGGATTGGGAGGAGGAAAGAGGTAAAAGCAGGGGGGGACGGGATGCGGTCGGTGTTTCGGTGCGTCAAAGTCGTTGGGGTCTGCTGTGGTGCGGAAAAATAATCCTTTAAATAATATTTTGGAGAATTCCACGTTGTCGCTCCGACCCGTCCATGACACAACCGTGGAAGGCATGCCGACTTTATGCTCCCGTCCGGTCCCTATTTGAGATAATTTACGTGATTGATCTGAGAAACTAACGAAGTCGATGGCATTGTGAACTCTATTGATCATCATCACGAAATGTTGCATTTTCCTTGGACAATCTTAAGCTATCGACAATTTATTTTAATTTTTATTTTTGATGAGGCCCGATAGTAATGTGTGAAAAATATGTCCAAACAAAAAATAAACTAAAGCTTAAAAATATACCTTTTATCCATATATATTTTTATGGATGAATTTAAAAAAAAATCTTTGATTTTCATTATTTTTCATTGGACACTACAGTTTTAAAAAATTATTATAAAATGCTCTTAGTAAGATGAAAAAAAAATATTTTATCATCATTTTGCATTGCCTCCATCATTGTCATCATGTCCTTCTTTATGTGAGGGTCATGGGTGACAAGCCCTACGAGGCAAAGAGGGAGAGGCGATGGTTACTACATTCGACGAGAATGAGACTTTTGTCATTGGTCACTTTTGCACACCATTGCACTTCTGCCATGGGTGATGAGCAACTGTTCAAAGAGAAGCAAGGGCGATCAATAACCAATAAACAAGGGTTGGGTAGAAGTAGTGATTGATTGGGGTGAAATGATTATTAAAAAAAATACCGTAGGAAAATTTTTTAAAGTTAGAACATTATATAAAAAAAATTATTTTTGAATGAATTTATCATATTTTTATTTCGATATTTCATAAAACGATAATTGAATTATGACCATCATAAAAAAAATAATTTCATGATTTGAAAGTCCATTTATATTAGAATTTGATATTCTTTCGACTTCAATATTCAAAATTACAAAATTCTGTTTGCACAAAAATAGTGAGTAAATAATAAAAAAATATTAATAAATAAAAATATTTAAAAATAATAAGGAAAAAGTTAAAGAGAAAGCAGCATCAACTTGGACGAGCAATTTCCCTGTAAAACAACAAAAGAAACAAAGATTATCTTCGCAATTTGACATCCGACGACAAAGGGACTGTAAAATAATATTCAGATATGATCTCGCATGTGGTCAATTTTCAGATCGAAATCATACGTTGTTGCAACGAGAGGAGGAAAAGAACTTCACGTACGTTATACACGCATACAAAGACGCGAGTTCACATACATTAAAGAATCAATCCCAAAAAGCTCCTTCAAGGCGTTACGGACCAAACCCGTACGAGTCAAGGACGTTGTCACATCGGTGGCTTCTACAGCTGTCGCGGATTTTGGATACGGTGGCCGTACCCAAACGAAGCCAAAACTTGAACGCATCCCACCAATCATGTACGTCTCCCTCTATGCCATCCTCGCCGTGCCCTCACAAACCCATCTAATGTCCCTATCCCGCTTTGCCATCCTCGCGGTGCCCCCACAAAACCCATCTCGACGTGGGTCCCGTGTGACCCGGCGCTCATCTCCGATTGTCCAGACCCGCATTCGGATAAGGCGGTGGTGCCGCCCCCGTCACGAGACGACGGTCGAGATGTGAGAGTTCAAGAGCACAATTTGGAAGCACGCTTGCGGAAAACCCTCGCCAGATCCAAAATCGCGCCGCACATTAGAGCGTTTGTTTTCGTTTCCGGCCCGGCGCTTCCCTAGTGTCGTAGAAACCCTAATCCCATTTGAAGATGCGACGCTATGAGCGGCCCTTGGTCCCGAGATGGAGGAGTTGTTTCCGGTGGAGCGGCTCTTCTGCCAGGGTGTCTCCCGCACATACGAACATGCCATCGCCTTCCCTGCCGATGCCGATGCCGATGCCGACGCCGTCGACGTCACCGGCCGCCTATCTCACTGCCTTGCTCTCGCCAGATCGGCAGGATCCTTGCGCCTGCATTCGGCGACGGTGAATATTTTCCCAACCCGCACTGGGCCGGCCTATGGGTCTTCTCGATCTCGATTTTTAGCTCAGCTTATGGATGGCAGCCCAAGGCTGATTTCATCAGGCCCACTATCTAGCCCTGTCTTGTTATGCGCGGTGGTAAGCCTTCTTCAAATTTTGTCTCTTTGGCTAATTAATAAGGAAGAAAGAAGAAAGAAGTCAGAGATACTTATGAGAGCAGCAGCAGCAGAAAACGGACCGCATTCTTAGCAATACGACATCTTCGAACCTCCCTGCCAGATGAAGGTACAACATCTAAATATAACGTTACATCAATAAGCGCAATACACAATACAGCATGATCCAAACTTGTCTCCTACGTACAACCAATCATATCCACGTGATCACGGGCTATCTACGGACTGGTGCCTCGGCAGCCAATCGGGAATAGAGAGCAGCATTAAGCTGCTCCTGCGTGTACACTCGGCTCGGCGACATCTTCACCGTCGCCTGCTGGATCATGAGGTCCTTCACCACGGACACGCTCGCGTAGTGTACTTCCACACCAAGCTCTTGCAGTGCTGTCATCAGCCTTGCAGCTGGATGATTCCTTCTTTCACACTGTAATCTTACCATTGCCTCCATTCCCAGTATCTTCACTTCCATCTCCACCCCATGGCACCGGCTCCCGCCGTTCACCATCTGTTCGTGTTGGGCGGTTGGCGATGGCCGCGCACGGCCGGAATCCCGCTGCTTCTCGAGGGCCTCCACCTGTGCTTGTAGCTCCTCCCCGTCGGCTTCCACTGCTTGGAGCTTTGACCGCAGTTCTTCGATGTACGACACGGCGTCGGCGAGGAGGGAAGCTTTGTCCATCTTCGACACGTTTGGGACTACCGCACGGAGAGCGTAGAACCTCTGGTTGAGCTTCTCGCGCCGCTGCCGCTCGGCTTCCACGTGGTTGAGAGGTTCCTCGCGGCCGTTGGCAGGTTTCCGGCCACGCTTCCTCGGCCGCTTCTCCGGCTCCACCACCTGGCTGCTCTCCACCTCCCGCACCGAGGCCACGAGGTCTGACTGATCAGAATCGGCGGCGTCGAGGATCCCGCCCCCGCCACCGCGACCGCCACCGGAAGAATTCCGTTGACAGTTGGGGAGTGGTCTTACCGGAGTCGATGAGAAGGAGAGCATCCCCTCATCGTTGTTGTTGCTCGCTCTGGACGTCGCCCCCGTGGATCTCGTGTTCTTCTTGTCGTCCACCGTGGCGGCAGCGGCGGCTGGGTGGTGGGAGAAGAGGCTGCCGGCGGCAGGGGCTGGCGAGGAATTCCTCTTGCCACCGGCGAAATTTAGGATATTTCCAGACTCCCGCTCGAACGAGTGGGGGCCCACGGAGTCGTTCGAGGCGAATTCGGAGGAGTTGAGATCTTTGGAGAAGAAAGATTGGTTCCGCGGTTTACTGCCGCCGCTCCGATGCTGCTGCTGGTGGTTTTGGGATTTTTGAGTCTGGAACGAAGAGCTAGGGTTTTCGATAAGGTTACTGGAGGTAGCTTTGTTCCCGAATTGGATCTGGGGTTTCGTGACGGACATATCGGCGGTGGTCGAGAGGAACGAGACGGAGTCTTTGATTTCGACCGCGGACGGATCTGTGAGCGAGAGCACGGATGGATCGGTCTCGCCCCGATCGGCAGCGGGAGTCCCCACCGCAGATTGCAGCGCGAGAGAGGATGGTGCGGCGGCGGCTGCCGAGGAGGAGGTGGGTGCATCCGGGGAGTCGAAGTTGAAGAGGACGCGGATCTTGCCCATGATCTCGGGGTTTTCGAAGATGACATCGGTGGAACCGAGCTCGAGGACGCCGGAGCCGACCGGGACGCACACCATGGTTTGGATGCCAAGCAGCTGCGCCTGGTGCGCCCGCTGGCAGGGCGCCGCGGCAAGTCGGGAGTCGCCTGCGACCCAGGAGGGCGCGCCGGCGTAGAGAGCCTGACCGGCAAGACCGGCGCCGTTCACGAAGGAATGGGTCATAGAGACGAGGAAGAACCATTCGGTGTCGGTGACCTCGTCTTCGACGGCCTCGTCCATCCCCGACGATCCGCCGCAGGAGATGAGCGAGTGGAGCTCCCGTAGGACGCGCTTCCGGTACTCCTGTTCCTCGGGGGAGGCGGCGGCCGTGGGCCGCTGCTTCCGCTTGTCCTCCTCGCGGCCCTTATAGTAGCCGTCCCCCCAGACCAGGTAGGAGGCCCCTGTGGCGGCGTCCACCGACGACTGCCAGAAGATGCCGTACGTCCAGCTCTCTCGCGCCCCCTCGATCAGCGTCTGCAACCGTTGCTGGAGCGTCTCCTGGCTGAGGTACGCGGGCGTGGTTGGAGTTTGCGGCGACGCCGCCGGCGGGGCAGGACCACGGACGGCCCTCACGGGATCCAAGGAGGAAGCGGCTGTGGAGGGCGGCGGAGGGGTGGGAGGAGGAGCCCAGGAGAAGCCCTGGAGGTCGGTGGAGGCCATGAAGGCCTCCATCACGGAGGCGTTGTCGTCGGACCAGAGGTTCATCCGCTTCCTGCTCGATCACCGGCGTGGCCGGACTCCTGCGCACGAACTGGATCCCTGGATTCCGGTAAATCCGGGTGAGTCCAGGCTCGGGGGGAGCAGCGATGGGCGGCTTCTAAAAACCTGGAAGCTAGGAGAGGGGCCGTGGACACCGGAAAGAGGGCGCGGCGCAAACAGCGCGGAAGAAACGAGCAGGCAAACGAAGGAAAGAGAGATCGGCGCACGCAAAAGGCGTGGCCCGTTTCGCTTTCAAGGAAAGCGTACTCTGCTGCTTCCGGCTTGTTTCCTTCCGGTAAATATGGCATGGCACAGTCACCGAACCATACCTTCTGTTCCTAATTAGATCGGACGAATTTATGGGAAAATCCCAAACTCCCATTTAATTTTTAAATAGAATTTTAGTATTTCTGATACAAAGAGATCGAAATCTTGTTAAAAACATAATAATTGATGTATAGATTATTTTCAATGTTTCTCACCATAAATCAATAGAAATATCTATTTTTAAATAGACATTGATAAACTGATTTGCTTTGGATTTCGAGTCAATTATAATATTTTTTGTGTGTAGATTTATAATATTTTTACGGAGGCATCAAGAGAGATATAAACAATTTCAAACCGAGAAATTAATAGATCTGTCCAAAGCAAGAGGGGAGTATATTTTAGTTGTCCTATCAGGGGGTCATTTTGGAAATATAAGAGAACTGAGAGGACTGCTGAGGGGGAATATATATATATATATATATATATCGCTGGGTCGCTAATTCAGTAAATCACGGGTCTGCAGCGGCCGGGCAGGAGGCCGAGGACGAATGGCGGAGTCGCAATGAGTGCCAAACGGAGCTCGTAAATGGAATGACAGATGGAGAAAGGGGCGGTAAATATAGGCAAATGTGAACAGATGTAGAGGATGGGTTGAAGCGGCGGCGCCATCGTAGAGGGGTTATTTTATTGCTGCAGTGGGTAGGTGGAAGCGACACGTTGTCGTCGCTGGTTCGATGAGGAAAACGACGCTGTGGTATGGTTTGCTGTTGTGGTCACGCGGGGAGGAAGGAAGCCACTTTCCTTTCCTTCTTTTTTTTTTTTTTATTTATTTTATTCCTTTTTATTATCATTCTAATTTCCTCACGTGGTGGATGAGGGAAGGAATAAATAATCAATCGACGCAACAGGAAGGAAAGTGGCTTACACGAAAGAAAACGTAGGCGATATGCACTTACTTATCTCTGACCGACGTGTATTTATGCTTTTCATAGATGCAGACGATTTGATTGACAAATCACTTTTAGTAGGTGCGCATGAGGCCCCACTTCTTTGTCCTTTTTATTCATTTATTATTTTTTCTCTTAAAATTAGTTGCATGTGGTTGTCTTGACGCATCAGCCGTCGGCAAATGGCGCCGGGCCCATTCTTTCTTCGTCTACTACCGACAGAATCTGCATGAATCAAACAAAATTGTGGGGGCAAACCGCAAGAACGCAGAGAGAGAGAGAGAGAGAGCATGCATCGTTGTTCCCACGGGAATCAGAAACACAAGGCGTCCGACATATGTGCGCCAGCGAGGCGTTAAATGGCAAAAGTCACGACTCACGTGTAATTCACTACGGGTATTAATCTACATTATAGATTATTTCTTTTAATCTAAAAATATAACGGGGTGGTGGCGCAGTTGGTTAGCGCGTAGGTCTCATAGCTTCCGAGTTATCCTGAGGTCGAGAGTTCGAGCCTCTCTCACCCCAATAAAAGTGTTTTTCACCTTTTTGTTTCTGGTCCTGGGAAAAAAATTCATCCTCGAGCCTCTCTCAGCCATTTCGTCGTGGGATGAAGTCTGAATTCATGCTGCTCGTCGCTAGTGTCAGATAAATCTATGTTTTCTAAATTGGTAAAGAAGTATGAAAAGTGTTTTTTGGAGATTTTTCTTCTCCTACATGCCTCCAACTAGCTTTTAATCAGCGGTTGGAAAGAGCATAATTATTATTTTTTTAAATATACTTGTAGTTTTTATAAATTGTAAAATAATCAAAATATCTCTTCTAAATAAATATTTATTTACTTAAAATAATAATTTTATTTGTCGAATCATTTGTCTTTTTTATAATCGATCAATTAGAAAGAGTTTTATTATTATGGAATTGGAATTATCTTTTTATAATCTGAACGTTAGAATTTCCAACGAAAAGAAATTGAGCATAATTTTTTTCGTTTCGGAGATGAATTTGTTGTCACATGAGTGATAGGTCGCATAGCATCGAGATGAAGATTAAAACGGAGTAAATCAAAACAATGAAAGTGCTTCATCAATTAGCATGGGTGGAACAATATACAAACAAATGCGCCGTGGGTGGGTCAACAAAAGAGTGACCTCACGGGATTCTTGGATTTCCTACCTAGGACGTCTCCTGAACGGTGTCTAGGGTGAATCTCCGCTTCTTCCACCATTATTATTTTCTATCTAAAAACTAAAACAAATTAAGCTCAAGATTGATTCTTTATGTCAATATTATCTCTAATAGAAAACTTAATATATTGAAAGCTTTAGACATACCATCTTACATTCCATCCAAAAGTATCGAAAGGAATCTTGCAAGTTCCTAGTATAATATTATTGGGTCCATCTTATTGGTAAGCTTGGACCGAATGATTTGAACATTCAACCTAAATCTGAATTATTTAAAAATAAAAAAAGGACAAACAAATGGAAGGAACGAACTCCGGAAACAATGGCAACGTAGAAAAAAAAAAAAAAAAAAAGGGGGGAGGGGGGGGGACAGAAAAAGAGGAAAGAGAAAAAGCCAGGTTTTAAGATACGATCAAACGGTTTGACATCAGGTTTTTTTTATGTAAAAAATTTGGTATCTCACTTTATTATTGATTCATTGTTGTACTGTTTATATTACTCTGGTTAATATTTACTTTTAGTAATAAGTTAGTATTTTGATAGAAAACACATTTTGATATACAAAAAGGGAAAATAATTATTTTGTTATAATAGTTTTTGTCAATAAGTGGTATCACAGCATCAGATTGTTTGGTGATAGTTTTTCTTATGTGATTGAAATGAAAGAGTCAGATGGTATAATTAAATTAAACTTATCAAATTATTCCACTTGAAGGTGTATGATGAAGATAAGGAATGAAAGATTCAACATAAAAAAGCTATTGTCTATTTTAGAAGATGGATTGATGTAAGTTTGCATCAACATATTTTTAATGAAATTAGAGCTGAAGTTGTTTGGCAAGGTTAGAAAATCTTTTTACGAAAAAGATAGTGGGAAATAGAATTTCTCTCCTTAGAAAACTTGTTAATTTAAAATATAAAAATGGTGGTAATATTGTTGAGCACATAAGCCTATTATAGAGTCTTGCAAATAAGTTTATTGTTGAAATATAGATGATGAGATGCAATAATTATTACTTCTAATGATCTTTTCTTTGCTATTTTGGCTAGAGAGCTTTATGAGTTATTTTGGATCTCTGGTCATAAACCTTAAGTATCCAAAAATAAGATATCATCTCTTGCTCCTAGCTTGTGATGGTATACGTTTCTACAAAAGAGGATAATTTTTAGATACCCATTTGACCTTGGGTGTTTCAAAAATCGATCTACATAGTTTATCATTTTGCATCGAGTCATTTGAGGTTCTTTTAGGAACCTAAATCAATTTATGTGGACTATATTTCTTGAAAGGACATTTGTACGCAACATGTCCAGGTTTGCAATAAAAGTTGCATTTGGTGTAAGGTGATACATGTAAGGTAGAACCTTTAATAAATGTGGTTGGATTTTGATGAGAGTTACTCACAAATATGATTTCGCTTTTCCTATGAACGTAACCCTTGTTGGCAAGGATCATGTTCAAGGACTTGCTACCAACCTCAAACTTCTCTAAGGTTTTCTTAAGTAGCACATTTTCCTTTTGTAGTATTTCTAGTTCATGGTATTTTGTGTAGGAAGCTAAGCTACTTTCATGCTTAATCTTTACTCTATCAAAGTTGCTAATAAGAGAAGTATGTTCCTTTTTTAAAAACTTATATTTTTTACTCAAAATTCTACATTCATCAAATAATTCATGAAAAGCATTTAATAGTGCATAGTGAGCAACTTGCTCGGTGTGGTGGGCTCCTCTTCTTTGGATGCACTTGAGTCGTCCCATATTGCTTTGAGAGCCTTCTTTTTTGGTTGCCTCCTCTTTGCTTGGGGACATTCACTCTTGAAGTGTCTCGACTTCTTATGTATATCACTTGTTCTTTCTTTAGTTCAAATTTATTTTTAGTATCATTTTTGAATTTATTTTTTTTATAATTTTTTTGAATTTTCTTGTTAATAGTGCAAGTCTTCATTAAAGTCCTCATCACTTGAGTTTTCTTTCAAATGGTCTTCTTGTGTTCTTAGTGCTATATCCTTCGTGTTCTTTGGAAGGGTGTCCTCAAGCTCTTCATGAGCTTTTCATGTCATTTCATAGGTCATTAGTGACCCAATTAGTTCTTTAAGAGAAAAATTATTTAGATCTTTGGCCTCTTGAGTAACCGTTACTTTAGGGTCCAACTCTTTGGAAGAGATCTTAAAACTTTATTAACGAGTTCAAAATATGAGAAACCTTTACCAAGTCCTTTTAGACCATTGACGACATCCGTAAATTGGGTGTACATGTCTCCAATGGTCTTACTCGGTTTCATTCGAAATAACTCATAAGAATGAACTAAAAAATTAAATTTTGACTCCTTCACTCTACTAGTACCTTCATGAGTCACTTCGAGTGTGTGTCAAACATCAAAAGTCGTTTCACAAATCGATACTCGATTAAACTCGTTTTTATCTAATGCACAAAATAAGGCATTCATACCATTGGCATTTAAAGTGAAAGTCTTCTTCTCCAACTCATTCCAATCGTTCATTGGAAGAGAAGACTTTTGAAAACCGTTTTCGACAACGTTCCAAAGCTCAAAATCCATTGAAATTAAGAAGAACCTCATTCTAGTCTTCCAATATGTGTAATCTGTACCATTGAATATGGGCGAACGTGTAATTGAATGACCCTCTAGATTGCCAGCAAATACCATCTCTCTTTGGTTTAAAACCAAATGAGAGTGAAACTTACTTTGATACCAATTGTTAGGATTAAAAGCGAGGGGGGGGGGGGGTGAATTAGTGCAGCGGAAAACTTTCACTATTTTAAAAAAACTTATTTCTATTAAAACCGATTCTAACGAGAATGGTTTTAATTCAATCTGTTTCAGAAAGAATTTGAACTTGAAACCTTTCGTGAAAGTGCAAGAGAAGACTAAGGTGATTTGCAGTAATGTAAATTGCACAAATGAAAAGTGTCGGTTTCGTAAAGTCTTCGTATGATTAAAGCTGATCTCGGATGATATTTACGTGAAAACGTATGTAGACGTAGTTAAAACACAGTAAGGAGGAGAGGTAGTTTGCTATAAAAGAAAGTTACTCAAAGTAAATGTAAATCGAGTTTTAGAGTGGTTCGGTCAACATGACCTATATCCACTTTCGGCTTCCTCCTCCGACGAGGTCACTAGCGTCCACTAGAGGCCTTCCTTCAATAGGCGAAGGCCAACCACCTTTTACAACTTTTCTCCTTTTGTCGGGTTTAGGAGACAACCCTTATAAGTCTCACTCCTCTTTCTTAGATGGTTACAAGGCTAAGAGATGAAAGAGGAAAACTTTAACTTTTACAACACTTTAAGGCTCAAGAACTCAAGATTATGCCAATAGGTTTCGTGCCCTTTCATGCAGGAAAGGGTGGGATCTTTATAGGCCCCACTAGCTTTAAAAATGGAGCCTAAAAGTGTCTAATCCCAGATTTTCAGGGTCCTAACTGCTAGTCATAGGTGCCCAGCAAGCCAATCACGTGAGTGATGGCACGTGTGACTTGATACAGAATCTTTTTGCTTATTATATTTTGGCGTATATCACTTTATAACTATTGCATAAATGCATATATATATTGTGATGTCCTTGGATTTGTGCAATGGGAATCGGATCGTGATGAGATCACGATAATGAGATCGATTCACCTTTAAACACATATCCTAAATAATCCCGGTCATAGGTTACTCGAGAGGGACATCGTGATAACCGAATAGACTGGTGTGCTGTATACCCGTCCATATGATGGATGCAGCTGGTCTCATAGCTGCTCATGTAGGGACACTAGGGATACAGTACAAGTGCTCATTGGAGAATGAGTTCACTGATTGATCCGCTTACGGAATGCTGGATGGTTGATGATGCCTTATTGTCAGACAGCGTTTCCGTAGTCCTAGTGGTGTATCTGGTCCTTAGACTTGAGACACCAAGGATGTCCTGTATGAGTGCTCCACTCTTTGATACCAGACTTATAGGTTTGGCTGTCCTAGATCTAGTACAGCTGGTCATTGGGAGTGGTAGTCGACCTTACGAGGGCTATTGAGTGTCGACAAAGGATCATCCACTCTCGGCGTCATGAGAGGAATATCCCATGTGTTCTTTCTCAAACAAATCCCTGGCCAGGGTCATTCGGGTTGAGAGAGAAAGAGTTCTCCGGGAGAATCCGATTAGAGCGAGACTTGAGTAGAAATCGTATGGGTCTGACAGCACCATGCTCGATATACGGTCTCTGGGATATTAGATGGATGAGGGACTATAGGTACATGGTAACTAAGGACAGACAGGTCCAATGGATTGGATTCCCTTGTATCGTCTGGGGACTACGGCGTAGTGGCCTAGTACGTCCGTAGTCGATGAGTCGAGTGAATTATTACAGAGATAATAATTCACTGAGTTAGAAGGAGTTCTGACAGGTATGACTCACGGCCAGCTCGATATTGGGCCTAGAGGGTCACACACATATGGTAGGCATTGCGATGAGTAGAGGTTCGGATATGAGATATCGGACGGAGCCCTTATCTTATTGGATGCAGATCCAATACCCACTAGGGAAGGACCCATTAGGGTTTGACACGAGATCTCTATAAATAGGAGGGATTCACAGCCTCATAGGCTAGAGTCTTTGCTTGCCCTTCCTATTCTCCTCTCCCTCTCCACCTCAGAGTAGGCCTGGAGTTTTGAGGAGCGTCGTCGCAACCCTACTGTGTGGATCACCGCTAGAGAGGAGGACGCTTGACCTCCTTCACCCTCTCCTAAGGATCTGCAAGGAAACAGGGATATACGATCTTCCTAGGTAACACAATCTCTATACGCAGTTTTGTGTTTTGCGGATTTTTTGGGCACCAATCTTCGCACGACGACGAACATCTTTTTGGGAATCGGGGATTTTTGTTTTCTTGTTCTTCCGCTGCGCATATGATGTCGCCCCCCATGATTTCCCAATAGTGGTATCAGAGCCAGGTTGTTCGTGCGAATGATTGGTGTTGAACTGCGTGTGTTGTGTTTAGGAAGAATATTGACGTCAAAATCGTTGACGCAAAAGCGAGGAAGGACAGCAACAGTTGCTGCCCTCGATCTGCATGCCTGCAGCCACCTGCAACGGCAGCCGCAACCGCAGCCAGGCAGCACAGCGCCGGCGCATCCGCAAGCGCTGTGCCTGCAGCAGCCGGCCGGCGGTCTGCCTGTAGAAGGCTTGCTGTTGGCGGGGCTGGCAGCCCACGGGCAAAGGCGCCTACCGCCGCTGCTCCCGCGGGCGAAACCCCCCCCACAAGGGCGGCCGCCCGGCGGTACAGCACCGTCTGCGGAGGCAGCGGCGCCCGAAGGGGGCACCCACCCGTAGCGGCATCACCGCCAGCGGGTGTGCCGCCTGCAGGCGAGGGCAGTGCCCTCGCCCCGCCGCACAGGCCGCCGCCGGCAGGGTGGCGGCGACGGCAGCAGTGAAAAGGGGAAAGGGTATTAGGGTTTTCAGGGCAAAAGATAGTTTTGCCCCTCGGAATTTGAGAAATTTCAGTTTCTGTCTTTTGTCCAAATTATGAAAATACCCTTAGGAATTGAGAAATTCCCTATATGTCCCTAATTTCAGAAAAATATTAATTAATTAAAAGGTTTAGTTGATTATTATTTTTTATTATTATCTAGTAGTCCTACATGATGATGATTATTTATACATGTGATGTATGATGTGTGGACGGATGATCATGGACCGTGTGATGTGTGTACTTGTGATTATTATTATTGAGGTCTGCGAACCTCCATTATATTTCTCGTTTATTGTCGGGCCTGCGTGCCTATGATTAAGTTGTAATCACATGAGGAGGCGCAGCGGGAGCGTGGATGCGATAGCGGGACCCACGAGACGGACGATCGTGATGCATGGAGATGCATCAAGATGTCAACGAAACCGACGAGGACGAGATGGATGATCACAGGGCATGGAGATGCACCATTGCACACATAGATCTTGATGTGAGTGATTAGGCCTACTGGCTCGGGCCTAATCATATTAGGTTGTGGTCCATGATCATCTGGTGTGATTGCTTATACACATACTAGATATGTATATATATTTGCATGCGATGTAGATATATATTAAATATGTATATGTGTGACATGTCATATTAGGAGACCAAATTATAGAAACATCTCTCGATAATATTAAGTCGGTAAACGTGAGGCAATTATATTGATCCACGTGGCCTTCCATCGTTATGAGTAGGAACCGATTCCCGGTGTAGGTTGAGTTGGTCGAGTCCCTTGAGACTCACCTATATCGTGATTCGCTATCTTGCTTACGACATAGAGATGTCACCGGTGACCTGAGGGCATGGTATGCTTGGTCGAGTCCCTCAAGGGTATATCATCAAATCAGACTCATCTTGTAACGAAGGTGTTGACTTAACCGAGCATCATGGTTGGTCGAGTCCCTCGAGGCCATGGTGATTCGGAGGCCGAACAGGATGGGAATCACAAGGAGTTGTGATCGGCAAGAGTTGCCTACCTTTTAGGCTTAGTGTGATTGGTCGAGTCCCTCGAGGTTACACTAAGACGCTGATTGGATCCTGATCCCCACTAGAAGTCTGCCGGAGACTTCCGTTTTACGTGTTGAGGGTGTCGCGTGACTCGTTAGTAAAATAGTGGGAGCATATTAAGATAGAAGTCCATATCTTGATAGTTTATTTCTTGCAAAATCTGCATGTTATTCATTTCTGCTACATCTTTATTTTCAGAAAATGTCGCTTTCAAATCCCTTACGTGGCATACTTGATGTCAACCGCCTCACTGGTCCAAATTATACGGATTGGCTCCGTAACTTGAGAATTGTTCTCACAGCGGAGAAAATCGTGTACGTCCTTGATAAAGTGATGCCTACGCCCGAAGAAGGGGCAAGCGAGGATGAGATCGCTCGCTACGTGAAGTACATTGATGACTCCACTCTTGCTCAGTGCTATATGTTGGGCTCTATGACTCCAGAGTTACAGAGACAACATGAAAAGATGGATGCCAGATCCATTCTCCTACATGTCCGCAAATTGTTTGAGGAACAGGGAAGGACTCAACGATATGAGATATCCAAGAGCCTTTTCCGCGCTAGGATGACTGAGGGGACACCGGTTCAGAACCATGTCCTAAAGATGATTGAGTGGATAGAGAAACTCACAGGTCTAGGAATGGTCCTAGAGGATAACTTGTGTGTGGACATTGTGCTTTAGTCCCTACCAGATTCCTTTTCACAGTTCATAATGAATTTTAATATGAACAAGCTTGAGGTGACTCTCCCAGAGCTCCTCAATATGTTGAGGGAGGTAGAGAGTACTATTAAGAAAGAGAAGCCAGTTCTCTACACTGGTGAGACCAGAAAGAAAAGGAAAGCAGAAAGGTCCCTTAAGAAGGGAAAGGGCAAGGGCAAACAAGGTAAAGCAAAGGTTGCTAAGAAAGACCCAGCAAAGGACAAAGGCCAGTGCTTCCAGTGTGGTAAAGATGGGCATTGGAAGAGAAACTGCAAAGAGTACCTTGCAGAAAGAGCGAAACAAAAGCTTGATGAAGCTTCAGGTACATTCATGATCAGTCTCCATTTGTCAGACTCTTATGATAACACGTGGGTATTGGATACCGGTAGTGCTTATCATATATGCAATTCGTTGCAGGTTCTGGCAAGGCCTAGGAGACTAAAGAGAGGCGAGATGGACCTCAAGATGGGTAATGGAGCAAAAGTTACTGTATTAGCTGTTGGCGAGGTCGCCCTACATCTGCCTAGTGGAGCTTTTATTGCATTAGATGCATGTTATTTTGTTCCTTCTATTATCAAAAACATTATCTCCATTTCATGTTTAACAGTTAGTGGATATAAATTTATTTTTGAGAACAATGGTTGTTCGATATTATTAGATGATAAGATCATCACGAAAGGAACATTGCATAATGGTTTATTTATGTTAGACACCACTCCACATATCATGAATGTAAATGTGTCCAAAAGGAAACGAGATGAGTTGAATAGTGCATACCTGTGGCATTGTAGGCTAGATCACATCCATGAAAGAAGGATTCAAAAGTTGCTAAATGATGGATATCTAGATCCATTCGACTATGTGTCTTATGCAACTTGTGAGCCTTGCATTCGTGGAAAACTGACCAAATCTCCATTTAGTAGAACTGGAGAGAGAGCCAATGAGTTGTTGGAACTCATACATAGTGATGTATGTGGACCCATGTCAACTCATGCCATTGGAGGTTACTCCTACTTCATTACATTTACTGATGATTTCTCAAGGTATGGATATGTGTACTTAATGAAGTACAAGTCCGAGGCCTTTGAGAAATTCAGAGAGTATAAGAATGAGGTGGAGAACCAGATTGGAAAGAGTATCAAAACTCTTCGATCAGATCGAGGAGGTGAATACTTAAGTACAGAGTTTACTCAGTTCCTCAAGAACCATGGGATATTATCCCAATGGACACCTCCTTATACACCTCAGCTCAATGGTGTCTCTGAAAGGAGAAATCGTACATGATTAGATATGGTACGGTCCATGATGAGTTTCGCTGACCTACCCATCTCATTCTGGGGATATGCCCTAGAAACCGCAGCTTACCTTCTGAACAGAGTTCCAACTAAGTCGGTAGTGTCTACACCATATGAGATATGGAAAGGGAAGAAGCCTGATCTTAAGGTTGTTAAGATTTGGGGCTGCCCTGCCCATGTTAGAAGATACAACCCCGATAAGTTAGAATCAAGGACAGAGCGATGCAAATTTGTCGGATACCCCAAGGAAACTTGTGGGTATTATTTCTATCATCTCGAGGACCAAAAGGTCTTTGTAGCTAAGAGAGCAGTGTTCCTTGAGAAGGAACACATTCTTGACGGAGACAGTGGGAGAATGATAGAATTGAGCGAGGTTGGAGAACCAAGCTCAAGCACCACTCTACAGCCCGAGTCTGTTCAGATACCTAATACACAAGTATCAACTTTACGCAGGTCTGATAGAGTATCCCATCCTCCTGAGAGATATGTGGGACATATTAGAGCAGAGGATGTAGAGGATATTGATCCTTAGACCTACGAGGAGGCTATTATGAGTATAGACTCCGGGAAATGGCAAGAAGCCATGAATTCTGAGATGGATTCTATGTACTCCAATAAGGTTTGGAACCTAGTTGATGCGCCCGAAGGTATTGTACCCATCGGTTGCAAGTGGATCTTTAAGAAAAAGATCGGAGTAGATGGAAAGGTAGAGACCTATAAAGCAAGGCTAGTGGCTAAGGGGTATCGTCAAAGACAAGGTGTTGACTACAACGAAACTTTCTCACCCGTAGCAATGCTAAAATCCATCAGAATTCTATTGGCTATTGCAGCACACTATGATTATGAGATCTGGTAGATGGATGTGAAAACCGCATTCCTCAACGGGAACCTCGAGGAGGAGGTGTATATGATGCAACATGAGGGATTCGTGTCCAAGAACTGCCCAGATAAGGTGTGTAGGTTGCTTAGATCCATTTATGGACTAAAGCAAGCTTCCCGAAGTTGGAACATAAGATTTGATGAGGCAATAAGATCTTATGACTTCGTTAAGAACGAAGATGAGCCTTGTGTATACAGAAAGGTAAGTAGGAGCGCTATCACCTTTTTGGTGTTATATGTGGATGACATCCTCATCATTGGGAATGACATAGGAATGCTATCCATAGTAAAGGCTTGGTTATCTAAACACTTCTCCATGAAGGACTTAGGGGAAGCATCCTATATTTTGGGGATTAGAATCTATAGAGATAGATCCAAGAGGATGCTTGGCTTGTCCCAGTCCAGGTACATAGAAACTATTGTCAAAAGATTTGGCATGAAAAATTCCAAGAGAAGTCTCATACCTATGAGACATGGGATATCGCTTTCTACGAGTATGTCCCCAAAGACTCCAGAAGAAAGGGCGAACATGGATATGATACCTTATGCCTCAGCAATAGGGTCTATCATGTATGCCATGCTATGTACTAGGCCTGATATAGCGCATGCTCTGAGTGTCACGAGCAGGTATCAGGCGGATCCAGGCTTGGAGCACTGGAAAGCAGTAAAGTGTATCCTTAAGTACTTGAGAAGGACTAAGGATCTTTTACTAGTATATGAAGGTAATAGCCTTAAGGTTGAAGGCTACACTGACTCAAGTTTTCAGTCTGATGTCGATGATAGCAAGTCAAATTCAGGGTATGTGTACACCTTGAATGGAGGAGCAGTGTGCTGGAAGAGTTCCAAGCAAGATACCACTGCTGACTTGACCATAGAGGCGGAGTACATTGCTGCATCAAATGCAGCAAAGGAGGGAGTCTGGTTGAAGAAGTTCATCACAGATTTGGGAGTCGTGCCGGGTAGCAAGGAGCCGATCTCCCTATATTGTGACAACAACGGGGCAATTGCTCAAGCGAAGGAACCTAGGTCTCATCAGAAATCTAAGCATGTTCTGAGGAGGTTCCACCTTATCAGAGAGATCGTGACCCGAGGAGATGTAGTAGTGGAAAGAGTTTCATCCGAAGATAACATTGTAGATCCACTAACAAAGCCGATGTCTCAGATTGTCTTTGAGCGTCACAGGAGTCTGATGGGGATCAGACACATAGGTGATTGGCTTTAGGTCAAGTGGGAGATTGCTAGTCATAGGTGCCCAGCAAGCCAATCACGTGAGTGATGACACGTGTGACTTGATACAGAATCTTTTTGCTTATTATATTTTGGCGTATATCAC
This sequence comes from Musa acuminata AAA Group, assembly GCF_036884655.1. NCBI lineage: Eukaryota > Viridiplantae > Streptophyta > Magnoliopsida > Zingiberales > Musaceae > Musa > Musa acuminata. The sequence goes on from NC_088345.1 coordinate 13,392,069, forward strand.
TTTATAACTATTGCATAAATGCATATATATATATTGTGATGTCCTTGGATTTGTGCAATGGGAATCGGATCGTGATGAGATCACGATAATGAGATCGATTCACCTTTAAACACATATCCTAAATAATCCCGATCATAGGTTACTCGAGAGGGACATCGTGATAACCGGATAGACTGGTGTGCTGTATACCCGTCCATATGATGGATGCAGCTGGTCTCATAGCTGCTCGTGTAGGGACACTAGGGATACAGTACAGGTGCTCATTGGAGAATGAGTTCACTGATTGATCCGCTTACAGAATGCTGGATGGTTGATGATGCCTTATTGTCAGACAACGATTCCGTAGTCCTAGTGGTGTATCTGATCCTTAGACTTGAGACACCAAGGATGTCCTGTATGAGTGCTCCACTCTTTGATACCAGACTTATAGGTTTGGCTGTCCCAGATCTAGTACAGCTGGTCATTGGGAGTGGTAGTCGACCTTACGAGGGCTATTGAGTGTCGATAGAGGATCATCCACTCTCGGCGTCATGAGAGGAATATCCCATGTGTTCTTGCTCAGACAAATCCCTGGCCAGGGTCATTCGGGTTGAGAGAGAAAGAGTTCTCCGGGAGAATCCGATTAGAGCGAGACTTGAGTAGAAACTGTATGGGTCTGACAGCATCATGCTCGATATACGGTCTCTGGGATATTAGATGGATGGGGGACTATAGGTACATGGTAACTGAGGACAGACAGGTCCAATAGATTGGATTCCCCTGTATCGTCTGGGGACTACGGCGTAGTGGCCTAGTACGTCTGTAGTCGATGAGTCGAGTGAATTATTATAGAGATAATAATTCACTGAGTTAGAAGGAGTTCTGACAGGTATGACTCACGACCAGCTCGATATTGGGCCTAGAGGGTCACACACATATGGTAGGCATTGCGATGAGTAGAGGTTCGTATATGAGATATCCGACGTAGCCCTTGTCTTATTGGATGCAGATCCAATACCCACTAGGGAAGGACCCATTAGGGTTTGACACGGGATCTCTATAAATAGGAGGGATTCACAGCCTCATAGGCTAGAGTCTTTGCTTGCCCTTCCTATTCTCCTCTCCCTCTTCACCTCAGAGTAGGCCTGGAGTTTTGAGGAGCGTCGTCGCAACCCTGCTGTGTGGATCACCGCTAGAGAGGAGGACGCTTGACCTCCTTCGCCCTCTCCTAAGGATCTGCAAGGAAACAAGGATATACGATCTCCCTAGGTAACACAATCTCTATACGCAGTTTTGTGTTTTGCGGATTTTTGTGCACCAATCTTCGCACGACGACGAACATCTTTTTGGGAATCGGGGATTTTTGTTTTCTTGTTCTTCCGCTGCGCATATGATGTCGCCCCCCATGATTTCCCTACACTAACGGTACCACCATCATTACTGGGCAGTACTACTACTTGACATCTAACACTAGGTGATACTACTGCTCAGTCTGGGTGGTACCACCGCCTCATAAAGCTCTAAGACCGAGCTTTGGCGGTACCACCGCTTGACAGGGGCGGTACCACCGTTGATAGCAATAACTGTCAACGGTACTACCGCTTGACAGGGGCAGTACCACCACCCAGAATTCCTAGGAGATCGAGTCTCCCAGGCGGTGCCACCGTCGGCCAGGAATTCAGGGGCTGAATGGGCTGCTCCATTCGGCCCAATTCAGTCATGACAAGGGCCCAGTTGGCCCATAATTAAGTTAGTGGGATTATCTCCCAATCCTAACTTAATTTATACTCTAACTATAATAATTAAGACATGTTTACTGCTTTTCTTGTTCCGGTGCATCAATTGCTCTCCCGGCGAGCTTTCAACGTATTTCAAGCGAACATCCGACGAACTCTCGACAATGCTCCAATGGACTCTCGGCAAGCTCCTGGACTTTGCGATAATCTTCTTGGCGAGTTCTGATGAGCTTCTATGGCAAGCTCCTTGACTTCTCGGTTGGTTCCCGCAGAACTTCCGACGAATGTCCAAACTTCCGACGAACTCTCGAACTCCCAACATGATCTCGATCTTGACTCTATCACAACACCTGCTTTATGTCTTACTACCATCGTAGTTAATCATGTATACTTTTCTCAATATATAGATTAGATCAAATAAATTACAATTGACTTCATCAACAAAATCTAAGATTCAACAAATTTACATCATTTTAGAATATGCAAACTAGCAAGTTTGCTTTTCTTTGTGATATGCAAGCTAGTGTGATTTACTTCTTCTTGAATTATGCAAGCGAGCAAATTTTGGTTCTCTTTTGAGATATGCACACTAGCAATTCTTTCTCCCCCTTAGCCATTGGCAAAAAGAATGGAAGAATACAATATTGAAGTTCATTTCCCTTTACATCAATTTTCATATCATGATAAAGATAAATAATAAAGATAAATTTACATCAATATTTCAATCAGTAAAAATAAAAAATCAAGTCATGAATACCAAAAGACCATATATCATTTTTTAGATTTTTTTTTTTTGTAAATAGAAGGAATGATAGGAAACAATCTTGATTTAAAAAGAAAACTCAAGTCATAAAAATCAAGAAATCAAGATCATGATCCGAAAAATGTATAAGAAGAAATTATACATTTAAAATATTTAACATTCAAGTTAGTACTTTTGTTTGCTTAAATTTAATATTCAAGCTTGTAATTTTCTTACTCCCCTTTGGTCATTGTAAGAAAGAGGAAGAGGGGAATAAGTCTCATCTTTAGTGAATAGCAAAAAGAATCGTAGGAGAACAAAATACAAAAAAAATTTATTCATAATAAATCTCAATTAATAAATATCAAGTGAAAAAATCAAGATTCGTTTAGATGAATCTCTTCTTTAGTGAAAAGGAATATAGAAGAATAAAAGATCTTATTCATATATAAAAAAATTTAAGTTGTCGAGATCATGATTCATATAAAAAATATATCACAAGTTATAATTCTTAGAATTCATAAGAAAAATCATGATTCATAAAAAAATCCTCTTAAATAATACGAGAACACGTAATAGAAAATCTTGGTTTATAAAATATTTCAAGTTATAATTCCGAGGAATCACAATAACGATATAGGTAAAAACTCATTCAAATTTAAATAATCAAAATCATCAAAAATACTTTTAAGAGATTCAAAATGACATAAATAGATTTATTAATCTCTTAGGATTTCTTGTTGAAAAATTTAATATTTTTTTAGGGATAGAGTCATTTTTAAGAAAAATAATGCATTCCGTGATTGATTTCATATATATGCATGCCATTGTTTTCTAAGCCAAAACCATGCATTATCGTTTAAACTTGAAAAGCAAGATTTATCATAAAAATCATCAAGATCAAAAGTGTAACACATAATTCTAAAACATAAGATTTCAAATCATCATTACTTCAAATCATCATGCATAATATAAAATCATTAAGCATGATACGAAACCTTTTTAATATTTTCATTACCTCATTACATCAAGCATGATTCATTAAACATAAGATATTTTCAATCAAAATTATTTTGTTTGTTGTAGTAATGCATTTTTCTTTTTAAAGGAATCTAACTTTTCATGCTTTGTGCTAGGAATTAACATGTAATTGTAATGTTCAAATTTTTAATTTTTTTAAATCACTAGAAAAAGAAGCATGATTTTTTTTATATTTTTTTATTTCTTACTAACTAATTTAAAAATAACTCATAAAAAGCATCAAGTTATTTCATAGTAATGTAAAGAGGTTTTGGGTGAGTCATTTACCTTATCATCGAGAGCCACCAAGGCATAATTCATCACTTTGTCTTTGTTAGTTTGCTTCTCGTCTTCAGAGGTACTTGATTTGTCCGAAGTCACATTGAGTGTCTTCTTCTTCTTTGACAACCTCTTCTTTTTTAAGTTTTGATTCTTATTTTATAAACTTTTTAAACTTTATTGTTAAGAGATTAAGTTCATCATCACTTGAGCTTTCGCTTGAGTGGTCTTTTTTTATTCTAAGTACAAAATCCTTCCTGTTTTTTGGAAAGTTATTCTCAAGTTCATCATATGCCACATAAGTCATTTCATAGGTCATCAAAGACTCGATAAGTTCTTCAAGTGAAAAACTTGTTTAAGTCTTTTGCCTCTTGTATTGTAGTTAGTTTTGAATCCCAATTTTTAGAAAGAGATTATAAAACTTTACTAACAAGTTCAAGATTTGAAAAATATTTGCCAAGAGCTTTTAAACTATTGATAATATTCGTAAAACAAGTGTACATATCAACAATAGTTTCATTTGGCTTCATACGAAATAATTCAAAATCATGTATCAAAAGATTAATTTTTGAATCTTTAACTCTACTAGTGCATTCGTATATGATTTTAAGAGTGCGCCAAATGTCATGCACAGTTTTGCAAATAGAAACACGATTAAATTCATTTTTATCTAAGGAGTAAAATAAAGCATTCATAGCTTTTGCATTTAAAGAAAAAATTTTCTTCTCCAAAGTATTCCATTCATTTATTATATTAAAAGACTTTCGAAAACTATTTTAAATGATATTCAATAAATCAAGATTAAAGTAAGAAAACTCTCATCCAAGTTTTTCAACAAGTGTAGTTCGTCCCATTGAACACAGGGGGATGAATGATAGAGTGACCCTCTTAAAAGCCGAAAAGAGTCATTTCTCTTAGGTGTTAAACCAAACGAGAAAAAAACATAGCTTTGATACTAACTGTTAGGATCGAGTCGGCACTAAGGGGGAGGGGTGGGGTGAATTAGTGCGTATGTAAAAATTATATCGAGTCGAAAATCTTCGTACAATAAAACTGTTAGGAATGAGTCAGCATTGAATTAGTGCAGTAGTAAAAATTATGTCGGTTCGAAAATCTTTGTATGTTAAAACCGATTCCGACGAAAACCATTTCATAAAGATCTTAACTTGAAACACATTCATAAATGTATTGGAAGTAGTAAGCAAGTAAAGTTTTCAGTAAAGATAAATTACTCAAATAGAAATGCAAACCGAGTTTTATAGTGGTTCAGTCGTCGTGACCTACATCCACTCCACCAATTCCTCTTCCGTCGAAGCCACTGACATCCACTATCGATCTTCCTTTCATAGGCGAAGATCAACCTCCTTCTTACACCCCTCTTCTCCTTTTCACAAGTTTAGGATATAACCTTTACAAGCACTCACTCCTCTCTCAAACTATTCTAACACTTAGACTAGAAGAGGAGGATTCTCATAAGAGATTACAACAGCGTTTTTTCCTTTTTAAATTCTCTATGCTTTTATAAGTTAACCAAGGATGAGAGGGGTATTTATAGGCTTCAAGTTGATTCAAATTTGGAGCCTAAAAAGATCTCATCCTAGGTTTCCTAGGTACTAGCGATACCACCGTCGTTCCTGGGCAGTACTACCGCCGCAGGATCTACCATTAAGCGGTACCACTGTTTGACAGGGGCGGTACCATCGTTGGCAGCATTCACTGTCGGCGGTACCACCACCCAGAATTCCTGGGGTGTTGCTCCCCAGGCGGAGCCACCACCGGCCAAGCTTTCAGCACCCTGGTTGGGCCTTGAATCCGGCCCAAACCAGCCCAAGTTTGAGCCCAGTTGGCCCCTAACAGAGTTAATGGGATTACCTCCCAATCCTAACTCTAATTATGTACTAACTATAATTCCTAAGATATATTTTAAGCAAGATAAGTCCGATTTCTTTCGGCGAGCTTCTGACGATCTTCCGGTGAACTTCCGACGATCTCTCGGCAATGTTTCGGTGGACTCCTGGCAAGCTCCTAGACTTCATGATGATCTTCTTGGTGAATTCCGATGAGCTTCTTTGGCAAGCTCCTGGACTTCTCAGTTGGTTATGGCAGAACTTCCGACGAACGTCCGAATTTCCGACGAACTCTCGAACTCCCAACGAAATCGCGTTCTTGATTCCAGAACTTCATTTTGTTTTATGCCTTGCTATCGTAGTTAATCCTGCACATATAAAAACACACTTCGATCTAGACAATTATTACTAAGTATGAATTATGTCGTCCGGCATGTCATTGGTCCATCAACACTTCGTTTGATTCTTTGGTGCATCGTCCTCTCTTGCGACCTATTGCCCAATCGGCCAGTTGACCTCCGCAACTCTGATATCCTTGGTGCAACATATGCTCTTCTTGGCCCAATATCCGAATCCATGGCCCGAAGCCTTCTGTCGATACGTCGACCGATCCTCCGGCCCGACGTCCAATCTTCTAACTTGTTTTCCTCTGGCCCAACATGATTCTTCATGCTTTAACTGTCTCTCCCTAATCGAAGTATCCTACGTCACTAAAAGCGCAGATCAAATCATAAACACTTATCAGTTGGTTTCATCATCAAAATTCGAGATTCAACAAAAACCGTATTAAGGAGTGTTTAACTTTGAAAATGTTCAGCTAAAGTAATAAGTAAAGCAGTTTGCAATAAAGGTAAAAAGCAAAATATAAATACAAACTGATTTATAGTGGTTCGGTCGTCGTAACCTATATCTACTCTCGATTACTCTTTACTCGAGGCCACCGGCTTCCACTACCGATCTTCCTTCAATGGGCGAAGATCAACTATTTTTTTACAACTTTTTTTCCTCTTTTTGATAGGCTTAGGAGAGAACCTTTACAACCTCTCTTTCTTAGACCTCACTTCTCTTTTTAGAAGAATACTAGGAAGAAGGGACTCTAAATCCTAAGAAAGATTACACAATTTTACTCAAGTATACTTTCCCCTTTCAACTCAATTTCTTGCTATTACATGTAGGAATAACTTGGGTATTTATAGACTCCAAATGACTTCAAAAATAGAGCTAAAAAAGGTCTCATCCCGAGTTTCCTGGGTCCTAGCGGTACCACCACCTAACCTAGCGATTCTACTTCATAACATGGAGTTTGTGTCTTGGAGACTGAGCCTCTAACGGTGCCACCAGCTGACCCAACTTTTGGGTCACTGAATTGGCCTTTCTCTTGGCCCAAAATGATCCCAATTCGGGCCTAGTTTGCCCCTAATTGAGTTAACATGGTTACATCCGAAACCAACTCAATTCACCCTCTAAACTACTTTGATCTAGAAAAGTTATTACAAGCAAGAATATTAAGTTGTCCGGCATGTCATTGGTTCATCCGGCGCTTCGTCCGAACCTTTCGTGCATCGTTCGAACTTATGGTGTATTGCCCAATTGACATATTGACCTCTACAATACCCGATCTCCTTGGCACAATGTTCGATCCTTCGGCTTGATGCTCGAACTCGCGGCACAAAGCCTTTTGCCGACACATCGACCGTTCCTCCGGCCTGACTTCCAATCTTCTGACATGTTCAATTCTGGCCCAACTTCTTATCTTCCTGCTTTAATCAATTTGCCTCTCCTGATCGAAGCTAGTCTTACGTCACTCAAAATGTAGATTAGATCATAACATTATCAATTAATTTCATCATCAAAATATGAGATTTAACAAAAACTTCTTAACAAAATAGTGTGGTAGAAAGGATGGGCAGAACCATTAAAGAAAGGATTAGGTGTATGTTTTCCCTTGCCAAGTTACCTAAGTCATTTTGGGGGAAGGCTATGAGAACTATAGTTGACTTGATAAACCTTTATCCATCAGTTCATTTGAAAGGTGATATTCCAGAGAGAGTGTGTAAAGGGAAAGATGTATTGTATGATCACTTGAAAGTCTTTGGGTGCAAGACATTTGTTCATATTCCTAAAGATGAGAGGTCTAAGCTTGATAATAAATTTTGCATGCATTTTCTTAGGGTATGGTCATGAAGAATTTGTGTATAGATTTTGGGATCCAGTGAACAAGAAGATTATTAAAAGTATAGATGTTGTGTTTCTTGAATACTAATTGTGTGATGATGGTGACAATGCTGAGAAGCCAAAATCTCTATTTATATCCCTTGGAGTTTGAGCCTAGTTCCTCCACCTATAGTTCATAATAATCATGGGGAAGATGAACAAGAAGATTGTGGTGAGAATATCAGTGATGATACTCCTACAATTGATGATGTTGAGCCAATTAAACAATTTGAGTAAGTACCTTCACCACCGGTTGAGATTCTATTAAAAAGATCCATAAGAGAGTGATATCCATCTATAAGATAATGAGGGGGGGGGGTTGTGGGGGGGCGATGAATTAGTGCTTTCGATAAAAATGTTAGTTTTAGAAAATCTTCATTCAATGAAAATGATAATGAAAGCGTGGTTGACTTAGAGAAAGTGAACTAAGCAATTAACTCATAATGTAATAGCAATGAAATGCAAAAAGTAAGTGCAAACCATATTTATAGTGATTCAATCGTCATGACCTACGTCCACTCCCTATTCCTCCTTCGTTAAGGCCACCGATATCCACAAACGGTCTTTCTTCAATGGATGAAGACCAACTATCATTTTACAACTTTTTCTCCCTTTCACGAGTTTAGGTGACAACCTTTAGAAGCCACTTACCCCTCTTTTAAACTGAAATCAATACTTAGAGCTAGAGAAGGGGAAATCTCATAAGATTGTAATAGTGTTTTTTTTTTATTTTTGTTCTCAGTTGATGTGTTAATCGAGCAGGGATGAGTGAGGTATTTATAGGCTCCAAATGGATTCAAATTTGGAGCCAAAACAGTCTCGTCCCGAGTTTTTGGGGTACTGACAATACTACCGCCATTATTGGGTAGTACCACTGCCATTGCTGGGCAATACCACTGCTTGTTAGTTTGACACTGGGCGGTACCACCACCTAGTATGACACTAACACTAGGCGGTACCACCGCCTAACATAGTCTAGGAGACTGTGTTTAGGCAGTACCACCACCCGTTTAGGTGTTACCACTACCAGTCTGGGTGGTATTGTAGGGAAATATATGGGTGACATCACATGTATAGCGGAAGAATAGAAAAAACAAAAACCTCAAATTTTTCAAAAAGGTGTTCATCATAGTGTGAAAATTGATGCATAAAACAAGCGAAACTTCAAACCACACATGAGATTGTTGTGTTACCCAGGGAGATTGTATATCCTTGAATCCCTGCAGATCTGTAAGAGAGGATGAAGGAGGCTAAGCGTTCTCCTCTCTAGCGATGATCCACACAGCATGACTGCGACGATGCTCCTCAAATCGCTACCTAAATCTTCACACTTGCTATCCGAGGAGAAAAATGAGAGAGGAGAATAAGAGGTGGCAACCAAGAAACCTCTAGCCTATGAGTGTTTTGTTCCCTCCTATTTATAGAGACCATCTGTCAACTTAACCCTAATGAATCCTGCCTTATTAGGTATTGGATCTTCATCCAACTACCCAAGCTACTTAGATTAGTGAATCTCTATCCAATAATCTCTCATTGGCTCTTATTAGATCTCATTCGTAGGATCCAATTGCATAACTGAAAACGTAGATTAGATAACAAACTCATCAATTGATTTCATCATCAAAATATGAGATTCAATAATCTCCCCATATTTGATGATGACAATCAATTGATGACAGAGTTTAAACTAAATTCCTCCTATCAATATGTCTTATTGATTGAAACTTGGAATTCAGAAAATCATACAATGTTTTAAAACATAAAAGTACATCCTACCATGCATGATTCAACTCATCATCATATCTTCTTCTCCTTTGTCACCAACAAAAAGGAAAAGTGCATCTAGTAAAGTTTTGAGATATGCAAGTTTTACAACATACAAGCTAACAATAATTTTGAGATGTGCAAGTTAATAATTTTTTACTTCTTGAGATGGGCAAGATAACACTTTTGCTTCTCTTGAGATTGCAAACTAGCAATTCTTGCTTCTTTTTTTAGATAAGTTTGCAAGTTTTGCCTCTTAATATGTGTAAGCTAGCACTTTTCTCACTTTTTTTATGATGTACAAGCTAGAAATTTTTACAAGTTTACAAGTTTTTGCTTCTTCTTGAATTGTGAAAGCTAGAAAATCTTTCTCCCCCTTTATCATAGTCAAAAAGAAAGAAGAAGAGAGAAATAATATAATGGTGCAATTCATTTCTCTTTACATCAATTATCAAATCATCACATGAAATATATTTGGTGATGAGGTATACAATTCATAAATACAAAGGAATTATACATAATAAAAATCATGTCATGAAAGATATGAATACAAAAAAATATGATTCATTTTGATATATCTTCTCTCAAATAATAAAAAAGAAATATTAGGAGATCAGGAAAAAGATCTTCAAAAGAAATTTGAAGTCATGAATTCTGAGAAATCAAGAGAAAATTCATGATTTATTTGATAAATATTCTCTTTAATAAAATACAAAAATTATTCAAAAATAAAAAAAAAAAGCAATCTTGATTCATATAAAGAAAATCTCAAGTTATGATTCCAAGAATTCAAGATCATGATATAGATAAAACTCATTCAAATTCAAATCATAAAATCATCAAAATTACTTTCTTAATTCAAGAGATAACATAAAATAGATTCATCACTAAGAATCACTTATTGAAAAATTAAAAAGCTTTAGAGATATTTTCAAGAAAAATGCATTCTCCCCTTTTTGTTTCAATTTAAGTGATTTGATTTCATACAATCAAAATATGCATCATAGTTTAAAACTAAAAGAGCAAATTTCACCATAGAAATAATGAAGATCAATAAATAATAAATAACAAAAATCATCATTACTTCAAATCATCGTGCATAATTAAATCATCAAGCATGATTTAAGCATAAAGCATTTTTAAAATTATTTTATTTCGACTAGAGAGCTTTGTGAAATGTGTTGGATCTCCGGTCATAAGCCTTCAGCATTCATAATAAATAAATCATAATTTACTCCTAGTTTTCAATTTTAGAGATGTCTACAAGAAGAGTCGGTTTGTTCCGGGTTCCCATTTAGCTTTGGGTCGCTCATGATTAGATTTATCTATTTTGATTTTTGACATAAGGTCATTTATGGTTCCTTTAGAAACCTAAACTAATTTATGCAAACTAAACTTCTTGAATGAACATTTATATGCAAAGTGTCCACACTTACAATAAAAATTACATTTATTTTCATAAGAAACATGTAATGTAGGCCCTTTAACAAATAAAGTCAGTTTTTGTTGAGTGTTTCTACTCACAAAATCGATTCCTACTTTTCTATGTACATGACCCTTATTGGTAAGAATTATGTTTAATGATTTACTACCAATTTTAAATTTTTCTAGTGATTGTTTTAGTAATACATTTTCATTTTTAACTAAGTCTAACTCTTTACATTTAGTGTAATGAGTTAACATGTAATTATCATGCTTATTTTTTAATTTTTTAAATTCACTAGTAATAGAAGCATGCTCCTTTTTTAACAACTTATATTTTTTACTAACTAGTTTATATTCATCAAATAAATTATGGAAAGCATCAAGCAATTCATTGTAAGATAAATGAGATTCGATTGAATCATTTACCTTATCGTTGAAAGCCATTAAGGCATAGTTCGCCACCTCACCTTTGATGGTTTGCTCCTCATCTTCGGATGTACTCGATTCATCCTATATCACCTTGAAAGCTTTCTTCTTCTTTGGCAGCTTCTTGGATTTATAGCAAATTGTTGTGTCATTTTTAAGTTCATTTTTAGAATGTCTTCTATTGTTCGAAGTGTCAAATCCTTCATGTTCTTTGGAAGGTAGTCCTCATGTTGATCTTGTTCAAGACAAGTCATTTCATAGGTTATTAAAGACCTTCTTCAAGTGAAAAATTATTTAGGTCATTCGCTTCTGCCGTTACTTTTGGATCCTAAATTTTTGGAAGATATCTTAGAATTTTATTTATAAGTTCAAGGTTAGAAAAAATTTTACCAAGTATTTTTAAACTATTGATGACATCCGTAAAATGGGTGTACATATCAATAATAGTTGCGCTTAGCTTCGTACGAAATAATTCAAAATCATACATCAAAAGATTAATTTTAGAATCTTTAACTCTACTTATGCTTTCATGTGTAATTTCAAGAGTGTGTCAAATCTCATATACAGTTTCGTAAATAGAAACCTGATTAAATTTATTTTTGTCTAAGGCATAAAACAAAACGTTCATCGCTTTGGCATTCAAAGAAAAAGTTTTCTTCTCCAAATCATTCTATTTGTTCATTGGATTAGAAAACTTTCAAAAATTATTTTTAATGATATTCCATAAATTAAAATCTAATGAAAACAAAAAAACTCTCATTCGAGTTTTCCAATACGTATAGTCCGTCCCATTGAACATAGGAGGATGAATGATAGAGAGTCCCTCTTGAAAGCTGAAAAAAGTTATCTTTCTTAGGTATTAAACCAAACAGAGAAAATTTGTCTCTGATACCAATTGTTAGGATCGTGAATGGACACTAAGTGGGGGGGGGATAAATTAGTGCTTATATAAAATTATGTTAATTTGGAAATTCTTGTTCGATGAAAATTGATATCGGAAAGATGTTAACTTAAAAACACTTTCGTAAGCGTAGTGAAAGTAAGAAATCAGTTTACAATAAATGCAAACTAGATTTATAGTGGTTCGATTGTCATGACCTACATTCACTCTCGATTCATCTTCACGCGAGGCCATCGGCATCTACTTTCAACGAGCAAAGACCAACTACCATTTTACACCCTTTTTTCTTCTTTTCACAAGTTTAGAAGATAACATATACAACCACTTATCTCTCTCCTAAACTTCACCCAGGACTTCAGATATTCCTCTCAATGCATAAGATATTCTAATGCTAGCTGTTGCTGATCTGAATAAGATCATGGTTAGATTGATGCACCTACTGAATCATTTTCCATCAAACACCTGCATGTATTAAGATGGTAGGTAAGCTAACCAAGTTGACTTGGCCATGGAAGTTAATCTTGCACAATACATTATGCCGGCCTATTAGAAGCAGACATATTAATTTCATCATATATCATGTAGTTTTGCTTTATATATTATCATCACTATCAAGTTTGAATTCAAAATTTGATTCTGCTTCAGCCACTTTAAGATCATAATGACAACAGCAGCTACAGTGAACGCACAAGCAGCAAACTGGAAAGCCCTCCATCTGAATGAACAGCAGTTGCACCATGAAAGCCTTCTCCATCCACATCATGAAGTTAAGTAGGTTTCAGGTCCTGAAACATGGACTCCCACCTGGTCTCCTCTCCGCTGCTCCCTCGGTAGCTGTCCTCTTTTCTGTCCTTACTCTCCTTATAGGCCATGGCTTGTGGTGCCATATAAAGCGTCACCCTCCCTTGCTTGATACGCGACATCCTCTTGTTCCTCTTCAACATATCACTCTTCGGCCCTCCTCCATCGAAGAAGGACGACCTCGGGACGACGACGATGGGCGAAGCGTCATGATTGATGAACGACCGGAAGTACCTCGCGATGCAATTCTTGGTCTTGGTGACAGCGACGAGAAGCAAAGAGACGGGGCGCGACGACGACTTTGTCTTACCCCTTTTGGCTAGCTTAAGCATCTCGAGCCTGTGCTTAGCAATGGAGATGCCCATGCTCTGAAGGAACTCGTGGTCGAAGTGCGCAACATCGTCCTCCTCGAGCTCGTTGCTCGCTAGGAGCAGCGAGTACTCGCAGACGAGGTCGGGGATCGAGGTTGGTTTGAAGAAGCCAGGAGTACCAGTCCATGGCGTCGTCGTTGGTGTCTCGAGTACTTGAGGGGGGATGAGGCGGAGTGGTTATATGGATTGAGGGAGGAACAGTAAGGGGGAGGCTCTGCAAGCCAAGGGTTTAGACGTTCAATGAAGTTGGTGGGCTCATTGGATTTATATTGCTTGGTTGGATGGTTGTGTTGGTAGAAATGAAGGCAAGTTGGTGGGAGGAAGCAAGGTGTGTTCTCATAAAAGCATTCTTAGAACTTATGTGAGACCATGGAGACATGGAGTCTATATCACTTCACCAAACCATTACAAAATATATCCCTTTCATCATAACTCAATAAAATATTGGAGTTTAGTTAGAGGATCAGTTACCTATCTACAACTTTTGAATGCATGAATTCCCTATACTCGTGTATTATCTTATAATCCTAAAAGTGTATACCTTTTTATACTACACATTTTGTGGAAAGGTGACAATATATTGAAGAAAAGCTTCTTGGATTATGTTACAAGAGATAAAAGATAGAAAGAATTATTGAAGAAGCTATATTGCATTCACATATTCTCTTTGTATTTATACAGGTTGAGACAAAGGATTTTCCTCAATAGAATAGAGGGATTTTCTCATACAGTTAGGAAAATTTTATCTGCTATCATGCCCCCCATAAAATGATGCTCCTATCAAAGATATCAATCTTGGATTGATGCAATGCAAAAAGTTTACGAGCGAGAGGCTTCATGAGTGAGTCGGCTAATTGATCAGTCATATGGACATGAGAAACATGAAATTGACAGCGGACAAATTGATCTCGCATAAAGTAGAAGTCGATAGCAATATGTTTCATACGAGAGTGGAACACCGGATTAGCGCATAGATAGGTAGCTCCGACATTATCATAATATATTGTAGGAGTGGAATTGATGTTGAGTTCCTTGAACAGATTTGTGACCCAATTAAGTTCTGCAGTGGCAGTGGCGATGACACAGTATTCAGCTTTAGTTGTAAACCATGCAATTATCTTTTGTTTCTTAGAATAAAAACTAATTGGATTAGTACCAAGGAAGAAATATACCCCGATATGGGTGTTCTATCATCAAAGTTGCCTACTCAATCGACATAGGTAAAGGCATGAAGATGAAGTGGAGAGTGTTTACGAAGAAAGAGACCATGATTAAGGGTCCCTTTAAGATATCACAGGATTCGTTTGACCATAGACTAATGCATAATAGACGGCCTCTATATAAACTATGATAATTTGTTGACTGCAAAAGAGATGTTTGGATGGGTGAGAGCTAAGTACTGTAACGAGTCAACAACTTGTCGATAATGAGTGGGTTCCGTAGTAGGACTTCCATCAGATATTTTGAGAGAGCCACTAGCAAAGAAAGGAGTTAGAATCGTATTTACATTCTGCATGTTTATCTTTGATAATAAATCTTGAATGTACTTTCTTTGTGATAGAAAGAGACATGAAGATGTGAATATAACTTCTACGCCCAGAAAATAGTTCAAGGGTCCTAGATCTTTAAGTGAGAATCGATCTGCCAATTGTTTGATGAATGCTTGGATGTCTCTGGGATTGTTGCCTGTGACAATAATGTCATCCACATATACTAGAATATATATTGCCTTGATCTGAATATCTTATGTGTTCTTATTCAGATCAGCAATAGCTAGCATTAGAAATTGGTGTGTCTAATCCTTCGATGCATCGTCCCCTTTGATGTATTGCTCAATCGATATGTTGACTCTGTAACTTTCGATCTCCTTGGCATAATGTTCGATCTCCGATGCTCGAACTCATGACACGAAGTCCTTCTGCCGGCATATCGACCAATCCTCCGGCCCAACGTCTAATCTCCTAACATGTTCAACTCGGACCCAACGATTGATTCCTCCTTCGTCAATCAATTTGCCTCTCATTAATCGAAGCTAGTCTTGCATCACTAAAAATACAGATTAAATCACAAATTCATCAATTGATTTTATCATCAAAATCCGAGATTCAACAATAGGTGCCCTACAAGCTAATCATGTGAGTAATGACACATGTGACATGACACAATCTTTTTTGCTTATTATTATTATAATTTTTTTTAAATTTATATTATTTAATGTATATATATATTGTGATGTTCATAGATATGTGCAATAAGAATCGGATCGTGATAAGATCACGATAATGAGACCGATTCACCTTTAAACATAAATCATTAATAATCCTGGCTATATATTACTCAAGAGGGACATCACGATTATCGGAAAGACTAGTGTGTTATTTACCTATCTAAATAATGGAGGCAGCTGGTCTCATAGCTGCTCGTGTGGGGACACTAGGGCTATAATGCAGGTGCTCATTGGAGAATGAGTTCACTAATTGATCCACTCATGGAATGCTAGATGGTTGATGATACTCCATTGTCAGATAGCGATTTCATCATCTCAGTTGTGTACTTGGTCCTTAGACTTGAGAGACTAAGGATGTCCTGTATAAGTACTCCACTCTTTGATATTAGACTTAAAGTTTGGAAGTTTCGGATCTAGTACAACCAATTATCGAGAGTGGCAGCCAACCTTACGAGAGTTATTGAGTGTCGATAGAGGATCATCCGCTCTCAGTATCATGAAAGGAATATCTCATGTGTTCTTGCTCAGATAAATCCTTTGCCAAGGTCATTCGGATTGAGAGAGAGAGTTTTTTGGGAGAATCTGATTAGAGCGAGACTCGAGGAGAAATCGTATAGGCCTGACTACACCATGCCCGGTATACAGTATCTAAGATATTAAATGGATGAGGAACTATAGGTACATTGTAACTAAGAATGGATAGGTTCAAATGATTGGATTCCCATGTATCGTCTAGGGACTGCAGCGTAGTGGCATAATACATATATAGTCAATGAATCGAGTGAATTATTGTGGAGGCAATAATTCACTAAGCTAGAGGAGTTCTGATAAGTATGACTCACGGCTAGCTCGATATTGGGCCTAGAGGGTTATACACATATAATAGGTGTTGCGACAAGTAGAGATTCGGATATGAGATATCCGTCGGAGCCCCTATCTTATTGGATATCTAATAAACTCATAAATTATTAAATCCTATGGATGAGATCCAATAAGAATCAATAAGAGATTATTGGATAGAAATCAGCTAATCTAATACTTGGGTAGTTAGATGGAGATCCAATTCTAGTCATAGGTGCTATGTAAGCCAATAATGTGAGTGATGGCACATATGACATGACTCGTAATTTTTTTGCTTATTATTTTTATGATATTTTTTTACTTTATATTGCTTGTTCTTAAATATATTATAATATCCATATATTTGTGCATTGTGAATTAGATCGTGATGAGATCATGATAATGAGATCGATTCACCTTTAAACACAGACCCTAAATAATCCTTGTCATAGGTTACTCGAGAGGGATTTCGAGATAACTAGATAAACTAGTGTGTTATTTATCCATCAATATGATGGAGGTGACTGGTCTCATAGCTGCTCGTGTGAGGACCCTAGGATTACAATGCAAGTAGTTATTAGAGAATGAGTTCACTAATTGATCTGCTGATGAAATGCTGGATGGTTGATGATACTTTATTGTCAGACAATGATTTTGTCATCCTAGTGGTGTACTTAGTTTTTAGACTTGAGATACTAAGGATGTCCTATATGAGTACTCTACTCTTTGATACCATAGTAATATGTTTAGAAGTTTCATAACTAGTACAATTGATTATCGGGAGTGACATCCAACCTTACGAGGGTTATTGAGTGTCGATAAAGGATCATCTACTCTCGTATCATGAGAAGAATATCTCATGTGTTCTTGCTCAGACAAATCCTTACATAAGGTCATTCGAATTGAGATTGAAAGAGTTCTCTATGGAGAATCTAATTAGAGCGAGACTCGAGGAGAAATCATATGGGCCTAACAACACTATGCCCAATATACGGTCTCTGTGATATTATATGGATGAGGGACTATAGCTACATGGTAACTGAGGATAGATATGTCCAAAGGATTGGATTCTCATGTATCGTTTAGGGACTGCGACATAGTGACATAGTATGTCCAAAGTTGATGAGTCGAGTAAATTATTATGAAGATAATAATTCACTGGGCTAGAAGGAGTTCTGACAAGTAAGATTCATAGCCAGCTTGATATTAGGCCTAAAGGGTCACACACATATGATAGGTGTTGCAACGAGTAGAGGTTCAGATATGAAATATCCATCAGAGGCCTTATCTTAATAGATATGCAATAAGCCCCTAAATTATTGGATCATATGGATAAGATCCAATAAGAGATTATTGAATAGAGATCCACTAATCTAAGAGGCTTGGATAGTTGGATGGAGATCTAGTACCTAATAGGGTAGGATCTAATATGGTTAAGTTGATAGGAGACATCTATAAATATAAGAGAACCAAGGGGTCATAAGTTAGGCTTCTTGGTTACCAACTCCTATTCTTCTCTCCCCTTCTCCTTCTTAGTTAGCAAGTGTAGAGATTTGGATAATGATTCGAGGAGCATTTTTGTTGCCCTTGTCATGTGGATCACCGTTAGAGAAGAGGATGCTTGACCCCTTCATCCTATCCTACATATCTGTAGGATTTTAGGGATATACGATTTTCCTAGGTAACATAACTATCTCATACGTGCTTTTTAGTTTCGTAGGCTTTACGTACCAATCTTCGCACGACGATGAACACCTTTTTGAGAAATTTGATATTTTTATTTTCTGTTCTTCTACTATGCATATGATGTCGCCCCTAGATTTTCCTATATCCAGTACCCAATAGGGCAGGATCTATTAGGGTTAAGTTGATCAAGTACCTTTATAAATTGGAGAGAACCAAAGGGTCATAAGCTAGGTTTATAGGTTGTCACCTCATATTCTCCTCTCCCCATCTTCTCCTTAGATAGCAAGTATGGAAATTTAGGCAGCGAGTTGAGGAGTGTCTTCGTAATTCCTACTATATGGATCATTACAAAAGGGAGGATGCTTAACCTCCTTCATCCTCTCCCATAGATCTATAGGAATTTAGGGATATACATCTCCCTAAGTAACACAACTATCTCATATGTGGGTTTCAATTTCATGGGTTTTTGTGCACCAATCTTCACATAATGACGAACACTTTTTTGAAAAATTTATGATTTTATTTATATTCTTCCATTATGCATATGATATGATAAGCACTACTGGTATCCAATACCCATGTATTATCATAAGATTCTAAAAAATGGAGACTAATCATGAATACATCTTAAGCTTCTCCAAGCTTCTGTTTCGCCCTCTTTACAAGATACTTTTTATAGTTTCTCTTCTAGTGCCTATCTTTGCCGCAGTAGAAGCACTGACCTTTGTCTTTTGTGTTGAATCTCATATTTTGATAATGAAACAATTGATAATGTTATGATCTAATCTGTGTTTTGAGTGATGTAGGACTAGCTTTGATCAAGAGAGGCAAATTGATTAAAGTAGGAAGAATAAGAAGTTGGGTCAGAATTAAACATATCATAAGATTGGATGTTAGACCGGAGAAATGGTCTACGTGTCGGCATAAGGCTTCATGTCATGAGTTTGGACATTGGGCCGAAGGATTGGACATTGCGCCAAGGAGATCGGAAGTTACGGGTGTCAACATGCCGATATGGCAATACGCCAAAGGAGAGTATGATGCATCAAAGGATCGGACGAAGCACCGAAAGAACCAATGGCATGCCGTACAACAGATGGTTTGTGCTTTATAATGATTTATCTAGATCGAGTTAGTTTAAGTCGTAATTGAGTTGGTTTCGGGTGTAACCATTCCAACACAATTAAGGGCCTATTAGGCCTAAGTTGGGTCTGTTTTGAGCCAAGTGGAAGGCTCATTCTATCACCCAAGGTTAGATGGAACCACCAATGAGTTGGAAAAGTCAAGAACACATTTTTCTATGCTGTCAGGTGGTAGTACTGCTAGACTGGGCGGTGGTACCACCCAATGTTAGTATGTCAAGCGGTGGAATCACCAGAATGGGCGGTGGTACCACCCAGTGTCAAACCGACAGGCGGTGGTGCCGCTCGTACCCTGAAAACTCGGGGATTTAAATTTTGGCTCCAAGTTTTGAAGTCATTTAGGGTCTATAAATACTTCATAAATTCTTACTTGGAATATACATGAAAAGAGGCAAAAACTCTATGATTCCAAGGTAGTAAAACTCTTTTAAGTATAGAGTTCCTCCTCCAAAGGCTTAGTGATAGTTGTAAATGAGGTGTGTGAGGGAACACTTATAAAAGAGGGGTGTAAAGATTTTTTCTTGAACCTGTGAAAAGGAGAAAGAGTATAAGGGTAGTTGAACTTCGTTCATTGGAAAAAAGATCGATAGTGGAACTCGATGGCCTTGAGTGAAAAGGAATCGGGAGTGGACGTAGGTTACGACTACTAAACCACTATAAATCGGTTTGAATTTCTATTTTGCTATTTACCTTTATTACAAACTACTTTACTTCCTCATTACTTTAGCTGCACACTTTTACGATCCTAACGGTTGGTATCAGAGCCATGTTTTTATCATTTG
Organism: Musa acuminata AAA Group; assembly: GCF_036884655.1. Taxonomy (NCBI): domain Eukaryota; kingdom Viridiplantae; phylum Streptophyta; class Magnoliopsida; order Zingiberales; family Musaceae; genus Musa; species Musa acuminata. Next base: position 13,412,251 of record NC_088345.1, read on the forward strand.
GTTTAACACCCAAGATAAATAACTTTTTTTGACTTTCAAAAGGGTCACTTTATCATTTGTCCTTCTGTTATCATTTTCATTCAAGTATTATTATGTGAGATTAGACTATATTATTTATTTATTTTTACAAAGGGTATATCGGATGAAATCCTTAATCTTTTATAAGTTAGTTGATGCATCATAATTAAATTAATATTTAAATATATAAAATATATCGAATTAGATTCTGGATCTTTATTTTTTTAAAAAAATCTAATATTTCGAGTGTATTAGAAAAGAGATCATATTGAACACCATATCAATCTAAAATACTAGATCGAATTGTCATATCAAGTCATTCGGTAAAGTCTAAGGTGTTAGATCATATATTTAATTAAAATATTTTAAATATAAAAATAATTTTAAATATATATAATAATAATAAATATTAAAAATAATGATTAAAAATAAATAATTTCATAGAATAAAAAATAAAACATCAATCGTATAGGATATGATAAAAATGATAATAGCAACCAACATTATCAACATAAACTTTCATCTAGTGTAAATAACACATGACGATATTAAAAATTAACTAATTCCATTGATTCAACTCAAAATAATTTGTTTGAATATACAAAAGAAATAATTCACCCAAAGTAAGCATTTTTTGATATATTTCTATACCCACGTTCTTCATCAAAGTGTCAGATAAATCTATGTTTTTTTTATTGGTAAAGAAGAATGAGAAGTTTTTTTTTTTAGGGGAGGTTTATTTAGGGATTTTTCTTCTCCTACATACCTCCAAGAAAGAGCAACATTATTTTTTTTTTTAATAATAAATTTATAGTTTTTATAAATTATAAAATAATCAAAATATCTCTTCTAAATAAATTATTATTTATAATCGGTCAACTAGAAGGAGTTTTATTTTTATTATTATTATTATTATTATTATTATTATTATTATTATTATTATCTTTTTTATAATCGGTCATTAGAATCTTCAACAAAGAGAAATTGAGCATAATTTTGTAAAGAAATACCCCTTAGTTATAATGAGTTTTTTTCTTACAGAGATGAATTTATTGTTATATGAGTGATAGGTCGCACAGCATCGAGATGGAGATTAAAACAGAGTAAATCAAAACAATGAAGGTGCTTCATCAATTAGCATGGGTGGAACAATATACAAACAAATGGGTCAACGAAAGGGTGACCTCACGGGGTTCTTGGATTTCCTAGGACGTCTCCTGAACGATGACCAGGGTGGATCTCTGCTCCCTCCACCATTATTATTCTCGATCCAAAGCTGCAGCAAATTAAGCTCAACATTGATTCTTCATGCCATTATTATCTCTGACAGAAAGCTTAATGTCTTGAACATGTCAACATGTCTGCCCCTGCTCCATTCCAGAGCAATCGGTGGCGCGGATGAGTTCATGTTGACGGTGCACACAAGAGGCCTTGGTACTGTCGAGACAGTACAAGTTTTCTTGTCGTTGCCATGTTCGTCACAGTCTATAAAAAACAATTCCCTAAACAGTTGTGCAGACAACCTGCAGGACGTCTCCTGTAACGGTTATTATTAAATATCTTATTTAATAATAACGTAATCGTTTTTATTAAGATTCATAATTCATTATCATGAATTTCTTCATTTATTATGGTTTAAATGATTTCAGTTTCTTATTCTTTATGCAAGAAACCGTTATTATTAAATTAAATATTTAATATCATTAAGTTCTTCATTATGGTCCAAACGTTACAAATTTGAATTAATTCTTGAACGTTATGAGTTGGTGATGATAAATGTTCTTGATGGGAGAACATCTATATATACATGAGGATTTTGGTCCCTTGGTTCAATCATCTCTTTGAAGCGAAAGGTTTTCCTATACCATCTAAAGCGAGAGTTCTGAACCGAGAAGAACCAAAGTTCAAGAAGAAACCTCTGCAGAAATTCTTGGCGACAATGGCTGGAGGTACGCTATTTCGTTTCCGCATTAGTTTTATTGTGTTTCTATTACAATGATTTAGAAACACAAGTTGGCTTCATCAAAATTTCTTACATTTGGTATCAGAGCCGAATGACCTCTGCCTTGATATGAAAAAAGTTTTCATTTTTATGTCATGAAAATGATTTGATTTTGATTTCTTCTTGGAAACTTGTTGATATATTTTGTTGAAAATCATGAGGAAATATCATTTTCAACATTTTTAGTCAGTAAAATGCTCATATTATGTATGCATATTTAGTTATATTAAATTATGTATATGAGCAAATTTTTTATATTTAAAATGTCTAGTGATCCATATAATCTTAATTAATTAAGAATTAGCCACAACATCCTTAATTAATTAAAATTATATATAAAGTTAAAATAAGGATCACATAAGTAATTAGACATCGGATTGTGACTGATTATATTTTATATAATAATTATTATCCCACAGGATCTTTTATTATATTTAATATAATTAATCAGGATAAAATATCAAATTATTTTCATAATTTACCCACAGGAATTATGAATTGGAATATAATTTGATAGTTTTATCATAAAGTTCATTTGAATCTATTTGAATTAAGAATTTAGCCCACAGGCAATTTTTATGTCATGAGATTCATATTTTTGGCATGTTTCACATTGGTAAAACATGTATTTTAGTTTATTAAGCTTCAAATTTTGACATAAGCATGTTTGATTTTATGCAGTTTCTCAAACTGTTAATTTCTCTGATATTCGATGTGATATTCCCGAACTTAGTGGTGATAACTATAAGATATGGAAGGAGAGGGTTCTCCTCCATTTAGGGTGGATGGATATTGATTATGCTATTAGAAAAGACGAACCACCTATAGTCACTGATACCAGCACTCTAACTGAGATCGCGTTATATGAGCGATGGGAGCGATCCAATCGGCTCAGCGTGATGTTTATCAAAACTAAGATAACTGCTGGCATACGTGGTTCTGTTGACCAGCATGAAAATGTCTGAGACTTGCTAAAGGCTATCGATGAACAATTCATCACTTCGGATAAGGCACTAGCAAGCACCCTTATAATGAAATTTTCATCCCTCAGACTCACCAACATAAAGGGTGTGCGTGAGCACATAATGCAAATGCGAGATATTACGGCTCAACTTAAGAAACTTGAGGTTAATATGTCAGAATCCTTCCTGGTGCACTATATTCTGAACACCCTTCCACCTCAATATAGCCCTTTTAAAATTTCATACAATACACATAAGGACAAATGGTCAATTAATGAATTAATGACCATGTGTGTTCAAGAAGAAGAGAGGCTAGTAATGGAATTGGGTGAGAGTGCATTGATGGTAACCACTCGAGGGAAGAACAAAACTGACAAACATCAAGCCAATCAAAAAGCTTATCAGCAGGGAAAAGGTAAAATACCACCCCAAGCTGATATCAAGAAAGAAGCAAGGTGTTTCTTTTGTAAAAGAAAGGGACACATGAAGAAGGAATGTACGAAATTCCAACAATGGCTTGAAAAGAAAGGTAAACCAACCTCATATGTATGTTATGAATCTAATATGGTCAATGTTAATATTAACACCTGGTGGATTGACTCTGGATCAACAATCCATATTGCAAACTCTTTGCAGGGTATGCAAAATCTAAGGAAGCCAGTGGGAAGTGAGCAAAGCATCTTATCAGGAAATAAGATGGGCTCACGTGTGGAAGCAATTGGAACATGCATTTTAACTTTAAGTAGTGGTTTTGTTTTAAAATTGGAAAGAACCTTTTATGTACCAAGTTTCTCACGAAACTTAATTTCTGTTTCCAGACTCGTACCATTTGGATATTCCTTTAATTTTAAAGACACATCATTTCGTTTATTATATAAATTTGATTGTGTTGGGAATGGTATTTTGTTTGACGGTCTTTACCGTATTTTATTACAAAATGATAATACTCAAGGTTCAATGCATGTTCACGCTGGCATTAAGAGGTGTAATATTAATGAGGACTCCTCTATATTATGGCATCGGAGATTATGACATATCTCCATAGAGAGAATTAAAAGATTAGTTAAAGATGGGGTACTTAGTACTCTTGATTTTACTAATTTTAAGACTTGTGTGGACTGTATTAAAGGAAAACAGACCAATAAATCCAAAATGGGTGCTAATAGGAGTTCAGACTTATTAGAAATAATTCATACTGATATATGTTGTCCAGACATGGACATACATGGTCAGAAATACTTCATCTCCTTTATAGATAATTACTCACGATATATGTATATATATTTGCTTCATAATAAAAATGAAGCATTGGATGCCTTCAAAGTCTTTAAGGCTGAAGTTGAGAACCAATGTGGTAAGCAAATTAAAATTGTGAGATCAGATAGGGGTGGAGAATATTATGGTAGATATACTGAAAATGGACAAGCACCTGGTCCTTTTGCTAAGTTTCTTCAAGAACATGGGATTATTGCCCAATACACTATGCCTGGTTCTCCAGACTAGAATGGTGTTGCAGAAAGAAGAAACCGAACATTATTGGACATGGTGCAGAGTATGCTTAGCAACTCCAATCTTCCTAAGTTCTTGTGGACTGAAGCATTAAAAACGACTGTGTATATATTAAACCGAGTTCCAACCAAGGCTGTCCAAAAGACACCATTTGAACTATGGAAAGGTTGGAAACCAAGTTTGCGACATATGCGCATTTGGGGATGTCCGTCTGAAGTCAGGATATATAATCCACAAGAGAAGAAACTGAACCCAAGGACTGTTAGTGGGTATTTCATTGGATATGCCAAAAAGTCCAAAGGTTACAGGTTCTATTGTCCATCTCACACAACTAGGATTGTGGAATCAAGAAACGCTAAATTTCTTGAGGATGATGTGATTAGTGGGAGCGATCATTTCAGGAACATAGTTTCTGCACATGATCATATAGAATCTCAACCTTCCACATCAACTGATAGATTGGTTATAGTTCATAGCACTCCTCAAGTACAAACTAGTGCTGAACAACCAATCATTGAAATTTCACAAGTTGTTGATAGTATTCTAATAGATCAAGCAGTTCAGGAATTACAACAAGCTCCTGAACAACTAGTTGAAGCACAAGTTCCTCAAGGAACCATTGGTACAACATTAAGAAGATCTACTAGAAATAAAAGATCAGCAATTCCTAGTGATTATGTTGTATATCTACAAGAATCTGATTATAATATTGGAGCCAAAAATGATCCTGAAACATTTTCACAAGCCATGAGTTGCAAAAAGTCAAATTTGTGGCATGATGCTATGAAAGAAGAGATGAATTCCATGATGAGCAATGGAGTTTGGGATCTTGTAGAGTTGCCTAATGAAGCAAAGGCCATTGGTTGCAAATGGGTCTTTAAAACTAAGAAAGATTCGTTAGGCAACATTGAGAGATACAAGGCAAGACTTGTTGCAAAGGGATTTACTCAAAAAGAGGGAATCGATTATACGGAGACATTTTCTCCTGTATCTAAGAAAGATTCTCTGCGTATTATTTTAGCATTAGTTGCTCATTTTGACCTTGAGTTGTAACAAATGGATGTGAAAACAGCATTTCTTAATGGAGATCTAGAGGAAGAGGTTTATATGAAACAACCTGAAGGTTTCTCCTCTAGTGTTGGTGAGCACTTGGTTTGCAAGCTTAGGAAGTCTATATACGGCTTAAAACAAGCCTCCCGCCAATGGTATTTTAAATTTCATGAAGTGATTTCTTCATTCGGATTTGTTGAAAATCTCATGGATCAATGCATATACCAGAAGGTTAGTGGGAGTAAAATATGTTTCCTTGTTTTATACGTAGATGATATTTTGCTTGCAACCAATGATAAGGATTTGCTGCATGAAGTGAAACAATTTCTTTCTAAAAATTTTGACATGAAGGATATGGGTGAAGCATCTTATGTCATTGGCATTAAGATCTATAGAGATAGACCTCGAGGCATTTTAGGTCTATCACAAGAAACCTATATTGATAAACTTTTAGAAAAATTTCGGATGAAGGATTGTTCACCAAGTGTTGCTCCCATTGTGAAAGGTGATAGGTTCAATTTGAACCAATGCCCAAAGAACAATTTTGAAAGGGAATCAATGAAAAACATCCCATATGCTTCTGTCGTAGGAAGCCTTATGTATGCTCAGGTCTGTACTAGACCTGATATTGCATTTATTGTGGGGATGCTAGGTCGATATCAGAGTAATCCAAGTATGGACCACTAGAGAGCTGCAAAGAAAGTGATGAGGTATCTACAAGGAACCAAAGATTACATGCTTATGTATAGATATACAGACAATCTGGATGTGATTGGTTACTCAGATTCAGACTTCGCCGGTTGTGTTGATTCTCGTAAATCAACATCAGGATATATTTTTATGATGGCCGGTGGAGCTATTTCTTGGAGAAGCGCTAAGCAGACCTTGACTGCTACTTCTACCATGGAAGCTGAGTTTGTCTCCTGCTTTGAGGCTACTTCACATGGTGTATGGCTTAAGAGTTTCATTTCTGGGCTTAGAATCATGGATTCTATTTCTAGGCCATTAAGAATTTTCTGTGACAATTCAGCTGCTGTCTTTATGGCTAAAAACAATAAAAGTGGAAGTCAAAGTAAACACATCGACATTAAGTATTTAGCCATAAGAGAACGTGCAAAAGAAAAGAAAGTGGTCATTGAGCACATTAGCACTGAATTGATGATTGCTGATCCTTTGACTAAAGGCATGTCACCTCTGAAATTCAAGGATCATGTAGAGAAAATGGGACTTGGTTCCACTTTGTAATAATATTAAAACTCTTATATATTATGATATTTTCTCATTCATGTGCACATTATTTTGAGAAAATATATTATTGTTGGACCAAGAATAAACATAAGGTTTATTCATAAAGTAATATTACCACATTAAGATTAAGAAACTAAATACATCGTGATACATGGATGATAATACTCGCTCTTAGAGGATTTATCGCTATGATTCATGTATTTATTTCTTAAGAAAGTTGTTCGAGAAAGATTAATTCAAATTATTAAGATAAACGTATAGACCAAGTGGGAGAATGTAACGGTTATTATTAAATATCTTATTTAATAATAACGTAACCGTTCTTATTAAGATTCATAATTCATTATCATGAATTTCTTCATTTATTATGGTTTAAATGATTTCAGTTTCTTATTCTTTATGCAAGAAACCGTTATTATTAAATTAAATATTTAATATCATTAAGTTCTTCATTATGGTCCAAACGTTACAAATTTGAATTAATTCTTGAACGTTATGAGTTGGTGATGATAAATATTCTTGATGGGAGAACATCTATATATACATGAGGATTTTGGTCCCTTGGTTCAATCATCTCTTTGAAGCGAAAGGCTTTCCTACACCATCTAAAGCGAGAGTTCTGAACCGAGAAGAACCAAAGTTCAAGAAGAAACCTCTGTAGAAATTCTTGGCGACAATGGCTGGAGGTACGCTATTTCGTTTCCGCATTAGTTTTATTGTGTTTCTATTACAATGATTTAGAAACACAAGTTGGCTTCATCAAAATTTCTTACATCTCCTCCTTCAAACATGGTTCCTGCTATTTATCATGCAACCTGAATTCATCTCCCAATCCATCATACGCCTACCTTTCTCCTTCGTGGATTTGAGTCCCATCTATTCTCTTCCACGCCGCCACCCGAGTCGCCGTCGATCCCCATAGCTGTTGACCAGCCAGCCTTTCCTCGTTCCATTTCTCTCTCTCTCTCTCTCTCTCATATATATATATATATAGAGAGAGAGAGAGAGAGAAATGTTTCTCCGGATAGATCCGATAAGATACGGCGGTCTCTCTCTCTCTCTCTCTCTCGTATATATATATATATATATATATATAGAGAGAGAGAGAGAGAGAGAGAGAGAGAATTGTTTCTCAGGATAGATCCGATAAGATGCGGCGGCTCCACTATCTTGATTGTCCGGTGGCAGTGATACGTAGGATTTTAAATGTCATGCTAATGGATAGCGAAGTATGTATCCGGTGAACATTTGGATCGATCAACCTCATAATATGAATCCAAAGCTCTTTGAGATACGTTCTATCTTACTTGAGATCCGTGCGTGCTTATCTCATGATATCAATACAAAGCTCTTTGTCGTACGTTTCATCTCACTTTGAGAGACGTGCTTACCTCATGATATGAATCCAAAGCTTTTTGCCATGCGTTCCATCTTACTTTGAGATTCGTGCTCACCTCATGATATGAATCCAAAGCTCTTTGTCATGTGTCCCATCTCACTTTGAGATGCATGCTCACCGCATGATATGAATACAAAGCTCTTTGTCATGCATTTCATCTCACTTTGAGATCTGTGCTCACCTCATGATATGAATCCAAAGCTCTTTATCATACATTCTACCTCACTTTGAGATATGTGCTCACCTCGTGATATGAATCCAAATGCACAGCATCTTAACTGTGTGCCATATGTTCCATCTCACTTATCTGCCATATTTTAGATCGGCACCTTCACCTGTTACCAACTTTATGTGCCGAATCCGTCTCTTCCATAATTAGTTCTCCAAACCAATCCAATATGACTATTCAATGCTGGAACAAACGTGGTGGCCACAGCATGTAAAGATCACACATAATTTATATCCCATGCCAAGTATTAGGAAGTTATTAGAGATCCAGGGAAGCCACTGGCTACCGTTTGGAAAGTATCTCCTGATAGGGGTAAAAACAAATAGGACATGAAACACTGGATTTGACGTGACACCGCCCGACGTCAGCCACCCCTGGACGGCACACTGCCCCAAGGGACGAGCATTAACACCAACGTAACGTGCACCCTCGCTCACGGTACCCCGACGACCTCATCATCTGACCCCGCACGACCGGACGAGGCAGGGCAGGGCGTCGACCAAGGCTCGCCATACCCTGCGGCGACTCGCCCTTCCACGCAAGGCCCACGACGACAACGGGCGCGATCAGGTGCACCACCCTGCCGCGACAGGATGGCGCATCAGGTAACATCGAACTCACCTATAAATACCCTTGGGGCTCCAAGCGGAGGAGGTAAGCAGACAAACACACGATTTCACCCCAAAACTCCCCTCTTCATCACCGACTTGATCGTTGGAGGGGTCGGGTCGAACCACCGACCTGACCTATGTGCAGGTACTCGACCGGAGCCGACCCAACACGGTGACACGAAGGATTCTAGCCCGATTCCTTGTAATCAACCGCCGCAAGTTCCCGAGAGGAACATCGCCCGATCCTGACCGTTCGGACCCCGGAACCAGCCGTGCCGACCCCAGGGCCACGGCTAAAAAAGTTACTGACCGTAACAGATTGACGCTAGAAGGAGGGCCTCCGAATGTCAAGCGATCAGCGAATCCACTTGGGTGAACCCTCAACCGTCGGGCTCCCCACCCTGGGGGAACATCCCCCGCACGATGAAAATCGTGACGAGTGCCCCGCAGCGGCGTTAGAACGTTACTGGCAATTATTTAATGACCTAGGCTTGTCACCACCCAACGGCGCGCCCACTGGCCTGCCACCGGTGCCCCCCGAGGCCTTCCACGATCTCGCTCATCAAGTCCGAGCCCTGACGAACATGGTGCAGACCATCATCCCGATCGTCTCCCAACGGGCCCCTCCGCATATGGCTCGGCTTTCGCAGCAACAGGAAACCCTTGTCCACCCTCACGTACCCCTTCCCGAGCTCCCTGGTACGCCTCGGAACCCGATAACTCGGCCCGGGAGTCGGGAGGCGGAAGACACGGCCAGCCGCCCCGAGCGCGGGGCTCCATCTGCCAACTCTACGAACGCCCTACGAGCTCAGTTGCGCCTCGTCAGTCAAAGGCTCGACGAAGTACAACAGGAAGTCCACAAGTCGAAAGAAGAGCTCGGGGTAGACGGACAACAAGGATCCCACTTCACCCCTGAGATCCAAGATCATGCGATCCCGTCCCACTTCCGCCTCCCCTCGCTAGACGTATATGACGGCGCCGCGGACCCAGCGGACCACGTGGCCACTTTCCGCGCTCAGATGGCGCTGAATGGGACTTCCGATGCATTGATGTGCAGAGCGTTCCCAACAACCCTGCGGGGTCCGGCCCGCTCGTGGTACAGCAGTCTGAAGGCCGGGACCGTCGCCTCCTTCGACCAACTCGCCAAGGAGTTCGAGCTTAACTTCTTGGCTTTCGCCTGACCAAAGCCGTCCGTGGCATTGCTCCTCGGGCTCAGCCAGGAGGAGGAGGAACCCCTCTCCCATTTTGTGAACCGCTTTACGACGCAAATCCACGGATTGTCGGATGCTCACCCCTCTCTCTTGATGCAGGCATTCATGACAGGCTTGCGGCCCTCCAGGTTCTTCTGGTCGCTCGTAGAGCGACCCCCCGCTGCGATCCTAGAAATGCTCCAGCGCGCCAGTCAATTCATCGTCGCGGAAACTTGGATGGTTGGGAAGCGGGAGGACCACAAAAAGGTCAAGTCGGAGCCACCCCGATAGCAACAGCCCGCCGCCTCCCGACGAAGGTTGGACAGACCCGACCCAAGGTCTCCTCTTCCCGCCTTGAATTCATCCCGAACTAAAATATTCCTGCACGAGAAGGGGAAGGGGCTACTCAAGGACCCTCACCCGATGAGGAGCTCGCGAGAGCTCGCAGACCGATCGAAGTATTGTCGATTCCATCGGCAGCACGGGCACGACACTGAGCAGTGCCGCGAGCTGAAGAGGCAAATCGAGGAGCTCATCCTCAGAGGTCACCTCGGCTAGTATCTCCGACCGAACAAAGAGCAGTCACCTCGCCCGGAGGGCCCCGTCGAGCGACACATCGATGTGATAGCCGGGGGTCCCGCATCTGGGGGAGGCTCCACGTCGGGCAGAAAGGCGTATGCCCGGGCCGCTCCCAACGAAGCCTCGGGACACGAGCTCGAGCCCGAGATTACCTTCCCAACCGGAGCTGCCGAGTGACCCGACCACGACGACGCCCTGGTAATATCGGCCAGGGTAGCCAACGCGCAGGTAAGAAGGATCATGGTCGACACGGGAAGCTCGCCCGATATACTCTACTTCGACGCCTTCCAGAAGCTAAGCTTGGCCAGGGAGAGCCTGAGCCCGATGTGCTCAGTGCTCACCGGGTTCACGGGAGATTCAATATCGCCCCTGGGGGCTATTACTCTACCCTTGACTCTGGGGACCCCACCGAGGTCGAAGACGGTGATGACCACTTTCCTGGTCGTCGACCTTCTCACCGCTTACAACGTCATACTCGGTCGGCCGACCCTCAACAAGGCCAGAGCCGTCGTCTCAACCTACTACCAAACCATGAAGTTCCCGACTCGTGATGGAGTCGGAGAAGTTACGGGAAGCCCCCGAGAGTCCAGGCGGTGCTACCTGACCACCGTTTCTTTGCACAAGAGGGCCAGGACCAAGCCACCACTAGAAGATCCACGGGAAGCAAAAAAACCGGCTCCTCATCCCGAGCCGAGTGGATCCACCATTGACATTCCCCTGAGAGAAGCTCGGCCAGACCAGACAGTCAAGATCGGATCAGAACTGCCCGAGCGGGAACAGGAACAGCTCGTTGGTCTCCTATGGGAAAACGCCAACGTCTTCGCCTGGTCCCCATCGGACATGACGGGCGTTGACCCGGAGGTCGCAGAGCATCATCTCAACATCCCACCTGACGCTCGCCCCGTGAAGTAAAAACCCAGGCGCCAGGCCCTTGACCGACAACGCGCCATACAAGAGGAGGTGGGCCGACTCTTAGCGACGGGCTTCATAGAAGAAGCCAAATATCCACAATGGCTATCCAATGCAGTCCTCGTGAAAAAACACAATGGAAGCTGGAGGATGTGCATTGACTACACCAGTCTGAACGATGCGTGCCCTAAAGACTGCTACCCCCTCCCAAAAATCGACCAGCTGGTCGATGCCACAGCCGGGCACGCACGCCTCTCCTTTATGGACGCCTATTCGGGATACAACCAAATCAGGATGGCGCCCGAAGACAGAGAACATACGGCTTTTCTCACTGACCAGGGGGTATACTTCTACAAAGTCATGTCATTCGGGCTGAAGAATGCTGGGGCCACATACCAAAGAACAGTGAACAAGATATTCGCCCATCAGATCAGGAGGAACATGGAAGTCTACGTGGACGATATGATTGTGAAAAGCCAAGGGGCCGGAACGCACCTTGCCGACCTGGCCGAAGCGTTCTCCACACTGCGCAAGTTCGGTATGCGTCTCAACCCCACAAAATGCACCTTCGGCGTCACCTCCGGCAAATTCCTTGGGTTCATCGTACACGAAAGAGGAATTGACGCCAATCCAGAGAAGATTCAGGCGATAATCAACATGCAGTCCCCCCGGACAATCAAAGACCTGCAGCGACTTAACGGAAGGCTTATTGCTCTGTCTCGCTTCCTCGCTCGATCGGGCGATCGCTGCCTCCCATTCTTCAAGGCGCTCAAAAACCCGAAGAACTTCCAATGGACGTCAAAATGCGAGGAGGCTTTCAAGCAAGTAAAGCAGCACCTGGCCAGCCTCCCCCGGCTCGCCTCTGTTTCTCCCGGCGAGAAGTTGGGTCTCTACTTGGCGGCCTCTCCACACGCGGTCAGCTCTGTCCTGATCAAGGAAAGCTCCGGCCAACAACTCCCGGTCTACTACGTCAGCCACGTCCTGGGTGGACCCAAGGAGCGTTACCCGCCGATAGAAAAACTCGCGCTCGCCCTGGTGCTCTCGGCTCGGAAGTTGCACCCCTACTTCCAGGCATACACGGTGGAGGTCATCACCGACCAACCTCTTCGGCAGGTCTTAACCAAATTTGATGTTGCAGGACGACTCCTCAAATGGGCAGTGGAGCTCGGCGAACACGATATAAGATACGTGCCCAGAACCGTCATCAAGGCTCAGGCAGTGGCCAACTTCATCGCGGAGTTAACTCAGATGGAGGACAAAGACCTCGAACAAACCCCCGAAGCTTGGACCCTACACGTGGACGGCTCAGCCAACTCGAGGGGTGCCGGCGCGGGACTGGTCCTCCTCGCCCCTGACGGACGCTCATTCAAGCGTTCCCTCTACTTCGGGTTCAAAGCCACCAACAACGAGGCAGAGTACGAGGCACTCCTAGCAGGACTGAAGTTGGCCCTCGAGATGCAGGTGGCCGCAATACACGTCCTCACCGACTCGCAGCTCGTGGCCGAGCCGCTCAGTGGAGGATACGAAGCTCGGGACGCAACCATGGCGAAATACCTGGCGCAAGTAAGGGACCTAACCGCCAAGTTCCCTTACTTTACGTTGTCTAATATTCCGAGGGAGGAAAACGAGCGAGCCAACGCACTAGCCAAGCTGGCGTCGAAGCCGACCTCCGAAGCGTGGCCAGAGGTTGAGGAACTTTCTGCTCGCGCCCTTGAAGTGGCGGCCACGGCCCCAGGCAGTGCGCCGACTGTTAGGATCGAGAGCACTAAGAGGGGGGGGTGAATTAGTGCAGCGGAAATCGTTCAGCGATTAAAAATGAAAGCTGCGTTCATTCGATAAAAATGATTTCAATGTAAAAGCTGATTCTAAGATTACTTAAGATTGAGCACAGTTTACGTCTAAATACAGTTTACGTCTAAACACAGTTTGCGTCTAAATGCAGTTTGCGTCTAAACGCAATTTTACGTCTAAATGCAGTTTTACGTCTAAACGCAATTTTACGTCTAAACGTAGGTTGCGTAGTTTACATCTAAACGCAGTTTTACGTCTAAACGCAGTTTGCATCTAAACGCAGTTCTACGTCTAAACACAGTTTGCGTAGTTTACGTCTAAACGCAGTTTTGGAAAGATCTGAACTTAGAAACTCGTTTGTAAAAGCACAGAAAACAGTTTGCAGTTATAAATGGAATCAGAACGTAAACGTAAACTGCAATGTAAAGTTTGTACGAAAACACCGATTTACGTCTGAATGCAGATTCGGAAAGATCAGAACTTAGAGACTTGTTCGTAAAAGCGCAGAGGGCAGTAGCTATGTAGGAGGTTTGCAGTAATGATAAAGTGCTCAAAGTAAAAGCAAACCAGAGATTTAGAGTGGTTCGATCAGTCTTGACCTACTCCACTTTTGGCTTCCTCCACCGATGAGGTCACCGACGTCAACTAGAGGCCTTCCTTCAATAGGCGAAGGTCAACTGCCCTTTTACAGTTTCACTCCTTTTGACGGGCTCAAGAGACAACCCTTACAGAACTTTTCTCTCCTCTCTTTACAACTCAAAACTTGAAGAACAGAGGGAGGAGAACTTTAGGCCTTAACCACAATTTTGAGCTCTAAGAATCACAGAAAAGATCAAGATTTCGGTGTCTATCTGTCTTCTTTCTGTGCTGAATGGGTGGGGTATTTATAGGCCCCAACCCAGTTCAAATTTGGAGCTCAAAACGATCAAATCCCAGAATTCCGGGATCAGGCGGTTGCACCTCCTGACTGGAGAGGTTGCACCGCCAGGCAGAGCTCGGAGACTGAGCCCAGGCGGTTGCACCTCTCTGTCAGGGGCGGTTGCACCGCCTGAGTCTGGCTCAGAGATTGAGCCCCAGGCGGTGCCACCTCCTGACTGAGGCGGTTGCACCTCTCCTGCCAGAGCTCGAAGACCGAGCTCAGGCGGTGCTACCTCTGTCAGGAGAGGTTGCACCGCCCAGTCTCGCTCGGAGACTGAGCCCAAGCGGTGCCACCTCCTCTCCTGGGCGGTGCCACCTCCAACCCTAGTGGTGCCACCTCTTTCACTATTTCAGCTCACTTGGTTTGGCTCTAAACTTGGCCCAAACCAGTCCGAACTTGAGCCTAATTGGCCCCTACTTGGGTTATAGGATTAACACATAATCCTAACCTTAATTAACATGCTAACTATGAATTTAAATATATTTTCTAAGCTATTACAAAGTCCGCAAGTCAAGACTTCTTCTGGCGAGCTTCCGGCAAACTTCCGGCGGTCTACCGATGAACTCTCGGAAACTATTCTGCGGACTCCCGGCAAGCTCCTAGACTTCACGATTTGATCTTAGCGAGTTCCAATGAGCTTCTTCGGCAAGCTCCGATCTTTCTCGGCGAGCTCCGGTAGCATTCCCGACGAACCTTCGGACTTTCGTCGAACTCTTGAACTCGCAACAAATCCTTCGCGCTTGACTCCGACACTTTGTTTCGCTTTATGTCTTCATCGTTATCATAGTTAATCCTGCACAATTAAAATAAAACTTCGATTGAGACAATTAATCCTAAGCAATTTAACCAAGTTGTCCGGCATGTCATTGGTCCCTCGACGCTTCGTCTGATTCTTCGGCGCATCGTCCTCTCCTACAGCCTATTGCCCAATCAGCCAGTTGACTCCGCAACTCCGATATCCTTGGCACAATACCCACTCTTCTTGGCCCGATGCCCGAGTCCACGACCCGAAGCCTTCTGTCGATACGTTGACCGATCCACCGGCCCGACGTCCAATCTTCTGACATGTTCCTCCGGCACAACATGGTGTTCCTGCTTTAATTGTCTCATCCTGATCGAAGCACCCTGCGTCACTCAAAACGCAGATTAAATCATAAACATATATCAAGTAGTTTCATCATCAAAATATGAGATTCAACAATCTTCCCCTTTTTGATGATGACAACTACTTGATGACGGAGTTAACCTTAACTCCCGGAGTTTAAACAAACTCCCCCTATCAATATGCCATATTGATAGAAACTCTTAGATTCAAAAATCTAAGCAACATGTCATCATAAACGGAGTTAACCTTAACTCCTAGAGTTTAAACAAACTCCCCCTATCAATATGCCATATTGATAGAAACTCTTGGATTCAAAAATCCAAGCAACATGTCATCATAAACTTATGCATAACATGTGATGTCATCAACATACTTCTCCCCCTTTGTCATCAACAAAAAGGAGAAGTACCACAATCAAGTGTTTGTGATGTAAGTTTAACTCATTGCATGAAAAACATAATATCAAGTTTTATCATCATGCAGTTTGCTATCATCAAATGGTAAGATATCAATATGTAAATTGCGATTCAAGTTCTTGATATCTTAACATGATATGACATTCATAGCACCTATTCATATGAATGCTGCTTTTGATATCTCATCATAATATGGCATTCATAACATCTATTTATATTTTTCAAATATGACACTCATAGTATCAATTTATATATTCCCCTTTTGTCATCAACAACAAGGAGAACGATATAAGCAAATTTTAAATATATGTGCGATGCCATAAGTTGGTTCATGTCATTTTCCAACAGTGAGTGATAGGATACTAATTATGCAAACATCTCGAGGAAAACATGACATGGAGATAGCTTTTATCGCTTCTTCCTTTTTATTTGTTATCTTTTTACATGAAGGAGGAAAGCCATATGTGAAGTTCAAATCGATAAGATATTAAAGCACACTTCATTTTTGCAAGGATTAAGATATTTAAGTGAGTCAAATCCTTGTATTTAAAAATATCTTCCTTTTATAAGAGGGAATCATCAAATATGTTTCTCGAAAAATATTTTTCACATGATAAGTGCATTTGCTAGATGATTCTATATGTCAAAAATCAATGATGTGAATTAAACTAGATATGACATATGCTTGTTAAGTTCGGAAGAGGATAATGTATCAAGAAAATCCAATTGTTAGGATCAAGAAAATCCGAAAATGAAATTTGACACTTTCACACATTCGGACAGAGTTTTACTAGAGATATTCAATTATAATCATGAAGATAAGGCATGCTCATCATCATGGTAGTATGATAGCAAGTTTACCATATATAGGCTAGCAAAAAATTTCTACATTTTAAGGCCCGCAAGCTAGCAATTTTGAGATGTTCAAGAAAGCAACTTTTGCTTCTTGAAATACAAGTTTTGCTAGATGTGCAAGTTAACTTTTTGCTTCTTGAGATATGCAAGACAACATTCTTTGGTGATGTTCAATATAGCTAAGTTCTATATCATGCAAGCTAGTGAATTTTATAACATTTTAGAACATGCATAATCACCAAAGCATCATAAATTTTAATGATGTGCAAAATTACAAATTTTGCATAATTGCATTTGTGTGTCTTGAGATTTGTAAGATAGCACTTCTTGGTGATGTTCAAGATAGCAATTTCTTCTCTTTTGAGAAGTGTAATTTTTGCTTTCTTTTTGAATTGTGCAAGCTAGCTATCTCCCCTTTTGTCATTGTCAAAAAGAAGGGAAAAACCCTTTACATCAATTTTTAAATTATGACAAAGGTTAGTATCAATCTCATTTGTGCATCATTAAAACATGCACATTTTCAAAACATATAAACTCATTATTATATGCATGATTCCAAATCATCATTCATATTATTTCAATCGTTGTTTCAATCACCACTTATAGCTTATCATGCACAATATATAAAATCATCTATCATGATACAATCATTTATTTTCAAAATATTTATCACTATTTTAATGTATGATAATGAAGTATTCATGATATCGAACATTAAATCAATATTTTTTAAGTATTTATCACTTCATTTTAATCATGATTCCAAACATTTATCATTTAAGGCATTCATGATACACATCATAAAAAAAAAAACATATGCATCATTCCAAATCATAAATATTTTAGATCATCATGGTATTAATTTGTCACATTGCATCCTACCATGCATGATCGAAGCTTCTCATTTGCATACATCAAAATAAATTCATGAATATCTCATGCATTCATATCATCACTTGAGGAATATTGAAAAAGAAATAATTGGGTGATGAGATAAATATTTCATAAATACAAATAATTACATAAAAATCATATCAAGGAATACAAGTCACAATCATTCAAGAGAAAAATCAAGATCATGATTTTAATAAAACTCATTTCAAATTTTGAATCATCAAAATCATTTTTATGGCTCACAAAATTTATAACATAAATAGATTCATGATTTCATTGATAATATATTTTTCCCTTTTTTAAGTGTTTCATTTTAAATGGTCGATTTCATGTTAGCATGCCTTTTCATTTATGAAAATATGCATCAATTTTTTAAAGCCACTGTTATTATCATGAAAATCGATAATCCATAAATATCAAGAATCATCATAATTTCAAATATATACTCATTAATCAAAACTTCAAATTGAACATGATTTCATATACTCAAAATCGAGAAATGACAATGGAAATCAACATGATACACATTATTACTTTTCAACCACATATAACATGATTTCATAAGGTATTTTTAATCAAAATCATTTTGTTTATCATAAACATGCAATTTTCATGATTATTTTCAAAATTACTAGAATGATAAGCATGATTCCTAATTGTTTGTATTTTCATTATAAAATTATTAAACATGTAATTTTCAAGAAAATTAAATAAAAAAAGAAAAATGCTTTATGAAAAGCATCATGTAATTTCAAAGTAAATTAAAGGTATTTTGATTACCTCAGCGTCGAAAGGCGTAAAGGCGTAGTTTGCCACCTCGCCTTTGTTGACTTTCTCCTCGTCTTCGGAGGAGCTTGATTCATTCCAATTTTTGTTCTTCTTCTTGCATTCAAAGCAAGTAGTTCCGTTCTTTTTACTTTTTAATTTTTGTTTCATTTGTAGTTTAAGTTCACCATCACTTGAGCTTATGCTCGAGTGGTCTTCAAATGTTCTATGTCCCAAATCCTTCCTGTTCTTTGGAAGGTGGTTCTCAAGTTCTTCATGTGCATTGCACGTCATTTCATATGTGATCAATGAACCAATTAGTTCTTCAAGTGGAAATTGGTTCAAGTTTTTCGATTCTTGAATAGCAGTTACTTTTGAATCCCAAGTTTTAGAAAGTAAGCGCAAAACTTTGTTAACGAGTTCAAAATCCGAAAAGCTTTTACCAAGTGATTTTAAACCATTGGCGACATCCGTAAAATGGGTGTACATGTCAACAACGGTTTCGCTTGGTTTCATATGAAAAAGCTCAAAATCATGCAGTAAAATATTAACTTTCGAGTCTTTGACTCTACTAGTTCCCTCGTGCGTGATTTCAAGAGTGCGCTAAATATCGAAAACCGTTTCGCACAAAGAAACCCGATTGAACTCATTTTTGTCCAAAGCGCAAAATAAGGCATTCATAGCCTTTGCGTTTAAAGAAAAATACTTCTTCTCTAAATCCGACCATTCGTTCATCGGTTTAGAGGGAAGTTGAAAACCGTTTTCAACGATATTCCATAAATCCAGATTTAGAGAAATCAAGAAAACTCTCATTCGAGTTTTCCAATAAGTGTAGTCCAATCCGTTAAAGAACGGTGGACGAAAGACCGAAAAGCCCTCTTGAAGAGCCATTTCTCTCGGGTGTAAATCTGAAATGAGAAATACCCCGCTCTGATACTAATTGTTAGGATCGAGAGCACTAAGAGGGGGGGGGGTGAATTAGTGCAGCGGAAATCTTTCAACGATTAAAAACGAAAGCTGCGTTCGTTCGATAAAAATGATTTCGATGTAAAAGCCGATTCTAAGATTACTTAAGATTGAGCACAGTTTACGTCTAAATACAGTTTGTCTAAACACAGTTTGCGTCTAAATGCAGTTTGCGTCTAAACGCAGTTTTACGTCTAAATGCAGTTTTACGTCTAAACGCAATTTTACGTCTAAACGCAGGTTGCGTAGTTTACGTCTAAACGCAGTTTTACGTCTAAACGCAGTTTGCGTCTAAACACAGTTCTACGTCTAAACGCAGTTCTACGTCTAAACACAGTTTGCGCAGTTTACGTCTAAACACAGTTTTACGTCTAAACACAGTTTTACGTCTAAACGCAGTTTTGGAAAGATCTGAACTTAGAAACTCGTTTGTAAAAGCACAGAAGACAGTTTGCAGTTATAAATGGAATCAGAACGTAAACGTAAACTGCAATGTAAAGTTTGTACGAAAACATCGATTTACGTCTGAATGTGCAGGTACTCGACCGGAGCCGACCCAACACGGCGACACGAAGGATTCCAGCCCGATTCCTCGTAATCAACCGCCGCGAGTTCCCGAGAGGAACATCGCCCGATCCTGACCGTTCGGACCTCGGAACCAACCGTGCCGACCCCAGGGCCATGACTAAAAAAGTTACTGACCGTACGTGATTGGCGCTAGAAGGAGGGCCTCCGAATGTCAAGCGATCAGCGAATCCACTTGGGCGAACCCTAATACGTCGGGCTCCCCACCCCGGGGGAACATCCCCCGCACGATGAAAATCATGACGAGCGCCCCGCAGCGGCGTTAGAACGTTACTGGCAATTATTCAAAGACCCAGGCTTGTCACCACCCGACGGCGCGCCCATTGGCCCGCCACCCGTGCCCCCCGAGGCCTTCCACGATCTCGCTCATCAAGTCCGAGCCCTGACGAACATGGTGCAGACCATCATCCTGATCGTCTCCCAACGGGCCCCTCAGCATATGGCTCGGCTTTTGCAGCAACAGGAAACCCTTGTCCACCCTCACGTACCCCTTCCCGAGCTCCCTGGTACGCCTCGGAACTCGATAACTCGGCCCGGGAGTCGGGAGGCGGAAGACACGGCTAGCCGCCCCGAGCGCGGGGCTCCATCCGCCGACTCTACGAACGCCCTACGAGCTCAGCTGCGCCTCATTAGTCAAAGGCTCGACGAAGTACAACAGGAAGTCCGCAAGTCGAAAGAAGAGCTCGGGGTAGACGGACAACAAGGATCCCCCTTCACCCCTGAGATCCAAGATCATGCGATCCCGTCCCACTTCCACCTCCCCTCGCTAGACGCATATGACGGCGCCGCGGACCCAGCGGACCACGTGGCCGCTTTCCGCGCTTAGATGGCGCTGAATGGGACTTCCGATGCCTTGATGTGCAGAGCGTTCCCAACAACCCTGCGGGGTCCGGCCCGCGCGTGGTACAGTAGTCTGAAGGCCGGGACCATCGCCTCCTTTGACCAACTCGCCAAGGAGTTCGAGCTTAACTTCTTAGCTTACGCCCGACCAAAGCCGTCCGTGGCATTGCTCCTCGGGCTCAGCCAGGAGGAGGAGGAACCCCTCTCCCATTTTGTGAACCGCTTTACGACGCAAATCCGCGGATTGTCGGATGCTAACCCCTCTCTCTTGATGCAGGCATTCATGACAGGCTTGCGGCCCTCCAGGTTCTTCTAGTCGCTCGTAGAGCGACCCCCCGTTGCGATCCCAGAAATGCTCCAGCGCGCCAGTCAATTCATCGCCGCGGAAACTTGGATGGTTGGGAAGCGGGAGGACCACAAAAAGGTCAAGTCGGAGCCACCCCGACAGCAACAGCCCGCCGCCTCCCGACGAAGGTTGGACAGACCCGACCCAAGGTCTCCTCTTCCCGCCTTGAATTCATCCCGAACTAAAATATTCCTGCACGAGAAGGGGAAGGGGCAACTCAAGGACCCTCACCCGATGAGGAGCTCGCGAGAGCTCGCAGACCGATCGAAGTATTGTCGATTCCATCGGCAGCATGGGCACGACACTGAGCAGTGCCGCGAGCTGAAGAGGCAAATCGAGGAGCTCATCCTCAGAGGTCACCTCGGCCAGTATCTCCGATCGAACAAAGAGCAGTCACCTTGCCCGGAGGGCCCCGTCGAGCGACACATCGATGTGATAGCCGGGGGTCCCGCATCTGGGGGAGGCTCGACGTCGGGCAGAAAGGCGTATGCCCGGGCCCGAGATTACCTTCCCAACCGGAGCTGCCGAGCGACCCGACCACGACGACGCCCTGGTAATATCGGCCAGGGTAGCCAACGTGCCGGTAAGAACGATCATGGTCGACACGGGAAGCTCGGCCGATATACTCTACTTCGACGCCTTCCAGAAGCTGGGCTTGGCCAGGGAGAGCCTGAGCCCGATGTGCTCAGCGCTCACCGGGTTCACGGGAGATTCAATATCGCCCCTGGGGGCTATTACTCTACCCTTGACTCTGGGGACCCCACCGAGGTCGAAGATGGTGATGACCACTTTCCTGGTCGTCGACCTTCCCACCGCTTACAACGTCATACTCGGTCGGCCGACCCTAAACAAGGCCAGAGCCGTCGTCTCAACCTACTACCAAACCATGAAGTTCCCGACAAGTGCTGGAGTCAGAGAAGTTACAGGAAGCCCCCGAGAGTCCAGGCGGTGCTACCTGACCGCCGTTTCTTTGCACAAGAGGGCCAGGACCAAGCCACCACTGGAAGATCCACGAGAAGCAAAAAAACCGGCTCCTCATCCCGAGCCGAGTGGATCCACCGTTGACATTCCCCTGAGAGAAGCTCGGCCAGACCAGACAGTCAAGATCGGATCAGAACTGCCCGAGCGGGAACAGGAACAGCTCGTTGGTCTCCTATGGGAAAACGCCAACGTCTTCGCCTGGTCCCCATCGGACATGACGGGCGTTGACCCGGAGGTCGCAGAGCATCATCTCAACATCCCACCTGACGCTCGCTCCGTGAAGCAAAAACCCAGGCGCCAGGCCCTTGACCGACAACGCGCCATACAAGAGGAGGTGGGCCGACTCTTAGCGGCGGGCTTCATAGAAGAAGCCAAATATCCACAATGGCTGTCCAATGTAGTCCTCGTGAAAAAACACAATGGAAGCTGGAGGATGTGCGTTGACTACACCAGTCTGAACGATGCGTGCCCTAAAGACTGCTACCCCCTCCTAAAAATTGACCAGCTGGTCGATGCCACAGCCGGGCACGCACGCCTCTCCTTTATGGATGCCTATTTGGGATACAACCAGATTAGGATGGCGCCCGAAGACAGAGAACATACGGCTTTTCTCACCGACCAGGGGGTATACTTCTACAAAGTCATGCCATTCGGGCTGAAGAATGCTGGGGCCACATACCAAAGAACGGTGAACAAGATGTTCGCCCATCAGATCGGGAGGAACATGGAAGTCTACGTGGACGATATGATTGTGAAAATCCAAGGGGCCGGAACGCACCTTGCCGACCTGGCCGAAGCGTTCGCCACACTGCGCAAGTTCGGTATGCGACTCAACCCCACAAAATGCACCTTCGGCGTCACCTCCGGCAAATTCCTTGGGTTCATCGTACACGAAAGAGGAATTGACGCCAATCCAGAGAAGGTTCAGGCGATAATCAACATGCAGTCCCCCCGGACAATCAAAGACCTGCAGCGACTTAACGGAAGGTTATCGCTCTGTCTCGCTTCTTCGCTCGATCGGGCGATCGCTGCCTCCCATTCTTCAAGGCGCTCAAAAACCCGAAGAACTTCCAATGGACGTCAAAATGCGAGGAGGCTTTCAAGTAAGTAAAGCAGCACCTGGCCAGCCTCCCCCGGCTCGCCTCTGTTTCTCCCGGCGAGAAGCTGGGTCTCTACTTGGCGGCCTCTCCACACGCGGTCAGCTCTGTCCTGATCAAGGAAAGCTCCGGCCAACAACTCCCGGTCTACTACGTCAGCCACGTCCTGGGTGGACCCGAGGAGCGTTACCCGCCGATAGAAAAACTCGCGCTCGGCCTGGTGCTCTCGGCTCGGAAGTTGCGCCCTTACTTCCAGGCATACACAGTGGAGGTCATCACCGACCAACCTCTTCGGCAGGTCTTAACCAAATTTGATGTTGCAGGACGGCTCCTCAAATGGGCAGTGGAGCTCGGCGAACACGATATAAGATACGTGCCCAGAACCGCCATCAAGGCTCAGGCAGTGGCCGATTTCATCGCGGAGTTAACTCAGATGGAGGACAAAGACCTCGAACAAACCCCCGAAGCTTGGACCCTACACGTGGACGGCTCAACCAACTCGAGGGGTGCTGGCGCGGGACTGGCCCTCCTCGCCCCTGACGGACGCTCGTTCGAGCGTTCCCTTCGCTTCGGGTTCAAAGCCACCAACAACGAGGCAGAGTACGAGGCACTCCTAGCAGGACTGAAGCTAGCCCTCGAGATGCAGGTGGCCGCAATACACGTCCTCACCGACTCGCAGCTCGTGGCCGAGTCGCTTAGTGGAGGATACGAAGCTCGGGACGCAACCATGGCGAAATACCTAGCGCAAGTAAGGGACCTAACCGCCAAGTTCCCTTACTTTACGTTGTCTAATATTCCGAGGGAGGAAAACGAGCGAGCCGACGCACTAGCCAAGCTGGCGTCGAAGCCGACCTCCGAAGCATGGCCAGAGGTTGAGGAACTTCCTGCTCGCGCCCTTGAAGTGGCGGCCACGGCCCCAGGTAGTGCGCCGACTGTTAGGATCGAAAGCACTAAGAGGGGGGGGTGAATTAGTGCAGCGGAAATCTTTCAGCGATTAAAAATGAAAGCTGCGTTCGTTCGATAAAAATGATTTCGATGTAAAAGCTGATTCTAAGATTACTTAAGATTGAGCACAGTTTACGTCTAAATACAGTTTACGTCTAAACACAGTTTGCGTCTAAATGCAGTTTGCGTCTAAACGCAGTTTTACGTCTAAATGCAGTTTTACGTCTAAACGCAATTTTACGTCTAAACGCAGGTTGCGTAGTTTATGTCTAAACGCAGTTTTACGTCCAAACGCAGTTTGCGTCTAAACGCAGTTCTACGTCTAAACACAGTTTGCGCAGTTTACGTATAAACGCAGTTTTACGTCTAAACGCAGTTTTGGAAAGATCTGAACTTAGAAACTCGTTTGTAAAAGCACAGAAGACAGTTTGCAGTTATAAATGGAATCAGAACGTAAACGTAAACTGCAATGTAAAGTTTGTACGAAAACACCGATTTACGTCTGAATGCAGATTCGGAAAGATCAGAACTTAGAGACTTGTTTGTAAAAGCGCAGAGGGCAGTAGCTATGTAGGAGGTTTGCAGTAATGATAAAGTGCTCAAAGTAAAAGCAAACCAGAGATTTAGAGTGGTTCGGTCAGTCTTGACCTACTTCACTTTTGGCTTCCTCCACCGACGAGGTCACCGACGTCAACTAGAGGCCTTCTTTCAATAGGCGAAGGCCAACTGCCCTTTTACAGTTTCACTCCTTTTGACGGGCTCAAGAGACAACCCTTACAGAACCTTTCTCTCCTCTCTTTACAACTCAAAACTTGAAGAATAGAGGGAGGAGAACTTTAGGCCTTAACCCCAATTTTGAGCTCTAAGAATCATAGAAAAGATCAAGATTTCGGTGTCTATCTGTCTTCTTTCTATGCTGAATGGGTCGGGTATTTATAGGCCCCAACCCAGTTCAAATTTGGAGCTCAAAACGATCAAATCCCGGAATTCCGGGATCAGGCGGTTGCACCTCCTGACTGGAGAGGTTGCACCGCCTGGTAGAGCTCGGAGACTGAGCCCAGGCGGTTGCACCTCTCTGTCAGGGGCGGTTGCACCGCCTAAGTCTGGCTCGGAGATTGAGCCCCAGGCGGTGCCACCTCCTGACTGAGGCGGTTGCACCTCTCCTGCCAGAGCTCGAAGACCGAGCTCAGGCGGTGCTACCTCTGTCAGGAGAGGTTGCACCGCCTAGTCTCGCTCGGAGACTGAGCCCAGGCGGTGCCACCTCCTGCCCTGGCGATGCCACCTCTTTCACTATTTCAGCTCACTTGGTTTGGCTCCAAACTTGGCCCAAACCAGTCCGAACTTAATCCTACTTGGCCCCTACTTGGGTTATAGGATTAACACCTAATCCTAACCTTAATTAATGTGCTAACTATGAATTTAAAGATATGTTCTAAGCTATTACAAAGTCCGCAAGTCAAGACTTCTTCTGGCGAGCTTCCGGCAAACTTCCGGCGGTCTTCCGATGAACTCTCGGAAACCATTCTACGGACTCCCGGCAAGCTCCTAGACTTCACGATTTGATCTTAGCGAGTTCCAATGAGCTTCTTCGGCAAGCTCCGATCTTTCTCGGTGAGCTTCGGTAGCATTCCCGACGAACCTTCGGACTTCCGTCGAACTCTCAAACTCGCAACAAATCCTTTGCGCTTGACTCCGACACTTTGTTTCGCTTTATGTCTTCATCGTTATCATATTTAATCCTGCACAATTAAAATAAAACTTCGATCAAGACAATTAATCCTAAGCAATTTAACCAAGTTGTCCGGCATGTCATTGGTCCCTCGACGCTTCGTTCGATTCTTCGGCGCATCGTCCTCTCCTGTAGCCTATTGCCCAATCGACCAGTTGACTCCGCAACTCTGATATCCTTGGCACAATACCCACTCTTCTTGGCCCGATGCCCGAGTCCACGACCCGAAGCCTTCTGTCGATACGTCGACCGATCCACCGGCCCGACGTCCAATCTTCTGACATGTTCCTCCGGCACAACATGGTGTTCCTGCTTTAATTGTCTCATCCTGATCGAAGCACCCTGCGTCACTCAAAACGCAGATTAAATCATAAACATATATCAAGTAGTTTCATCATCAAAATACGAGATACAACACCGACCACATGGGTGCAGGAGCTGCTGCGCTTCAAGCGAGATGGAACCTTTCCCCTCGACGAGGTCGCGGCTCGGCGCCTGCGCCGTACACACGCGTAGTACATCGAGGAGAGCGGGCGGCTTTACAGACGGTCCTTCACCTATCCCCTCCTGCGGTGCTTGGAGCCCGACGAAGCCCAGACGGTCCTAGCCGAAACACACGAGGGGGTTTGCGGCGAACACATTGGCGGGCGGACCTTGGCACACAAAATACTCCGCCAAGGCTACTACTGGCCGACCATGTGCTGGGACACGAAAACTTACGTACAGTAGTGCGGTTCGTGCCAGCAACACGCCCGCGCACCCCGACAGCCCGCGGTCCCGCTCAGCCCCATCGATTGTGCGTGGCCGTTCGCGCAGTGGGGCTTGGACCTGCTCGGACCCTTCCCACCGGCTTCTGGGCAGCGGAAGTACATAGTCGTAGGAGTGGACTACTTCACGAAGTGGGTCAAGGCCGAGCCGCTGGCAACGATCACGGAACATCAGATAGAGAAGTTCGTGTGGAAAAACCTAGTGACTCGGTTCGAGTTACCCAAAGCCATTGTTACAGACAACGGACCTCAGTTCGTCGGCAGATGGTTCCGGGAGTTTTGTGCTGGTCATAGCATCCAACTAAGGTTCAGTTCGGTGGCCCACCCTTAGACGAACGGGCTGGCGGAGGTAACCAACCGATCCATCTTGGACGGACTCAAAAGAAGAGTGTCCGCAGCCCGATCGACCTGGACGGACGAGCTCCCCAGCGTACTCTGGTCGCTGCGCACCACCCCCAAGGCTGCGACCGGAGAGTCCCCGTACAGTCTGACGTTCGGGACCGAAGCTGTCTTACCGCCCGAGATGGCTATCGCCACCCTCCGGACAAGGAGCTATGTCGAGGAAGTCTCGAACGAGGGACTTCGTGCCAGCCTCGACGTACTCGAGGAACGGTGCGCCGACGCGCACCTAAAAGCCCTCTCTTACCAAAGAGCCGTCGCGAGGGTCTACAATAGAAAGGTACGACCCCGACCGATCAAATTAGGCGATCTAGTCCTGCGGAAGGCGGAGGTCAGTGACCCGACCCGAGCAAGGGGGAAGCTAGCCCCCAAGTGGGAGGGACCTTATCGGGTCACCGAAATGGTCTGGCCGGGCACTTACCGGCTCACGACAATGAACGGCTCTCCCTTACCAAGAACCTGGAATGTCTGGAACCTTAAGAAGTTTTTTGTCTGAAGTAAAGAAATCCTTCTCGGAGGAAGCGTTTCGCCCGGAAGAGGAGAAGGCAGTAGTCGAGAGAGGAAAAGGTTTTCTCTTGCATAGAAAGCAAGCCCACTTGCAAGGCCCGACTTACAAAAAATCAAGAAGCTTATCGTCCGAAACAAGGAAGCTTTTTTTCAGAGAAGGGCCTTTTCCAAAGGAAAGAACCTTTTTGCCTAGGAGAAGAAGGAGACAAAACGAAAGAAGTCCTTCCTTTTATTGAAGAAAACAAGTCAATTTACAGGACCCGACTTACAGAACAGACCAGCAAAAACAGAGTACAAGGACCCCTTTTTCCTCACCGGGAGGCTCAAGGCTCCTCCAGACGATCGTCGAAGGGGACCTCCTCGGGCATGTCCACCCCTCGGTCCTCGGGGTGAGGAGCGAAGGGATTCTCCTCCACCTCGAGACTAGGGTGGCGAGCGCGGAAGCGGGACGTAGCAATTCGGTATCTATATTCGAAGGATACCCGTCCCGTCCGCGTCAGCCCGAGCTCGAACCCCTCCGACCTCTTGTACGCCTCGAGGAGCTCCTTGTCTCTCACGGGGCGAAGTCGGGCCTCCTCCACCAACACCTCCGAGGCCGTCCAGGCTTCAGCCCTCGCCTCCTCCAGCTTTTTGCCGAGGGTGCTCGCCTCAGCCTTCACCAGACGGAGCTCGGTCCGCTCCACCCTCATCGCCTTTTGGAGCCCCTCGTTCGCCTTCTGGGAGGCCTCGAGCTCCGACCGAAGCCGCACCACCTCCGCTTCAAGATCCGCCGCCCGCTGCTCGGCAGCCGCCACGGCCTCCGGACCAGCTTCGGCCCGGACCTCCTCGACCTGGCGATGGAGCTCGGCATTGCGGTTGACAAGGCCCCCAATGACGCGGCCGGCGTCGCGCACCCTGTCCATCAAGGCCGTCGTATAATGAAGCACCTGCGATTGGAAAGAACGGGTTAAAAAGGATGCAGCACCAGGCAAACAAGACTAGCCTAAACAAAAGAAGTACTTACCCAAATCAAGGATTGGGCGGACTTGTTAAGCAACGCCTCCGAGGGCATCACATATAAATCCCGAGCCATGTCGGGATGAAGCGTGCCTCGGAGGAACGTCACGGTGGGGTCCCCTCCGGCCCACACCCTGTCCCCCCGGGACAAACCACCCCAGCGGGCAACTAGGGGGTCGCTGGGTCTCCCGGGTGGAGCCTCCACAACCAGTCGAGTCAGGAACGACTCCCCGTCCCTGGCTGGTAGCCGACACAAATCACGTACGGAGGTCGGCCGCGGGTCCTTCCCAGCCGCACATCGGCTAGGCCCAGCCTCGACCCGACGAGGGCCTTCCTCGCCCCCCTTTGAAGGCACCACCTTCGCCTTCTTACGAGGGCGCCCGGCCTCGACCTCCAGAGGCACGTCCTTCGTGCCGAGCTGCACATCGGTCAGGAACGCTGGAAGAGAAGCCTGCGAGTCGACCGGAGGTGCTGAAGAAGGGGCCTGTGGCGCGTCGCTTCTGAGGAGTGACCAGAGGTTCACCATTTCTGCAAAGGATGAGAAAAGCGTAAGCGGCAAGAACCACACAAATACCCGAACCAGACGACAACTAACGTACCCAGAGGCACCGGGCTGAGGCCCGCCTCGACCAGCCACCCCTCAGTCATGTTCCGGAGGGCTTGAGACCTGGGGAGAATCTCCCTGAGCCTCCCCAGGTCAAGGCGCTCTGCTTCGCTCAAACATGGGGTGGTGTTGTCGATCACCCTCGCGGACCAACGAACTCCAAAACCCCAGTCCTGCGCACGGCTGACGTAAAAGAACCTCCCCTTCCACCCTTTATTATTAGAAGGGCCCCCCCCAACTCGGAAGCCCTTCCGGGCAGACAAAAAATAACCCCCCGAACCCTTGGTAAGGCGATAACAGGAGAGGAAAAGATGGAAGGTGGGGGCGATATTGGCATAGTGGCATTCCCCCAAGAACGCCACCAAATAACGCCAGGAGTTCGACGGCACTTGGGATGGCGAAATCCGCCAGAAAGACAGGCAGGATACAATAAGGGGGTGCAGAGGGAGGCGCAGACTCGCCTCCAGAGCGTCTAGGGTTAAGGCGAAGCCCTTCGGGACGGGGTCATACACCCGTTGTCCCGGCTCAGGCGCACCAAGAACGTAGTCCCCCAGGATGCCATAGCGCTCCCGGAGTCCGACCAGCGACGACTCACTCATAGAGGAGTCCTGGTCATGCAGCCACATCAAGGCCTCGAGGGCCCGTGCAACCTCCCCGTTAGAGGACTCAACAAGGGGCGGGAGAGGGCTTCCCTCCCTAGCTCCGGAGGAATGGACAGAAGAGGAGGAGGGGGAGGACACCATCCTAACTGACCTTAACTGGGGAGGGCGCTACGGGAGAGTGGAGCGACGCTGGAGGCGAGGAAGACGACCAGAAGGAAGATGGCGAGACCGGAAGAAAAAAACTCAGCAGTGAAGGACGGAGGGGAAGCCAGGCGCCCGCTATTTGAAGGGGGCGTACCGCCGGAACCTTCGCCTCTCGAGAAGTGGGCGGCAGCCCACTCGCATGCGCGCGTAACTGTCGCGTCGCATTGGAAAATACCCAAAAGCGCTCCACCTTAATGAAGGCCTGACGTGGCGACCCCGCCAAAAACAGCAGCGTCCAAACGCCTCGATCCCGGCACCCTAAGACGTGCGGCGGAAGCAATCAACTCCCCCTCAGGAGAGAAATTAAATGTGCAGCTCACTGACCCCCGCCATCGTCAAACTGGAGAGCACGCCCCCCGAGACCACACCAGCACGGTAACCCGCCTGCGTCGTGCTCCTCGGCCCTCGGCTGCACGCCCTCCGAGACCACACCAGCGCGGTCACCCGCCTGCATCGTGCTCCTCGACCCTCGGCTGTACGCCCTCCGAGACCACACCAGCACAGTAACCCGCCTGCGTCGTGCTCCTCGGCCCTCGGTTGCACGCCCCCCGAGACCACACCAGCGCGGTAACCCACCTGCATCGTGCTCCTCGGCCCTCGGCTGCACGCCCTCCGAGACCACACCAGCGCGGTAACCCGCCTACGTCGTGCTCCTCGGCCCACGGCTGCACGCCCTCCGAGACCACACCAGCGCGGTAACCCGCCTGTGTCGTGCTCCTCGGCCCTCGGCTGCACGCCCCCCGAGACCACACTAGCGCAGTAACCCGCCTGCGTCGTGCTCCTCAGCCCTCGGCTGCACGCCCCCCGAGACCACACCAGCGCGGTAACCCGCCTACGTCGTGCTCCTCGGCCCTCGGTTGCATGCCCTCCGAGACCACACCAGCGCGGTAACCCGCCTGCGTCGTGCTCCTCGGCCCTCAGCTGCACGCCCTCCGAGACCACACCAGCGCGGTAACCCGCCCGCGTCGTGCTCCTCGGCCCTCGGCTGCATGTCCCCCCGAGACCACACCAGCACGGTAACCCGCCTACGTTGTGCTCCTCGGCCCTCGGCTGCACGCCCCCTGAGACCACACCAGCGCGGTAACCCACCTGCGTCGTGCTCCTCGACCCTCGGCTGCACGCCCTCCGAGACCACACCAGCGCGGTAACCCGCCTGCGTCGTGCTTCTCGGACCACGGCTGCACGCCCTCCGAAACCACACCCGCGCGGTAACCCACTCGCATCGTGTTCCTCGGCCCCTTGTCGGCTCTGTGGTCGTCGAGTTCGACTTCGCCCGACCGGCCCACCGACGACATGCCCCTCGGCCCCGTGTGGTCAATTCACCAGAAGACAACAGCCATGCATCGAACCCCCTACAGGCAAGAACCGACGCATAGCTCCTTTCGGGGAGGGAATATGATAGGGGTAAAAACAAATAGGACATGAAACACTGGATTTGACGTGACACCGCCCGACGTCAGCCACCCCTGGATGGCACACTGCCCCAAGGGACGAGCATTAACACCAACGTAACGTGCACCCTCGCTCACGGTACCCCGACGACCTCATCATCTGACCCCGCACGACCGGACGAGGCAGGGCAGGGCGTCGACCAAGGCTCGCCATACCCTGCGGCGACTCGCCCTTCCACGCAAGGCCCACGACGACAATAGGCGCGATCAGGTGTACGACCCTACCGCGGCAGGATGGCGCATTAGGTAACATCGAACTCACCTATAAATACCCTTGGGGCTCCAAGCGGAGGAGGTAAGCAGACAAACACATGATTTCACCCCAAAACTCCCCTCTTCATCACTGACTTGATCGTTGGAGGGGTCGGGCCGAACCACCGACCCGACCTATGTGCAGGTACTCGACCGGAGCCGACCCAACACGGCGACACGAAGGATTCCAGCCCGATTCCTCGTAATCAACCGCCGCGAGTTCCCGAGAGGAACATCGCCCGATCCTGACCGTTCGAACCCCGGAACCAGCCGTGCCGACCCCAGGGCCACGGCTAAAAAAGTTACTGATCGTAACATCTCCAATAATTTCAAATTTATAACTCTTATATTTAGAATGCACACACACATATATATATGATTTTGATTGCTTCAAAGATATCAATTACAAGTTACATATAATTCTAATAATTTTAATCTTAATAAATACTAAACCACCATTGATAGATTGATCTTCATCTCATTCCTTATCTCTATGCTCACCCTATTGCCTATTTAAACGGGACAAAGAGATTAAGAATCTAATGAAGGGAGAGAAATGATGGGGATATAAATAGGAATAACCTTTGTATAGGAACAAATACTAGAAGACCAAAATACGCAGCGGAATAAAATGGAAACACAATCAAACAGAACACCATGATATACGTGGAAAACCCTTTTAATGTGAAGGGTAAAAACCACGGGGCAAACTAGAGATAATCCACTATGAGAATAATGAATGTACAAATCTCAATCTCTTGCCCAAAACCCTAGCAACAACCATAAGAGAATAACTAGGATATAAGGATCACGTCACTGCCCACAATATCTAAAACCTCCCAAGTAATCACAGCAAGAGCCTACTGTAGATTTGATCTAACCTGAGATGAGAACACTGCTAGATGATTTAGAACAGTCTCTCTGCATTGTCCTTGTCTTCTTCCCTTTCTTTCTCTTCCTTTTCTGCCTTGTTCTCCTTCTTCTCTTTGGAATCTCGTGGCTACCAAGATCTGCCTCGTTGCTACCTTTTTATAGCTTTAATCTGCATCTAAAACACAACCACCACACCCCCCTAATCTTAATTAGGGTTAGGTTAAGAGGGGGTGTGGGCTGTGGGCTGATAAAGCCCACATGGGTTGAATTTGGGCCATCAGCCCAACAACCTCCCCCTTCAGCCCATAAGGGAGGCTGTCACATGACTCCTCAATGTGAAGCCATGCCAACCAGCTGTCGGCATATCTCCTGTCTTTCTTTTGGTAAGGTCTTCGTCAACATGTCTGCTCCATTGTCATCTGTATGAATTTTCTGAAGCTGCAACTACTTCTCTTCAAATACATTTTGAATCCAGTGGTATCTGACATCTATATGCTTTGACTTGGAATGAAACATTGGGTTCTTACACAAATGGATGGCACTTTGGCTGTCACAATGCACCACATAATTTTCCTGTTTCAGCCCCAATTCTTGTAAGAATTCTTTCATCCATAACATTTCTTTGCATACCTCTGTAGTAGCAATATATTCTGCTTCTGTGGTAGAGAGAGCAATACACCTTTGTAACCTGGATTGCCATGACACAGCTCCCCCTGCAAAAGTAAGTACATAACCTGAAGTAGACTTCCTCGTATCTATATCTCTTACCATATCTGCATCTGTGTAACCTGTTAACACAGGTGGTCCACCTCCAAAGCTTAAACAAACCTTAGAGCTCCCTCTGAGATATCTAAAAATCCACTTCACTACTGCCCAGTGCTCTTTGACTGGATTTGCAAGAAATCTGCTAGTAACACCCACTGCATATGCGATGTCTGGCCTCGTACATACCATTACATACATTAAACTTCCAACTGCTGAAGCATAAGGAACCTTTTGCATTTTCTCCTTCTCCTCATCACTTGACAGACTCTGTTCTGAGCACAACTTGAAGTGACCTGCAAGAGGAGAACCAACTGGCTTAGCATTGCTCATACTAAATCTTTCCAATACCTTCTCGATGTATTTCTCCTGTGACAACCAAATCTTCTTGTTTTTCCTGTCACGGGAAATCTGCATGCCTAGTATTTGCTTTGTTGGCCCCATGTCCTTCATTGCAAAAGACTCACTCAGTTCCTTCTTCAACCTGTCAATTTTAGACATATCTTTCCCAAGAATAAGCATGTCATCAACATAAAGTAAGAGAATAATAAAATCCTCACCAAACCATTTGATGTATACACAATGATCTGAAGCCGTTCTTTTGTATCCATTTTCTGTCATAAATGAATCAAACTTTCTGTACCACTGTCTTGGAGCTTGCTTTAGCCCATACAAGCTCTTCTTCAACTTGTAGACAAAATTGTCTTTACCTTTGACTTTGAAGCCTTCTGGTTGCTCCATATAAATTTCCTCTTCCAAATCACCATGAAGGAAAGCTGTCTTCACATCTAACTGCTCAACCTCCAAGTCTTGGCTAGCAGCAATACCAAGAGCAACACGAATAGAAGACATTTTAACAACAGGAGAAAATATCTATTCAAAGTCAATACCTTTCTTTTGACCAAAGCCTTTCACAACCAATCTAGCTTTGTACTTTGGTTGAGAACAATATTCTTGAGTCTTCAACCTAAAAACCCACTTGTTCTTCAAGGCCTTCATTCCATTTGGTAGCAGCGCCAAATCATAAGTGTGGTTCTTCTGAAGAGCATCCATCTCTTCCTGTATAGCAACTAACCACTTCTCTTTCTGCTCACTCTCAACTGCTTCCTGGTAACTCTCTGGTTCATCTGCATTAGTAAGCATCACATACTCATTTGTAGAGTATCTTCTTGAAGGTTGACGTTGTCTAGAAGATCTTCTCAACTGAGGTTCTGCGGGAACTTGCTCTCCTACTTCTTCTTGCTCAACATGTCCTGCAGGTAAATCAACATCAGGCTCTACACTATTTTCCTGCACATCTCCCCTATCACCCTGATATACTGGAGGAATAACTGGGTCACAATCTGCTAATACTTCTGCAGAAGTCTTGGCTGGTGCATTCTTCTTCAAATCTTCAAAGGTTTGATCCTCAAAGAAGACCACATCTCTGCTCCTGAACACCTTCTGCTTTTCTGGATCCCAAAGCCTGTAACCAAACTGATCATGTGAGTAACCAAGAAAAATACATTCTTTAGACTTACCATCTAACTTGGACCTCTCATTGTCTGGAACATGTGTAAATGCACGACAACCAAACACTCTCAAATGCTTGTAGGAAACATCTTTCCCTGACCATACATGCTCTGCAACATCACCATCTAAGGCTGTACATGGTGATAAGTTGATCACATCAACTGCAGTCCTCAAAATCTCATCCCAAAATCTTCTGGGTAGTTTGGCCTGTGAAAGCATACATCTGATCTTTTCTATGATGGTGCGGTTCATCCTCTCTGCAATTGCATTATGCTGAGGTGTACCAGGAACTGTCATCTCATGTTGGATTCCATGTGACCTGCAATAGTCATTAAACAATCCCATATACTCACCACCATTATCTGATCTTATGCATTTCAATTTCCTTTCTGTCTCCCTTTCAACCCTAGCATGAAACTCTTTGAAGACATTAATAACCCGATCTTTGGTCTTAAAAGCATAAGCCCAAACTTTCCTGAAAAAATCATCTATAAAAGTGACAAAATAAAGTGCACAACTTATACCAAGAACATCAACAGATCCACCAGGAGTTTTTGTCCTCAAAGGACCACATACATCTGTATAAACACGGTCTAAGGCATGCATTTTTCTAGACAAAGCAGCACTAGCAAATGAAACTCTATGTTGTTTACCAGCCAAACAATCAATACAAGGGTTCAGATGTATACCTCTGAGATCTGGTAATACCTCTCTCTTGGAAAGAGCTTGCAGCCCCTTCTCTCTCATGTGTCCCAATCGCCTATGCCACAACTCTATACTGAAGTCTTTCTCTGTAGCATTTAACTGCTCACCATAAGCTTTAGCCTGCAACCTGTACAAAGTATGACATTTCTTTCCACTAGCTATAACAAGAGAACCCTTACTGAGCTTCCATTGCCCTCTGTGAAATCTGCTTTCATACTCTTCATCATCTAGTCTTCCAACTGAAATTAAATTCAGCCTCAAGTCAACCACATGCCTCACATCCTTAAGTACCAACTTGCAGCCAAGGTTGGTCTTTAAATGGATATCACCCATGCCAATGATGTCTGCTGTGCCATAGTTGCCCATCTTGACAACACCAAAGTTTCCAGACATGTATGTAGCAAAAAACTCTCTCCGAGGTGTAGCATGATAAGAAGCACCTGTGTCAATCACCCACTCAAGATCCTGACACACACAAGAAAAAATATCATCAGAAGGAGATAAAATCAAATAATCACCACTCTGCACTATAGCTGTAGTATTATCCTTTGACTCTGTAGACTCCACTTCTTTTCCCTTTTTCTTGTTCTTCTTAGGTTGCTTACATTAGTTCTTGTAATGTCCTTTCTCACCACAGTTATAGCAAATAATATCTTTTCTTGATCTTGACTTGCTCATACCCATACGTGAACTGCTTCTAGACTTTGACCTTCCTCTATTCTCTTAGATAAGTGCCTGTGAATCATTATGAGATGTTGCTGAATTCTTTCTTCTCAACTCCTCATTCAACAAATTGCTTGTTACTTGACTCATAGTGACAATACCATCTACCGCAGAATTACTAAGGGAAACCACCAATGTCTCCCAACTTTCTGGTAATGAATTGAGAAGTAACAATGCCTGCAACTCATTATCAAGAGACATTTTCATAGAGGATAACTGGTTAGTAATACTCTGTATTTCATTCAAATGCTCAGCAATAGAAGCACCCTCTCTATATTTTAGGTTCACAAGTTTTCTGATCAAAAAAGCTTTGTTGCCAACTGTTTTTCTTTCATAGAGACTTTCCAATTTTTTCCAAAGAGAATATGCAGAAATTTCGGTAGAAACATGGTGAAAGACACTATCATCGAGCCACTGTCTAATAAACCCAATTGTTTTTCGATCTAACCTCTTCCACTCATCATTTGTCATAGTTGTAGGTTTTGCACTATCCCCTTGCAAAGGTCCATACAAATCTTTGCAATACAAGATATCTTCCATTCTTGGTTTCCATATCATCCAATTATTTCCATTCAAACTAATCATGCGAGAAATATTACTGGCCTCCATGTTCAAATACAAAAATGAAATCACCAAAACCCCGCTCTGATACCAGTTGATGGGGATATAAACAGGAATAACCTTTGTATAGGAACAAATACTAGAAGACCAAAATACGCAGCGGAATAAAATGGAAACACAATCAAACAGAACACCAAGATATACGTGGAAAACCCCTTTAATGTGAAGGGTAAAAACCACGGGGCAAACTAGAGATAATCCACTATGAGAATAATGAATATACAAATCTCAATCTCTTGCCCAAAACCCTAGCAACAACCATAAGAGAATAACTAGGATATAAGGATCACGTCACTGCCCACAATATCTAAAACCTCCCAAGTAATCACAGCAAGAGCCTACTGTAGATTTGATCTAACTTGAGATGATAACACTGCTAGATGATTGAGAACAGTCTCTCTGCATTGTCCTTGTCTTCTTCCCTTTCTTTCTCTTCCTTTTCTGCCTTGTTCTCCTTCTTCTCTTTGGAATCTCGTGGCTACCAAGATCTGCCTTGTTGCTGCCTTTTTATAGCTTTAATCTGCATCTAAAACGCAGCCACCACACCCCCTTAATCTTAATTAGGGTTAGGTTAAGAAGGGGTGTGGGCTGTGGGCTGATAAAGCCCACATGGGCTGAATATGGGCCAACAGCCCAACAAGAAACCCATACATAAAGATATCAATGAGACAGGACGAGAGCAAGAAATGCTTCCACCATCTTATTTCGCCTTCTCATCTTCATCTTCATCTCATTCATCATTTAAATAGGACTAAGTGGGGATGAAGAATCCTCGTTGACAACGAAAAACCTACAAATAGGGATATGAATGAGGTGGGACGGGGAGAA
Source organism: Musa acuminata AAA Group (assembly GCF_036884655.1). Taxonomy (NCBI): domain Eukaryota; kingdom Viridiplantae; phylum Streptophyta; class Magnoliopsida; order Zingiberales; family Musaceae; genus Musa; species Musa acuminata. The sequence continues at coordinate 13,449,997 of NC_088345.1, forward strand.
TGAGTGCATCTCTATCCATATTTAGATGAGACAAGGGTGGAGATGAAAAATCCCCATAAAGGTAGGGAATCCATGGATTTTCCAAATCATCATAATATATCCATTTCTATTTAAAAATAAAATTATTATCAAAATTAATTATAAATACAAAAATTTATAAAATTAAAACATAATATTGGTTTAGTGATTAATGTTAGAATGTTGAAATTAAATGTATTGGATTCATTTTTTATATATATTTTTAATAATATTATTAAATATATATTATATAATAATATAAATAATACGGGGATGGATAGTCTAACATGTGCTTCACACCGCCCGCCCCCACCCCCCCAACGAGGGGTGGGAGCCACAAAGTATATGTACTCTATGCGTAATTGACATTTAAAATCAATAAGTTTTTCATATTCTTCTAATTAATGTATTTAATTTGAAAAATAAACTTATAATCAAAATTAATTAACAATACAAAAATTTATAAATAATAATGATATTTTACCTATCATAACAATATTCAAATACAAATATCCAAATATAAAAAAAAACAAATAAATATATAGATTAATAATTTTCTTTATTAATCTTATTTTTTAAAATTTCATGCTCACATGTATGTGCAAAATGAATCCTACGTAAAAATGGAAATATATAAAATACCTAGCAATAAAAATTTAAAAAATATTATTAAAACTAAAATATATATTAATTATATCACAATCATCTTTATCCTTTTAAGGATGTGTCTATTAAATATTAATTAATTACATAAATAAGAATTAATATTAAATAAATAGAAGTTCAATTATTTTCACTCAAATTAAAATTCATATGGTGCATTTCATCACATAACCAATCTTGATGAAATATTTTATTTATTATTGTATTATTATTATTATTATTATTATTATTATTATTATTATATATATATGTATATATATATATATACAATGTTGAAATTATAGATATTAAGTTTAATTCTCAAATATAAATATATAAATATAAATATATAAAAATATATATATATATATATAATTAATAAATATATATAATTTATATATGATATGATAACATAAACGAGACCGGATGGAGAGTGGTCTGGTCCTCCGGTTGTCATCCCCGCTAATTATCCGACCCTCACACCACATTAAAAATATATATAGGAAAACGAAAGAAAATTATTTTTGACGTAGTGCCGCACACGTCGTGCCACGTCCATCGCGCCCGCGGCGCGTAATGGACGGATGCGGTTAACGGCGGCCTTCCGTTACACCCTTCCCAATCGAACCGCCTATAAAGTGCTCCTCCCTCTCCTCCGACTCACGCCTGCCGCTTTCCTCGTTCGTCTTCATCTCTTCCTTCGATCTCTCCCTCCTCTGTTCTTCTCGTCCTCGTTCGCGTCGCCTGATCGGTAGCCATGACGGTGAGTTCTGCATTCGAATCTTCCCCGATCGTCTGTTTGAAGAACCGTGTGTTTTATCCCAATGGTTTGATTCTTTTTGGTTGCAAATATATGGTTAGGGTTTCTGTCTTATTAGAATCTGATCAGATTGAGGTAGAATTTTATTTTCTTTCTCTCTTCCATCATTCTTTGGATCATTGGAGATTGACGCCATCAATTAGGATTATCGAGCACTTTATGGCTATAGGAATCGTACAAGTTGAGCTATTCTATTGAGATCGTGCGTTGTAGTTTGGCATTGGAATGATTGCTCCACTTCTCCGAAATTGACATCTTTGATCTGTAGATCATTTTTATGATTCTTTAAGCATTTAACCCAAAAGGAATTTGTAGTTTTTTTGGTCATATATCGATGCCGTCTTATAACCGTGCGTTTACCGCGGTATGCTAAGATCCGAGACACATTTCTGATCGCCGGTGTCTAATCTTGTTTCAAGTCACACCATCTTTGCGTGCCGGGTTCGTGGGCGTTCCATTTGTTGATGATGGATAACAATAGGTTGTTATTATGGATTTGTTGGATTAGTTTTCCCCTTTGCATGAACTTTCATGAATGAATTGAATGGCTATCAACTTTTCTGTTTTCCAGATTCTTTGTGTAACACCGATGACAACGTCTCCCCTCCCCGCACGAGATTGTATTCGTGATACACGATTGTTAGAGCTGATGAGGTGTCAAAAAGATGTCTGTGTAATGTGATAACAGAACATGCGATCTTCCCTTTTACTCTCTTAAGCAGAGTAGCTTACATTAGCTCCTTCAAGTTTGTTGTTTCTTCTACAACATCCTCTAATCTACCTCCTCGTTAACCCTACTTATGGAGCTAATGGTGTCTTTTAACTGCATTTGACCCATGATTTGTCTCCTAAACCTACCATGTATCCACCAATTCTCCAGATGTAGATACTAACTTCTCTATCTTATGATCAGTCTTATCGGTAGGTTGTTTAAACGTTTAAAGTAGTGTTGTTACATTCTCCTCTTGCCTCTCTTCTCTAATCCTTTTGTTCCCCTCCCACTTTCCATGCTTTTGGTCTAGCATAATATCATATATCTGTTGCTGTTTTCTCTTATTAACAAAAAGAATAGTTGCTACGATCTTTTGGTCAACTAGGTTACAAAGGAGGAATCTTATCATTGCACTAAGGTCCCTTCTCATATACCATCTCTGCTTATTATTATTGTATGAAAATATTGATCGAAGTATAATTTGAAAGGCATGCACCTTCTGATTTTACCTCAAACGAGTAGAAGAAGCACAAGTCGACTTCCAAGAACAAATTTTTTTTGGCATTTTCCTGGCCAATCTAATGAGTTTTGTTGATTTTGCTATGTTTGTCTGTCTGTCTGTCTGTTAATAGCTTCTTGACTAGCTGAAAACCAGAAAATGCCTGATCTTGCTACGCGCAGTAGGTGATCTTTGTTCTGAAATGTTTTGATTTGTGAAAATTTGCTGGATAGCCTTTTTTTAAAACTATTCTGCTTCTTTGACTCTAAAGCATTGCAACTTAGACCATCGAGGTTCTTCTTTCGATGCTATGTTCTTGGTATGTCATTTGATCATCGGTGAGAAAATAGTCCTGATCAGAGAGTAATTATTGCTTCTGCAGGTAAGTACGGTAAAGATTAGCAATGTCTCCCGCGGTGCATCAGTGCAAGATATAAAGGAATTCTTTTCATTTTCTGGTGACATCGTGTACATCGAAGTGCAAAGGTCTGTACTCACACATAATGTCCGTCATTTATGCACCTTTCTTTCTGATGCATATGCAATTGCTACGCTTCCGTTCCCTTTCTGCAGTGTAGATGAGTCATCTCAGGTTGCCTACGTCACATTTAAAGATTCACAAGGAGCGGAGACTGCGCTTCTTCTTACGGTACGTTTGGTATCTCCACATAGGTTACTCGGTTAAAAAAAAGAAAAAAGAATTTATTTGTAAATGATGGTGAATCTGGTTTTTCATTTATTGATCTCTCTGATAAGTAGATGAGATTTCCCTAACTGTTTAGGGAAATTTCAGGGAAATCTCTGAGATTTCCCTAACTGTTTGAGAGGATTTTCCTCAACAGAGTAAAGAGATTTCCTCGAACAATTAGAGAAATCTCATCTACTTATCACTCTCTGCCTTGGTGCTGAATTTCAATTCAGTTCGTGGTGCTTTATGAATAGCAGTTTCCATTAGAATCATGGTCATGGTCATGATCGCGCAAGGACATAACTCTTGTTTACAAAGATTTGGAATTGTGAAGTACTAGTTTTTTTTTTTTTGCCTAGGAAAGGAAATGTTGTTATTAGTCATCTTACTTGGGAGGATAAAATTACAGAGCTTTGTTCTTGGTTTTTCGTTTTGATCTTCTAAATTGGTTTTCATTTCAAAGTGCAGGGTGCAAAAATATGTGATCTAGTCATCGACATCACACCCGCCGTGGATTACCAACTCCCAGCTACCGTCTTAATTCCTCCTGCAGTACACTACGCCCTCTCTTTTCTTCTTCTTCTTCTTCTTTAATTTATACAAACTACTCGTAACATTCTTTTTCTGATGATCGCTTGAATAGTCGAACGATGGCGATGAGGGTGCCGGCGGCATCGGATCTGCTGTTCGGAAGGCGGAGAATGTTGTCACCACTATGCTGGCCAAGGGATTCGTCCTGGGGAAGGATGCACTGAACAAGGCAAAGTCTTTCGATGAGAAGCACCAGTTGACATCCACAGCTTCAGCCAAAGTCTCGGATCTGGACAAAAGGATGGGGCTAAGCGAGAAAATAAGCATGGGCACTGCTGCCGTCAACGAGAAGGTGATGGAAATGGATCAGAAATATCAGGTGTCGGAGAAGACGAGATCAGCCATTGCAGCTGCGGAGCAGAAGGTTAGCACTGCCGGTGCGGCCATCATGAAGAACAGGTATGTGTTCACCGGGGCAGCATGGGTGACGGGGGCCTTCGGTAAGGTTGCCAGGGTTGCTAGTGATGTTGGAACCAAGGCAATGGATAAGGCTGCGACGGAGCAGGAACGGCGCAAAGTTGAGGAGCAGTTGGCCAAGGGTCACGACGAATCGGGGGATCCCAAAGATTCGACCACATCTTCGAAAGATTCAACAACTTCAGACGATTCACCGACTTCAAAAGATTCACCAACCAAGCATCAGGACAAACCCGAACCTGCCCAAGGGACGATCCTATGATTTCTTTTCTATGCCTGCCAGTCTGCCAGCCTGCTGCCGTGTATAGCGTGTGTGTGTGTGTGTGTGTGGGGTATTATTATTCATGGTTTCTAATCATAAAACGTGTAATGAGAGACTTGACGATGGAGTTGAAGGATGTTAATACAATCCTCGAGAACATCTAAAAACCTACCCTTCCATGCTTACGCTCCAATTGCGTCAGAGTAAGATGCATAATCTTTAAGAATGGAGCAGGCCATAGTTTGCACATGCAAGCTAGATATATCTAATTCTTTGGTGCATTCCATGTCATTTACATCGGACGTTTACATGCATATACGGCATTTTAGATGTTGTATTCTCTATTTACACATTTGATTTCGATATGATCTTGAGGTGGGCTCCTATTGTGTTTGCTGGCGTAACTTGTCACATCAGACCGCCTAAAGAGGGAGAGTGCTGCCACAGAGGCGGAAGAAAGAGGCGTCGCGTCGTAGATGCAAGGTCGGCGAACACCGTCTGGATGTCTGATAGATAGCAGGAAGTAATAATAGTGAACGAGTGAAAAAAGCATTTTTTACGCCAAAATAAAATGGAATGGTGTCGAATGATAAAGCCAAGAATTAAAACTACAAAAAAAGAAAAAACATGACTGCTGCTAGGCTACGCCCACCCCGTTATTCTGATATATCTCTAGATCTCGGCAGGAATAGCAACACAAACACCTAATTGAAATTTCAGCTGAAACACCACCACCACCACACGTCCGAAAAATAAGCTAGGCTAGGGCGAGTCAAAGTCGACTAGACTCAGAAGACCGGACAGCCGTCCACTTGCACCCCTTTGGCTGTCGGACACGTGGCGAGCGGGCAGTGCTCATCAGTTCCCCACCAGTCGATGCTCGTGTTCTCCATGTTGAGCGCGAAGTATAGCAGGACGCCCATGAAGGCGACTCCCGCGTCCATGGCCGCCGACAGAATGTAGTTGAACCGCTCCCACCACTTCTTCCGGCGGCGGTACACCGCGTAGTTGAAGACGGTGCCCACCACGACCCACGCCGTGAAGTTGATGGGGCTGGCCGGGGGCATAATCCCCGTCGCCCCCAGCAGCACCGGGAGGTTGACCAAGGGGATCCACGACCGAGCCGGGAACGCCCTGTGCAGGCCCCACACCAGCACGGGACCGATGGCGCCGCCCAGGAAGAACCAGTTGAGGGATCCGTAGTTTCCCAGCGGCCCAAAGATGCGCCTGGGCCCCACCAATCCCCAGATGACCGAGGCGTCGAAGAAGACCCGGTCGCCCGGGCACGTCCAGGGGCTGTTCGGGGGCAGCCGAGCTCGCTCGCATATGTTATCGATGGATCCCAGCATCCAGTGCGCCACGGTGATGTTGATGGTTCCGGCGATGATGGTGCCTATCAGCTGTCACAGAATTGGCTCAGCGGACGATGACGAGTTGCATGTGACACGCGGTGTCAGTAACGAATTCACGAGTCGAGTGGTACTCCTTACCTGAACCAGGAACATGGATCTGGGTGGGATCTTCATGTAATGGCCAAGCTTAAAATCCGCCAGGAAGGACACGGCCTGGGCCATGCTCATGTAACCATACACTTTGAAGCAGACATTGGAGATGGGCTTCCCCGGTTGCAGTAGACCCATCATGTATTCGGTGATGATGTTGAGGCCCGGAGTCTTTTTCCCATCCGTCCAAAGCAGCAGCAATACCGGTTCAGATACAGTAGCGAAAAAAAAGAAAGGAAGAGATGCAAAAAAATATTGTTACCTGGTTGGTGGTGGCGGTAATGATGCTGATGGGGAGGGTGAAGATGAAGGCAAGAGCGCAGGCGAAAAAGAGCCCCCAGACTGGCAGCTGAACTTGATCTTTGAGCACCGTGCAGAGCACCACCGACACCGCCACGGTCAGTAGGAGCAGAGAGTAGAACCACCAGCCGGGGATGTCCGCGTACTTGTGCATCAAGCGCGTGTGGATGTCTGGCTTCCCTTTATAGGAAGCACGGTACCGATCGTGGATCTCCCTGCACCATGTGACAATTACATAATAGTTTGATTTGATTCTTCTCGAACCATTCTATCTCAAATGCAATTCTCAGAGAAACGACCGCCGATTATAGGTATGTAGATATTGTCAATAAAACATTCTCCGAGTGTACTCTGTTGAAAGTTTGCCTTTATGCTACCATTCGTTTGCAAGGAAAATAAATGGACCGATTTGATGTAGTAATTTTGCACGCTAGAAGATGATCTAGAGCAACAACAAGGAAGCCGTAAATTAAGTTTCAGTTTAGTAAGAAAGAGAGAGAGAGACAGAGAGAGAGATGCAAACGAGGAACATACCTGCCGTAGAAGAACATAACATGGGTGAACGTAGCTGCGATGGCAGCAAATCCGAAACCATAGCTTAGAGCAAAGAACATGCTCAAATTGATCCTTCCTTGCTTCTCATAAGCTGCCATGTCGATCTCGAACCGATCGTTCACGATGGCAGTGATATTGTACTTTCGGCCAGTCGCAGCGAACAGCTCCGAGGAGAAGATGGGAAAAGTCTTGGCATCGAACGAGTTGAGACCCCAATAGGCCACGGGTATGACGATGTATACGAAGATGACGAAGCCGATGAAGACGTTGACGATGGCGAAGAAAGGGGACACCAGCGGGCTGCCGAGGAAGGAAACGGCGGTGGACCAGTCGAGGGTGAAGGCGCCGATGGCCAACCCATTCAGGCCGGACCCGAGCTGCTGGGCCGTGACAGACTTGGAGAACAACCAGCAGACCCACGACATGCTGGTGATGGTCGGGAAGAAGTACCCTGGCACCGTGTACCAGCAGAAGCTGCAGATGAGCACGATGACGAAGAACTTGGCTCTCGAAATGCGGCGAATTCGGCCGTCTTCTTTCTCATGCAACGCTCTGCGATCAGTAGAAAGCTCGCTTTTAAATTTGCAATTTATAATAACGAAAACTAGGGTGGCCTTTTGTATTTACCCCCCAAGAATTTTTTTTTCCTTATCTGATGTGGCTGTAGCTCTCCTAGAGACATAGATAAGATGAAAAGAAGCGTTTGAGGTAGGGATCATAACGAGGAGTTAATTCAAAGGATCCATCTATGAATTCATAGATGTAACCAGAAAAGCCAATCCGAATCAATGTAACCGATTTGGTTAGTTTGATTTTTTTTCTTCTTAATAATCGATTCAATTCTGTTCCAAAAATTCTTAATTTCAACTAGGAAAATAAGGTATCATTTAAAACTATCATAAATCATGGTACATGATTCAAATGTGTATCTATATGAATGAGGTGTTTTCGGTTGAAATTATACGTGTGCATATCGATCAAATAATACCTAAAGCTTTGATTCTTTCTTGTGGGCTTATGGCTTATGATCGTTAGGTTCCATTTTAATTTGTATCAACGGCGGATCATCAGTTCTGCTCGGCCTACGAGACAGCAACAGATATACTAGGGGATAAGAAAGATGTTACTGGAATTAAAAAAAAAAAAAAAGGCATCCGTAACAAACTTGACATTCAAAACCGTTCATCTCATTTTTCCTTCTTACGGATGTTACGGAAACAACGGGATCTCCATCCGCGTCACATCGGTGGCTGCGGTGTTACGTCACCGGTGTCACGTGAACGGAGGTGCACAATACGCGAGGCCGCGTAGGATTTAAGGAAAAGGGAAGAATGCGGGAGTCACCGATGAAGAAGCGTGATCGCAACCGATCATTCAAAAAAGCAAGAGCAACATGGTCGGTGGATTTGACATGGGAGGGTCCAGATTCCTATCACATGCCCGACGGAGATGTGGCGTAGAAATGCGGATCCTCGGCACCGGTGGAGTCGAAAAATAAACTAATGGCAGATCAAGGATTAGAATGGTGAAGATGGAAGTTCCCAAGGCAAGAGGAGGTTGAGTTGGATGGAACAATGGCGTGTCTTGTACTTGGTATTCCGGGGTAAAATGGAAACACGGTGAATGACGAGACGGATTCGGCTGTGCAACAGAGGGATCATTCGGAGGAATCGAAATAGAATGCAGTAAGCGAGCTAGCGAGCGAGCGAGCATCAGGGCGAGTTGAAGGAAGGATCGAATAGCAAAGCGAAGGAAGAAGGTAGAAGAACAATTACCGGAAGAGCGAGACCTGCACGAGCGTGCTGGGCCACCACATGTGCGCCGGCTCCACCACGTACCGCCTCATCAGCCCCGCCCATCCGTACCCCAACACCTGCGCAACGCACGCAAACACAACCCATGAGTCGATTCGAATTGATCGGTTCACCGAACCCATTCCAATTCTAGAACGAATCAAATGAAGAGGAGGACATCATCGCATCGACGCTGAACCTGGGTGGTGATGATGAGCAGCCAGCCGGCGATTAAGCTGATACTCCGCTTGTAGAAGGCCCTGATGATGTTGACGATGCCGACGGCGTAGGCGGAGCCGTTGCCGAAGGCGCACCCGGCGTTGGCGAAGATGGAGATGAGAACGTGCTCCTTCATGTTGAAGGGCCCCGGGTTGAGGGAGAACTCCCGCTGCCCCAGCCCCGGCAGCCGGAACCTCCACGTGGGTAGCACCCGGGCCAGAAAGTGGCCCAGCGGCAGCGACGCCACCTGCACGGTGATCTGCGTGATCACCAGCGGCTCGCTGCGGTACGAGAAGAACTGGTTGAGGAACGACATCAGGCAGACGGACGCCAGCCCCAGGAACCACATTCGGAACGTCCACACCGGCAGCGTCGGGTCGTCCGTGTTCGTCACCGTCAGCCGCACCTGCTCGATCGGCGAGAACTCCTCATCCTCTTCCTCCTTCTCGGACGCCTCTTCGATCTCCATCGCTCCAGCCGTTCCTCTACCACCGCCACCCATCGTCTTGTTGCAAATGGGCTTTGGCGGTTTACTCTTCTGGGCGAAGACGAGGGATAAGAAGAAGAGGGAGGGAGGGGTATTTGTTTTGTTTGTTACTCACATTCGCTGGCGGTGGAGAAGAATTGGGGGGACTCTGTGACTGCGAACAAATATAGACACTTGCTGGTGCAGCAGAGTCCGGCCTAAAAAATAATAGATAAAAAGTGAGCAGGAATCTCAGTCTGTCATCCTTTAAAAAAAAAAGAAAAAAGAAAAAAAAAGAGAGAGGCAATTTTCACATTTAATCCTCCAAAAAATCATTTAATCTCTGTTACTCGGCTGAAGCGGATTCACCGATGAGAACCGAGGAGTGTGGGTGTGGTGGACCACGCACTTTTGGCTAAAGGTATTTTGGCAGCATTATCGATTGGACAGCGGCCTCGGTGGGGGTCCCTCCTTGATTAATTTTGGTATACTTGTTGTTTGGAAAATGGCAATGCAAGCTTCGTAACAGCAGTGACAAAGGTTTGTTTATAATAATACTTGGTCACAGCATGTTCGCTAGTTTGCCTATCGATTGACGATATGGATTGTTCCTTCACGATCAAGAGCACTTCAATCATGAAACGCTCAATTGGGTTCGGAGACACCCAGAGACGAAGTAGCGTGCGCGCTGTATTCATTCTTCTTCCTTTGGTGCACCGCTCGCCCTTGCATCCCAATCTCATCGTGTGCGGTAACATGTTTGAGGTTTGTTTTCCATCCAAGTTATTGGTGATCGTAGAACAAGAAGCTGCGCCATGGAGTCGGAAAACTTTTAACCCACCCTGTTGTTGTCAGAGACATATTTTGGTGGAGCTTAATCTGTCCTGCCCATCCGGCATACATCGACCTGTCAAACCGTTACGCTCCAGCCCAAGCTGATGAGGAACGCCGTCGTGTTGCTCTCTCCAGTAGCTTTTTTGTGGAGTAGCTGTCTCTGCTCCCATGCTCTCTTCTCTTTGTTATGCGTGGTTCGATCAATACTTTTGCTGTTTGTTCTCTAGAAAGCTAAACCATACATCGATCTGTTTGTTCTCACTCTCTCTCTCTCTCTCTCTCTCTCTCTCTCTCTCTCTCTCTCTCTCTCTCTCTCTGCTGCGGAGGCCAACAACCTATGGAGGACGTCAAGACGTAGCAGGGAAGAAGTATAGAGCCGAGTCTCGAAGGAGAAATCTTATCTAAAATTTGGCCTTTACTGAACCTGATGTAACGCAAGAATCAGCAACTAGTTTCCTTTCGAAAAGTCACTTCCTATGCTCTTCGCAAAATGTACGGCACAAGCTGGATGAAATGCTAGCTGAAACCACACTTTCAACTAGAAACAGTCGCTCAAAGTCGCAATGTCTCTTTGTTCTACGATGTTTCTCTTTTGAGAATACCAGTGTGTGAGGGTGATACATCCCCTCCCACCGAGACAAATTATTCTGGTCAACTTCTTGGGCTCCCCTTGTCCAACAAATCTGCATCCACGACCTTTTCGGTATGAAGGGTGAACCAGCCATGGCAAGCTGATTTTTATCAGACCATTACCGGCAGAAAGCATTCATTTTCTGCATTCCTACCGGACATGAATGGTAGGCTTGTGACGAGCACTGTCACATCCGCACGGTGTGCTTTACAGGACCTCACCAGGCTTGGAACCACCGGAGAGATCCATGGTAGCTTCCTGAATGCCGCTGATCGTCGCGGGGCAAGTCCAGTACTGCATGAATCGAGTGCGCCGAGCTTGCCTGCGTGCTCGGTGCAGGACCGTATGTACAGGGTACATGTTGCCACTTGCTGCCGAACCTTTGCTTCGAGTACCTCAAGTTGTACTGCTCAGCCTTCTCAGCTCCTGGTGTGGGCATCAAGTCTTCCGTGCACCGCTGCTCACTGCGTGCTGTCGCGGAATCGCATGGCGAGTAGAGAGGCTGCTGCTGATCGCCATGCTGCATGACTGGCGCATTGTGCTTCAACTCATGAAGCTCCGAGCTTGATTCCAGGTACTGCCCATCGCTAGGCTCATATTTCCATATCATGCAGTGCTTGTCACCGGACGTCAGGTGAGGCATCTGCTGGAAACTTGGTTGCGAGTCCAGATAAGGCTCAGGCTGAGGTTCCGAATTATAGCTGACTGAGTTGCTCCTTGAGCCACCGAGAGGCATAGATCTAAAGCGACCATTTTGCTGCAACTCCGCAAGCCAAGCCCGGAGCTTAGGAGAGGGAATCTCCGACTGATGATGCTGTTCCTCCTCCGGTTCCGAACCAAAAATAGGTGATAGCTGCCACCCAGCTACTAGGGGGACCGGTGCTGATTCTTGCGATCGTTCCTCCTCTGAGTTCGGTGAAGACGTTGAACCCCTTGGGATCAGCTGCCACAAGGGCAACAAGGCCTTCTCGGACAAAAACGGATATGCTCTGTGAATCTCACACTCCAGCTCAACTTGACGTTGCAATCGCTCCAAGGTCTCTTCGGCCCTTCTCTTATCTGCTTCGAACGTCGCAGCAGGATCCTTATCCCTCATGCTAATATTACCTGTCAAGGAAGCCATTGTCTCAACATCAAGCTACCTCTCCGACTATGTTTCCATCATTAGCCGGTAGTAGGAGCCGTGTGTTACGCTTAACACGCAAACAATCATCGAGCATTGCTAGACAAAAATGGTATCTATTCTAATCTTAAGACCATGCACGAGGCCTTTCGTAAAGCGAGTTTAACGATCAGGTGTTCAACATGGAGTTTAATCATGTATATTCCAAATTAAGAGCTCTTCCATTTTGCCCAAATGCTTGGCTCTTTAATTAGTTACTTTTGTACCTATGTGTCAAATCTACAGGAGCCAATCCATTTCAAGCATTTCATGATTAAAGGCTTCCCATCGTGTACGCCATTGAAGTCGCGCAATAATCATTCCACTATGCATGTGTGTTCGAGAGCAAAAGCGTATTTTGTAATCTCCCGATGATGATATCATTGCTTCTGCTGTTCTTATACTCTTTTTTATTTCTTATTCGCACTCTCGATATGATGATACTAACGTGGTCAATGCAGGAGACGATGCTTTGTATACACAAGAACACGCCGCATTTCCCTTAGGTTGGTGTTTCGAATTGAGCATAAGCAGTAAGACGTAGGTTCTTTCGAACGAAATAAGATACAGCAGGCAAAGTTAATGACGAGGGGAGGAGAAGGAACTCACAGCCGAGCGGCACGAAATCCCAAAGCTTCCAGGCGTCATTTGCTTTCTCCCACTGGAACACCGGTTCCTTGTACTCGACTAATGGGTCGCCGACGGCACGAACAAAACGATTCGACGATGGTATTCTCGGCAGTGACACCCTGAACGAAACAGCAAAAGGCGGATGCCAAGAACAAGAACCAAACGACGCAACCAACCAACCACGAAGCGAGGTAGCTAGCATCAAGTAGGTAGGCAACAACAGAAGAGCGACGAGGAGAGAAGCGTTCTTGGAAGGAGACGAATCGACAGGGAGATGCATGAATTGATGGCATTACCTCGATCTTTTGTGTGGCCTCGCCTTGACCTCCGCCGAAATCCACCCGCCGGGGGGTCGCTTCCTGTTCTCCTCCAAGCTTCGTCCTCTCCTCACGCCGCTCCCTCTGTAAACCTGGTGGATTCTAGATGGAGACGCAAGGGGAAATATGAGAGGGGGAGTAGCAGCAGGAGGAGAGGTCGCCATCGATGGAGTCGGGAGCCGCTGAAACATTCGAGACAGGCGGCGGCGACGGCGAGGGAGGTACGTAGGAGAACACGGAACAGTTGTACGGGCCGCGATGCCGGTACTCTTCCTAACCGTCTCTTTTGCGGAGGTTGGTGGTTCCGGAGAGGATGTGGGCCGTCTTCATCAGGTCTGTGGCAGCGGTACTCCGTCGTCGATTTTTGATCGGCTACTAATAACACGCTATATAATACGTGCATCAAAACAGTGCGGCATAAAAGTCTCGTGATGTTAAATGTTGAAGAAAGCTGCGTCTTATTTATTTCCCTGTGGAAGATTGAGCGTCCGCATTCTGTTGTTGGATGGAACGTCCCCGCTTGACCCTCTGTGTCACGCCCATCACCACAAAGACCCTGGAATCAATCATCAGTAACCGGACCAAATAAACGTGGTTAAACTAGACAAAGGATATCAAGTGAGTGAGGATCCATGGCTCCAACCTACCCATTGTATCGATCGTGCTTCATTGCATTGCATGAATGCTCGAGTTGAAATAAAACGAATGAATTAGACGAACTTGCAGTTCTAGTATCGTCACGGTACCAGCTGCTGCTGCGACTTCATTTACTTGCACCGCTCATTCACCCACTGGATCCCGTTGTTATTACGATGATGAGTTTGGCCATGTTCTTCTCGACGCAGCAAGTCCTCCGAACAAAGAAGAGCAGAGAACCTAAGCATGTGAGCAGTCACCAGGCGTCTCGCCATTCCCTCTTTTGTTCTCAACTGGCTGACAACACAGCTCATGCATCATCACAAAAATCGCACTATCCCTCTCTCTATCTCTGTTCGGATGACATATAGCGGATATCACCATGTGATCATCTATCTATCTATCTGCTGCTGTGGACTTTCAGAGGCATGCCACGGTCCCACCATCTCCCCTTCTCCTTCTCTGGTGGCTGGCCATGTGAGGATCACATCGGATGCTCGTCCCCATGTCACTCTGCTGCCCACAATGTTTGAATGCCAACCAACCAGGTGCAGCCCCGCCATTGATGGTCAATCTATCCAACAAGCTTGCTGCAGACTGAAGCTACATCATTTTGGCGCATTAACTCCGCGCAGTGGGTGGCCATATCGGAAAGGTGAGAGAGTTTGGTCGCAGAAGATGAAGAAGATTCACATCGCACCGAGAACTCCTCCATCGAACATCCCACCTTTTCAAGATGACGTGCTTGCTTGGCGTCATAGCACCTGATAGGGGAAATAATGGCGGCATGACGTGTCATGACGACAGCTCCACCTGGGCGCCACTTTGCCCGATGCGGAAGGCAATAACGCTGACTCGACTCGCGCTGACGTCACCCGCTATCAGGCAACGACTTCCAGCCCCTCACGCTTGACCATGGCAGGGCAGGACGACTATTGACCCTTGCCCATACCCTGCGACGATCCGGTTCTCCACGCAACGTCAGTAACGATGTCGGACGCCATCAGAGGTGCGACCCGACCTCACACAAGCGGGTACGTTAGGTAATGGTAAGCTTCCCTATAAATACCCATGCACTCTAAACAGGCAGGGGGGGGGGGAGATAACTCTCTACCGCATCTCCTAACTTGATCGTCGGAGGGATCGGGTTGAGCTCCCGACTCGACCTGTGTGCAGGAATAAGGGCGAGGTCACACCTTCCTGACGCCGCGCCAAGGCTCCACCCCCCACACTACATCCCATCCGGACAGCTTCGACCGACCACCCCAGCTGGCCCAAGGAGCACCGCGCCAGATCCCCGCACATTCGGACCCAAACCAAGCTGCGACGGCCTCGAGCCCACGGCATACAATTGCCCCTCGCAACAAATTGGTGCTAGAGGAAGGGCCCGAATGTCGACCGATCAGCAGACCCACTTCGGCGAACCCGCAGCCACGAGGTCGCGCCCGGTCAGGACCCCAGGAAATCATCCCTCGTAGGAGGAGCTCCGAGACGAACGCCCCGCCACAACTTCGGAGCGATACTGGCGGCTGTTCAACGATCCGGGCTTGTCGTCGCCCGACGCCCCCGTCGGCCCACCATCTATTTTGCCCGAAACCTTCCATGATCTTGCCCACCAAGTGCGGGAGCTAGCGGGCGTGGTACAGACTATCATCCCGCTCGTCTCCCAGCCAACGTCCCCACATGCGACCCGGCCTCTGCAACAGCGGGAACCCGCCCCCCGGATGTGCACGCCGCTCCCCGAGCCCCCTCTGTCGCCTCAAGACCAAACGGCACGCCTCGGGGACCGGGAGGCGGAAGACACGTCGAGTCGCCCGGAGCCCGAGCGGCCGTTCGCAAACCCGACGAAATGTAACGGACAAACTTCTAAACAAGAGATGCGCAGGTCGAAAGGGGAGCCCGGAGCGGATGGATACCAAGGGTCCCCGTTCGCACCCGAGATACAAGATCAAGCCATCCCACCACACTTTCGACTCCCATCTCTGGATGCCTATGACGGCGCCACTGACCCCGCGGATTACGTAGCCGCGTTTCGCGACCAAATGGCGCTATATGGGACTTCTGACGCCTTGATGTGCAGGGCATTCCCAACGACTTTGAGGGGACTGGCCCGTGCATGGTACGGCGGTCTCAAGGCCGGGACCATCTCTTCCTTTGACCAGCTCGCCCGGGATTTTGAGCTCAACTTCCTCGCCTACGCCCGCTCGAAGCCGTCCGTGGCATTGCTCCTCAAGCTCAACCAAAGGGAGGATGAGTCCCTCTCCCACTTCTTGAACCGCTTCACGACACAGATCCGAGGGCTCTCGGACGCTCACCCTTCTCTATTGATGCAGGCATTCATGATAGGCTTGCGGCCCTCCCGGTTCTTCTGGTCCCTAGTATTGGGCTGATGGCCCATATTCAGCCCATGTGGGCTTTATCAGCCCACACCCTCTCTTAACCTAACCCTAATTAAGATTAGGGGGGTGTGGTGGCTGCGTTTTAGATACAGATTAAAGCTATAAAAAGGCAGTAACGAGGCAGATCTTGGTAGCCACGAGATTCCAAAGAGAAGAAGGAGAACAAGGCGGAAAAGGAAGAGAAAGAAAGGGAAGAAGACAAGGACAACGCAGAGAAACTGTTCTCAATCATCTAGCAGTGTTCTCATCTCAGGTTAGATCAAATCTACAGTAGGCTCTTGCTGTGATTACTTGGGAGGTTTTAGATATTGTGGGCAGTGACGTGATCCTTGTATCCCAGTTATTCTCTTGTGGTTGTTGCTAGGGTTTTGGGCAAGAGATTTAGATTTGTACATTCATTATTCTCATAGTGGATTATCTTTAGTTTGCCCCATGGTTTTTACCCTTTACATTGAAGGGTTTTTCCACGTATATCTTAGTGTTCTGTTTGATTGTGTTTCCATTTTATTCCGCTGCGTATTTTGGTCTTCTAGTATTTGTTCCTATACAAAGGTTATTCCTGTTTATATCCCCATCAACTGGTATCAAAGCGGGGTTTTGGTGATTTAATTTTTGTATTTGAACATAGAGGCCAGTAATATTTCTCGCATGATTAGTTTGAATGGAAATAATTGGATGATATGGAAACCAAGAATGGAAGATCTCTTGTATTGCAAAGATTTGTATGGACCTTTGCAGGGGGATAGTGCAAAACCTACAACTATGACAGATGATGAGTGGAAGAGGTTAGATCGAAAAACAATTAGGTTTATTATATAGTGGCTTGATGATAGTGTCTTTCACCATGTTTCTACTAAAATTTCTGCATATTCTCTTTGGAAAAAATTGGAAAGTCTCTATAAAAGAAAAACAGCTGGCAACAAAGCTTTTTTGATCAGAAAACTTGTGAACCTAAAATATAGAGAGGGTGCTTCTATTGCTGAGCATTTGAATGAAATGTAGAGTATTACTAACCAGTTATCCTCTATGAAAATGTCTCTTGATGATGAGTTGCAGGCATTGTTACTTCTCAGTTCATTACCAGAAAGTTGGGAGACACTGGTGGTTCCCTCAGTAATTCTGCACCAGATGGTATTGTCACTATGAGTCAAGTAACAAGCAGTTTGTTGAATGAGGAGTTGAGAAGAAAGAGTTTAGCAACATCTCAGAATGATTCACAGGCACTTATCTCAGAGAATAGAGGAAGGTCAAAGTCTAGAAGCAGTTCACGTATGGGTAGGAGCAAGTCAAGATCAAAAAAAGATATTGTTTGCTATAACTGTGGTGAGAAAGGACATTACAAGAACCAATGTAAGCAACCTAAGAAGAACAAGAAAAAGGGAAATGAAGTGGAGTCTACAGAGTCAAAGGATAATACTACAGCTACAGTGCAGGGTGGTGATTATTTGATTTTGTCTCCTTCTGATGATATTTTTTCTTGTGTGTGTCAGGATCTTGAATGGGTGATTGACACAGGTGCTTCTTATCATGCTACACCTCGGAGAGAGTTTTTTGCTACATACAGGTCTGAAAACTTTGGTGTTGTCAAGATGGGCAACTATGGCACAGCAGACATCATTGGCATGGGTGATATCCATTTAAAGACCAACCTTGGCTGCAAGTTGGTACTTAAGGATGTGAGGCATGTGGTTGACTTGAGGCTGAATTTAATTTCAGTTGGAAAACTAGATGATGAAAAGTATGAAAGCAGATTTCACAGAGGGCAATGGAAGCTCAGTAAGGGTTCTCTTGTTATAGCTAGTGGAAAGAAATGTCATACTTTGTACAGGTTGCAGGCTAAAGCTTATGATGAGCAGTTAAATGCTACAGAGAAAGACTTCAGTATGGAGTTGTGGCATAGGCGATTGGGACACATGAGCGAGAAGGGGCTGCAAGCTCTTTCCAAGAGAGAGGTATTACCAGATCTCAAAGGTATACATCTGAACCCTTGTATTGATTGTTTGGCTGGTAAACAACATAGAGTTTCATTTGCTAGTGCTACTTTGTCTAGAAAAATGCATGCCTTAGACCGTGTTTATACAGATGTATGTGGTCCTTTAAGGACAAAAACTCCTGGTGGATCTGTTGATGTTCTTGGTATAAGTGGTGCACTTTATTTTGTCACTTTTATAGATGATTTTTCTAGGAAAGTTTGGGCTTATGCTTTGAAGACCAAAGATCAGGTTATTAATGTCTTCAAAGAGTTTCATGCTAGGGTTGAAAGGGAGACAGAAAGGAAATTGAAATGCATAAGATCATATAATGGTGGTGAGTATACGGGATTGTTTAATGACTATTGCAGGTCACATGGGATCCAACATGAGATGACAGTTCCTAGTACACCTCAGCATAATGCAATTGCAGAGAGGATGAACCGCACCATCATGGAAAAGATCAGATGTATGCTTTCATAGGCCAAGCTACCCAAAAGGTTTTGGGATGAGGCTTTGAGGACTGCAGTTGATGTGATCAACTTATCACCATGTACAACCCTAGATGGTGATGTTGTAGAGCATGTATGGTCAGGGAAAGATGTTTCCTACAGGCATTTAAGAGTGTTTGGTTGTCGCGCATTTGCACATATTCCAGACAATGAGAGGTCCAAACTGGATGGTAAGTCTAAAGAATGTATTTTTCTTGGTTACTCACATGATCAGTTTGGTTACAGGCTTTGGGATCCAGAAAAGCAGATGGTGTTCAGGAGCAGAGATGTGGTCTTCTTTGAGGATCAAACCTTTGAGGATTTGAAGAAGAAGGCACCAGCCAAGACTTCTGTAGAAGGATTAGCAGATTGTGACCCAGTTATTCCTCCAGTATATTAGGGTGATGGGGGAGATATGCAGGAAACTAGTGTAGAGCCTGATGTTGATTTACCTGCAGGAGATGTTGAGCAAGAAGAAGTATGAGAGCAAGTTCCCGCAGAACCTCAGTTGAGAAGATCTTCTAGACAACGTCAACCTTCTAGAAGATACTCTATAGATGAGTATGTGATGCTTACTGATGCAGGTGAACCAGAGAGTTACCAGGAAGCAGTTGAGAGTGAGCAGAAAGAGAAGTGGTTAGTTGCTATGCAGGAAGAGATGGATGCTCTTCAGAAGAACCACACTTATGATTTAGTGCTGCTACCAAATGGAATGAAGGCCTTGAAGAACACGTGGGTTTTTAGGTTGAAGACTCAAGAATATTGTTCTCAACCAAAGTACAAAGCTAGATTGGTTGTGAAAGGCTTTGGTCAAAAGAAAGGTATTGACTTTGAAGAGATATTTTCTCCTGTTGTTAAAATGTCTTCTATTCGTGTTGCTCTTGGTATTGCTGCTAGCCAGGACTTGGAGGTTGAGCAGTTAGATGTGAAGACAGCTTTCCTTCATGGTGATTTGGAGGAGGAAATTTATATGGAGCAACCTGAAGGCTTCAAAGTCAAAGGTACAGATAATTTGGTCTGCAAGTTGAAGAAGAGCTTGTATGGGCTAAAGCAAGCTCCAAGACAGTGGTATAGAAAGTTTGATTTATTTATGACAGAAAATGGATACAAAAGAACGGCTTCAGATCATTGTGTGTACATCAAATGGTTTGGTGAGGATTTTATTATTCTCTTACTTTATGTTGATGACATGCTTATTCTTGGGAAAGATATGTCTAAAATTGACAGGTTGAAGAAGGAACTGAGTGAGTCTTTTGCAATGAAGGACATGGGGCTAGCAAAGCAAATACTAGGCATGCAGATTTCCCGTGACAGGAAAAACAAGAAGATTTGATTGTCACAGGAGAAATACATCGAGAAGGTATTGGAAAGATTTAGTATGAGCAATGCTAAGCCAGTTGGTTCTCCTCTTGCAGGTCACTTCAAGTTGTGCTCAGAACAGAGTCCGTCAAGTGATGAGGAGAAGGAGAAAATGCAAAAGGTTACTTATGCTTCAGCAGTTGGAAGTTTAATGTATGCAATGGTATGTACGAGGCCAGACATCGCATATGCAGTGGGTGTTACTAGCAGATTTCTTGCAAATCCAGGCAAAGAGCACTGGGCAGCAGTGAAGTGGATTTTTAGATATCTCAAAGGGAGCTCTAAGGTTTGTTTAAGCTTTGGAGGTGGACCACCTGTGTTAACAGGTTACACAGATGCAGATATGACAAGAGATATAGATACGAGGAAGTCTACTTCATGTTATGTACTTACTTTTGCAAGGGGAGCTGTGTCATGGCAATCCAGGTTGCAAAGTGTATTGCTCTCTCTACCACAGAAGCATAATATATTGTTGCTACAGAGGTATGCAAAGAAATGTTATGGATGAAAGAATTCTTACAAGAATTGAGGCTGAAACAAGAAAATTATATGGTGGATTGTGACAGCCAAAGTGTCATCCATTTGTGTAAGAACCCAATGTTTCATTCCAAGTCAAAGCATATAGATGTTAGATACCACTGGATTCGAAATGTATTTGAAGAGAAGCAGTTGCAGCTTCAGAAAATTCATACAGATGACAACGGAGCAAACATGTTGACGAAGATCTTACCAAAAGAAAGACATGAGATATGCCGACAGCTGGTCGGCATGGCTTCACATTAAGGAGTCATGGGACAGCCTCCCTTATGGGCTGAAGGGGGAGGTTATTGGGTTGATGACCCATATTCAGCCCATGTGGGCTTTATCAGCCCACACCCTCTCTTAACCTAACCCTAATTAAGATTAGGGGGGTGTGGTGGCTATGTTTTAGATACAGATTAAAGCTATAAAAAGGCAGCAACGAGGCAGATCTTGGTAGCCACGAGATTCCAAAGAGAAGAAGGAGAACAAGGCAGAAAAGGAAGAGAAAGAAAGGGAAGAAGACAAGGACAACGCAGAGAAACTGTTCTCAATCATCTAACAGTGTTCTCATCTCAGGTTAGATCAAATCTACAGTAGGCTCTTGCTGTGATTACTTGGGAGGTTTTAGATATTGTGGGCAGTGACGTGATCCTTGTATCCCAGTTATTCTCTTGTGGTTGTTGCTAGGGTTTTGAGCAAGAGATTGAGATTTGTACATTCATTATTCTCATAGTGGATTATCTCTAGTTTGCCCCGTGGTTTTTACCCTTCACATTGAAGGGTTTTTCCACGTATATCTTGGTGTTCTGTTTGATTGTGTTTCCATTTTATTCCACTGCGTATTTTGGTCTTCTAGTATTTGTTCCTATACAAAGGTTATTCCTGTTTATATCCCCATCACCTAGTGGAGCGACCCCCCACAACGGTACCCGAGATGCTCCAACATGCGAGCCAGTTCGTCGTCGCGGAAGCATGGATGGCCGGGAGACCCGGGGGACACAAAGGGACCAAGTTAGAGCCGCCCCGCCAACAGCAACCCGCAGCATCTCGGCGCAAGTTGGACCGATCCGACCCGCCGACTTCGAGGCCCCCTCTCCCAGCCTTGAACTCGTCCCGAACAGAAATATTCCTTCACATAAGGGAGAAGGGATTGCTCAAAGAACCTTACCCGATGAGAAGTCCGCGGGCGTTGGTAGACCAATCGAAGTACTGTCCCTTCCACCGCCACATGGGCACGACACTGAACAGTGTTGGGAGCTAAAGAGACAGATCGAGGAGCTCATCCATAGGGGGCACCTCGACCAGTACCTCCGCCCAGACAAAGAACCTTCGCCACGCCCGGAGGGTCCCGTCGAGCGACACATCGACGTAATAACAGGCGGCCCCGCGTCTGGTGGGGACTCCATGACCAGAAAGAAGGCATACGCCAGAGCCGCCTCAGCCGAAGCTCCCAGACACGCGCCCGGGCCTAACGTCACCTTCCCGGCCGGGACATCTGAACAGGCCGAGCACGACGACGCGCTCGTGATATCAGCCAGAATCGCCAATGCGCAGGTAAGAAGAATCATGGTCGACACCGGTAGCTCGGCCGACATACTCTACTTCGACGCCTTCCAGAAGCTCGGCCTATCCAGGGACAACATGAAGCCGATATCCTCGGCGCTCACCGGATTTACCAGTGATTCAATCTCACCACTAGGGGCGATCACTTTGCCCTTGACCCTAGGGGCCCTGCCGAGGTCGAAGACAGTAATGACCACTTTCTTGGTAATCGACCTCCCCGCAGCATACAACGTCATTCTCGGTCGGCCGACCCTCAACAAAATCAGAGCCGTCATCTCGACCTACTACCAATCTGTGAAGTTCCCAACCCACGCCGGGACCGGAGAGATCACAGGGAGTCCTCGAGAATCCCGGCGCTGCTACCTGACCGCCGTCTCATTACACAAGAGGGCCAGGATCGAATCACCGTTGGCAGACCCCCGGGAAACGCAGAAGCCAGCCCCCCATCTTGAGCCGAGGGGGTCCACCATCGCTGTGCTGCTGCTAGAGGATCGGCCGGAGCAGACGGTTAGGATCGGGTCCGAGCTACCCGAGCAAGAACGAGGATAGCTCGTCGGCCTCCTACAGAAGAACGCTGATGTCTTCACCTGGTCGCCCTCTGACATGACAGGCGTCGACCCGGAAGTCACCCTACATCACCTTAGGGTCTCACCCGAAGCTCGCCCGGTAAAACAAAAACTGAGACGGCAGGCCCCGGAGCAGCAGGTAGTCGTGCGAGAGGAAGTGGCTCGACTCTTGGAGGCAGGCTTCATAAAAGAAGCCAGATACCCGCAATGACTATCCAATGTAGTCCTCGTCAAGAAAGCTAATGAAAGCTGGAGGATGTGCGTTGATTACACCAGTCTCAACAATGCATGCCCGAAGGACTGCTATCCCCTTCCGAAGGTCGACCAGCTGGTCGACGCCACGGCAGGTCATGCCCGCCTCTCCTTTATGGACGCCTTCTCGGGATACAACCAAATCAGAATGGCGCCCGAAGATCAAGAGCACACGACCTTTCTCACCAATTAAGGGGCTTACTTTTACAAAGTCATGCCCTTCGGATTGAAGAACGCCGGGGCAACATACCAGAGAATGGTGAACAAGATGTTCGCCCACCAAATCGGGCGAAACATGGAAGTATATGTCGACGACATGATCGTGAAGAGCCAAGAGGCCGGAGCTCACCTAGTCGATCTGACCGAGGCATTCGCCATGCTGCGCAAGTACGGCATGCGACTCAACCCCGCGAAGTGCGCCTTCGGCGTCACGTCAGGGAAGTTCCTCGGGTTCATTATACACGAAAGAGGAATTGATGCCGACCCGGAGAAGGTCCAGGCGATCATCAATATGCAATCACCCCGGACGGTCAAAGACC
Source organism: Musa acuminata AAA Group (assembly GCF_036884655.1). NCBI lineage: Eukaryota > Viridiplantae > Streptophyta > Magnoliopsida > Zingiberales > Musaceae > Musa > Musa acuminata. Next base: position 13,473,352 of record NC_088345.1, read on the forward strand.
TGCAGCGCCTCAACGGAAAACTCGTCGCCATGTCCCGCTTCCTCGCCCGATCAGGTGATCGCTGCCTCCCCTTCTTCAGGGCACTGAAGAACCCAAAAGGTTTCCAATGGACGGCAGAATGCGAAGAAGCCCTCGAACAAGTGAAACAACACTTGGCCAGCCTCCCTCGGCTTGCCTCAGTATCTCTCGGGGAGAAGCTGAGCGTCTACCTGGCTGCCTCCCCGCACGCAGTAAGCTCCGTCCTGGTTAAGGAAAATTCTGGTGAGCAGCTCCCGGTCTACTATGTCAGCCACGTCCTCAACGGTCCTGAGGAACGATACCCACTGATCGAGAAGCTAGCGCTCACGCTCATATTGTCCGCCCGGATGCTACGCCCCTATTTTCAGGCTCACCCGGTGGAGGTCGTCACGGACCAGCCGCTTCGACAGGTCTTGTCTAAGTTCGACGTTGCAGGACGGCTTCTCAAATGGGCGGTGGAGCTCGGCGAGCATGACATTTAATACATGCCCAAGACAGTTATCAAAGCCCAGTCCATGGCCGACTTCATCGCGGAGTTAACCCAGATCGGGGACGAGAGCCTCGGACAGCCCCCCGAGACCTGGGTCCTGCACGTCGACGGATCAGCCAACTCAAAAGGTGCTGGCGCGGGACTGGTGTTGCAGGCTCCCGACGGGCAGTCGTTCGAACGCTCCCTCCGCTTCGGGTTCCGGGCCACCAACAACGAGGCGGAATATGAGGCGCTTCTAGCAGGACTCAGGTTTGCCCTCAAGATGTAGGTGGTCACCATCCACGTCCTCACCGACTCCCAACTGGTAGCCGAGCAACTCAGCGGGGGATACGAGGCCCGCGACCCGACCATGGCGAAATACCTAGCACAGGTAAAGAACCTGACTACCAAGTTCCTTCATTTTACATTATCTAAATACCTAGCACTAGCTAAGCTGGCATCGAAACCAGCCCCCGAAGTCAGGCCCGAGGTCGAGGAGCTACCTGCCCGCGCCATCGAAGTCGCGGTCGCAGCCTCGGGTAGCGTGCCTACTACTTGGGTACAAGAGCTGCTCCGTTTAAAATGGGACGGAACTCTCCCGCCCGACAAAGCGACAGCTCGGCACCTATGTCACACACATGCATGGTACGCCGAGGAGGGTGGACGGCTCTACAAGCGGTCCTTCTCGTACCCCCTCCTACGGTGCTTAGAGCCTGACGAAGCCCGGACCGTCCTGGCTGAGGTCCACGAAGGGATATGTGGAGAACACATCGGCGGGCGGACCCTGGCACATAAAGTACTCCGCCAAGGTTACTACTGGCCGACCATGTGTCAAGACGCAAAGGCCCATGTGCAATGGTGTCGCTCATGCCAAGAACACGCCCGCACACTCCGGCTGCCCGCAGTCCCGTTAACCCCCATCGACTGCGCGTGGCCGTTCGCGCAATGGGGTTTGGACCTCCTCGGTCCCTTCCCCCCAGCTTCGGGACAACGGAGATACATCGTCGTAGGCGTGGATTATTTCACAAAATGGTTAGAGGCCGAGCCATTGGCGACAATCACGGAATGGCAAATAGAGAAGTTTGTGTGGAAGAACTTGGTAACTCGGTTCGGCCTGCCGGACACCATCATCACAGATAATGGGCCCCAGTTTGCTGGTCGGAAGTTTCGGGAGTTCTGCGCGAACCACGGAATCCAGCTAAGGTTTAGCTTGGTGGCTTACCCTCAGACAAACGGCCTGGCGGAGGTGACCAACTGGTCCATCCTAGACGGGCTCAAAAGAAGAGTGTCCGCAGCTCGATCAGCTTGGACAGACGAACTCCCGAGCGTACTATGGGCGCTACGTACCACCCCCAAAACTGCAACTGGGGAGTCCCCTTACAGCCTCGTGTTCAGAGTTAAAGCTGTCCTCCCACCCGAGGTAGCCATCGCCACCCTTCGAACACGAAGCTACGACGAGGAAGCCTCGAGCAAAGGACTTCGAGCCGCCCTCGATCTGCAGGAGGAGCGGCGCGCCGACGCACATGTAAGAGCTCTCTCTTATAAAAGAGCGGTCGCGAGGGTTTACAACCGAAAGGTATGACCCCGACCCATCAAACTAGGCGACCTAGTCCTACGGAGGACTGAGGGTAGCGACCCGACCCGGGCACGAGGCAAGTTGGCTCCCAGCTGGGAAGGCCCTTACCGGGTGACCGAAGTCATCGGAGACGGTACATTCCGACTCACCACAATGATAGGTCACCCCCTACCAAGGACTTGGAACACCCAAAATCTCAAAAGGTTCTTTCCGTAAGCAAAGACTTGGCCAAAGACAGAGCCGTACCAAGACGCAGACACTCCATCGGGAAGAAGAGAGAGACCATGTCTATTCAAAAAGCACGTTACAAAACAAAGCAAAAAGTACAGAAGTCTTCATTCCTTGGGGGAATCTGGGCTGTCGTCGAAAGGAACCTCAGCCGGCATGTTAACGCCCAGATCCTCGGGGAAGGAACCAAAGGGATCCTCTATGACCTCCAAGTCGGGATTGCGCGCCTTGAAACGAGCAAGGGCAACCCGATACCCATACTCATACGAGACCCGCCCGGTCCGAACAAGGCCGAGTTGGAAGCCCGAGGAACCCTTGTAGTCTTCGATAAGCTTCTTATCCCTCCCCGACCTTTGGCGGATCTCAGCATCAAGGGCCTCGGAGGCCCCCCCGCGCCTCGGCTCGCGACTCTTCGAGGCGCCGGATCAGTTCAAGAGAGTCCATCCTCGCCGAGCAAGCCTCGGGCACCGATGCCCTCAAATGCGTCTGGAGCTCCGCATTACACTCCTCGGACGCCTCCAGCCGCGTCTGAAACTCCACGAGCTGCTCGCGCGGATGCCTGGAGCTCGGATCGAAGGTGCGTCACCTCTGCCTCCAAATCCGAGGCGCGCTGCTCGGCCGCTGCGACCGCCTCAGGACCCGCTCCGGCCCGAGCTTCGTCCACCTGCCTCCGGAGCTCGGCATTGCGGCTGCTCAGAGCGACGATAACTCGTCCCGCGTCACGAACGCGGTCCATCAGCGCGGCAGCGTAGTGGTTGCCCTGCGAAAAGGGCAAGGTCAAAACAAAGTTTGCCCACCTACAAGCGGGAGGATGAAACAACACTTACCCACAACAGCGACTTAGCGGATTTGTTAAGCAAGACCTCGGAAGACAGGGTGTACAAATCCCGAGCCATGTCGGGATGAAGCCCTCCACGGACGAATCTGGCCGCATAGTCTCCGTCGGCCCACACCCGGCTGCCCCGGGTGAGACCGTCCCACCGGCCCACTAACGGATCAGTGCCCGCGCCGCGCAGGAGAGCGCCCACCTCCCACGCCAAGTAAGGCTCGTCCACCCTCCCGAGCGGAAGACGGAGAAGCTCGCGTATGGAGGGCTGACGCGGTGCCTCCACCGCCGCATCCCCACTCGTGCCAGCCTCGCCCTCCCCGAGGCTCCCCGCTGACACGGACTTAGCTGGTTTTGCCTAAGTCGTGCAGCACCCTCGCATGTCCGTCCGCAAAGGTCAGCCTCCCCGAAGCCTCTCATTGTCCCTTAGGACCAACAAAAGAGAGAACGGGTTAAAGAGAATGCCTCAATCGGGATCCACAAGCAAACATGTCCGAAAAACACTTCATAGACAATGCAAATTACAAACAAACATTACAAGCTCTGAACAGTGGCACAACAAAGGGTAAAATGGTCCATTACAGACCGAAAAGCTCTCGCACGTGTCCACATGACACAACCTTTATTTACAAGCCTAAAGAGGCCACCAACCCAACTAACATGGGACTATTTAGCATTCGGCCGCCCCTCTACCTATTGTACAAGGTATAAACATGCCAAAAGACAACGGACAGACATAAGCATTACATCCAACATCTTGTTCTAAAAGTTTGTCCGTTGCATTCTCCCCCACTTATCCCTTCGACGTCCTCGTCGAAGCCTTTGTGAACACTGCAACTCTTCGCCTTTGCTGAGTCTTCAATCTTCCGCTCCAGCTGCAATGCGCCTCCTGGCTCCCAGCTGCTCTCCGCTGTTGTTTTTGAGTAGTCGAATATTTGATCCGCCATGCTGCTTCAACTCACCAATGACTCTGACTCTGGTGTGGGGTTGGCTGAGTTGTGTTGATCCTTGTCGATTCTTGCGGATCCACCAAATGAAAGAAAAGACCATCTTTACTGCACCAGTCTCTCAAAATTTCCACATGCTGCTTGAACTGGGTGGATGCTTGTTGGAGCTTTAACGAGCATCGCCTCGCAAACTTCTGAAGTTTTGGGTCCTTCCTCTACAAAATCTGCTCATTGACTCTTCTTTCAGTTAGTTGTCACATCCAAGTAGGTTCGCATCACTTCCGCTTTCGATTGGCATTTCGTTGGGAAATGAAGCGGACAATCTACTCTCAGTAGCACTGATCACCATTGGTGAGGATTTGACAACTGTTGTCTTCCATTATCTTCGAAGGGTCTTTGAACTTGTGCAGAGCTCCTCTGCTGGATAGATAAGAGAACTGGGGTACTCGATTTCGCCCATTCTCTTAAGAGATGAGAAGGCAAAGGTTACTTGACTTCGCCAGCCTCCTCGAGGTTGTACTTCATGCATCGAGCTGGTTACTGGTCTTCGCCTGCTCTTTGCTCACACTTCTGAAGCACTTGAAGTGTTTGCACTCCTTGCGTTGAGTTAGCTACTGTGATTCACCTTCTCAATGCCATCGAACTTCTGGAATGCGGGAAGTTTTCACCCCAACTTGGAGTAATTCTCTAATAGATGAGGTCGCCTCTGGGATTGTACCGTCTTCTCCATCAACCCTGTTGCCTACTCCACTGAGTAGCAAAGGTACAGCACCGCGTACTGCCTACTTCGTTCCTTGGTCGTGCACTCTTGCATGACCCGAAGTCCTTCACTTACGGCTATCTTGATGAGAAACTTGTTGACACCGGTCTTACGAAGTTTCTTGGCCTATGCCCTTCAGCCTTGTCTCAGTACTTGGAGATTGCCTCTGCATGCTCCACCTCCTTGGCCCCTTTCACGACCAAGCGCTCTCCCTCCGTGAGAGCAAGGGATCAATGACTTGTACGGAAGTCCCGCCTCTGCGGTACCATGGCACTGCCATGCCCATGGCCCTACTATCCATCGCCTCGCATCTGTATCCCTTTTCTGCATGATCAGTAGAAATGTCTCTGTGGCACTCCTCTGAGTCCACCTCCATTCTGACTGATGCTTGATTTTGGGTAGCTAAGTCCCTCTGGACTCGTCGTCGCTTCCTCGCCCCTTTCGACCCCCTGCTTCAATACCGCTGTGTTCTCCAAGCAGTCCGTTTGGTCGATGGAAAGACAGACTGCAACTCCCATGCATGGCCTCTGCCATCACGTTGTAGAGTTTGCACCGATTCTGTTCTCCTTAGCTTCCTTGGTAGCAACGTTCGCTTACTCGACCTTGTCCTCTAACTTGTCGGGCTCCCTTAAGCGAATATGAGCTCTAGAGCAGTCCAACTCTCCAGCTGCTTCGATCATACCTCTGTATGATCAAGTCCCTCCCATGGAACTCACTGGTACTTGCATTCGAACTTTTTCCTTGGTGGAACACAACCCCCATATGCTGATGACCAAGGCTTTCATCCGATGCAAAATTCGATGCATGCCCGGAAGACCTGCCTCTGCGGTACCATGGCCTTCACTCCTTAAATTCATAGCCCTTCTTGTCGTCACCGAAGTGGAGCTTCCAGTAACTCCCGATCATACCTCCATATGATCTCATCCCTCACGGGACTCAGTCGTGTGTATCGCATTGCCACGAACTGTTCCACCACGATCCGCTGCACCATGTCGCCTCCTGGTGACATCTCCATTGCATTCTGATCCTTGTGGAATAAACTCGAATTGTGAACCCTCCATGTGTGGCCTCTGCCAATACATCGCAGGGTCTCCTCCACCTTTGATTTTGTTCACTCCTTTGGCAATCGACCTTCATCCACCTACTCTTGGGTCACACCTAGATGAAGCACCGCTCTAGGACAATCTGTCGCCTAGTAGCGCCCGAAGTCCACCAACTTCACTATAATTTGTGCACCATTGTCTGGATCCTGGGCCTCTGCCCCTACCAGCACAATCTTCGCTGCGCACCGCTTCCTTCATAGCAACTCGAATGGCAACACTGTGGCATATTATTTAAGAGTATCCGCCTCTGCGTCCTCTTGCCCCGTGCTAAGGCCTTCTGAACCCAACTTCGCCTCCGCAAATTGAGTCGCCTTAGTTCCTCCATCAAATGCTTCTCCGAGATAAGGTGCATGTGCCCCGAAGCTCCCTTCGTCTTTGGCACCATGCAAGATGAGTCCGCTCCGTCAGAATGAAGGACCCATGGAACAACATGATCCTACTCTTGCCTCTGCAAGAGTTCATGTCATTGACCTCTGTCTAAGAAAAGCATTGTGCCTCTGCTCCATGTTCCAACTTCTATGCTGGCTCCCTTCATGCGGCTTGGGTATTTCGCCAAGTTACACCCAAGTTGCTCCGCTCCTCGTTTTTGCATTGAGTCGATGGTGGCTCTCGCACCCACCATTTCACGGGTCAGCCCTCCCTTGAGTCCGATCTCCACATCGACTCCAAGTGTACCTTCATAAGTTGCTTTAGGTCACTCCCCCACTTGATCTCGCAATGCATCCACCAATGCATTCTCTCAAGTGAGATCATGCGACGACTCCTCGCCGCTTGCTCAGTCCATCGAGCTTCGTGGAGTTGTTGTTTGTTGAGGTACTCCTCCTCAACATGTGAGGTCTGTCTCACATGATTCTCCCTCAGGAGAACCGGGACTTATCCCTCCTGGATAACTATCCCGTTGGAGCAACATCTCTCTTCGTTTCGGAGACTACCATCCCCTTGGACTACTCCGAACTGCTGAACAAACTGTGCATTGTTCTGCCTCTTGCAAATGCACTTGCTAGATTGCGACTTCATGTCAATACAGCCCCCGCTGCACCCCTCAAGGCCTAGCAACATGCTGAACTCGTTGCACACTTCAGCCTCCGACGGACGTATCCTTCACATGCCGAAGAGAAAGTTTCAATGCTCCATGGCGCCGAGTTTCGGTCGCCTTGGGATGGCCACGAACATTCCATCGTCCGCATACAAGCCCATGCATGAGTACCAAATTCTTCGAGTTAGCAATTCCTCTCACCTCTGTGAGCTTTGCATAACTCTTTTGGTCGTTGAGCAACTCATTCCACCTTGCATGGTCTCATTCTTGCCAAGCGCCTCGCTTGCCTAGAGCACCATCAAGTATAGTTGTCAACGTTGAGCTGTAGCTCAAACTCAGCCATCCCAACCTTTGTGCGCTCCAAATTCTTCCAAGCTTGCCTGTTCTCGTGGTGCCTCTTGCGCGAAGGGTTGGCCATTCCTCTGAATGCCAATCTCAGATGCTCGCTCCTCTGAGCGACTCTTTTCCCTACATCTCCATGCCCGTTTTCCCTCAAACGGTCGCGCGTGTGCTGACTGCCCTCAACGCAGCCCCGCTAGGTCCCCCACGTTTGCATGTCAAGTGTTTCTATGAGTGCTTGTCCCGCTCTGATACCATATGACACGGACTTAGTTGGTTTTGCCTAAGTCGTGCGGCACCCTTGCGCGTCCGTCCGCAAAGGTCAGCCTCCCCGAAGCCTCCCATTGTCCCTTAGGACCAACAAAAGAGAGAACGGGTTAAAGAGAACGCCTCAATCGGGATCCACAAGCAAACATGTCCGAAAAATACTTCATAGACAATACAAATTACAAACAGACTTTACAAGCTCTAAACAGTGGCACAACAAAGGGTAAAATGGTCCATTACAGACCGAAAAGCTCTCACACGTGTCCACATGACACAACCTTTATTTACAAGCCTAAAGAGGCCACCAACCCAACTAACATGGGACTATTTAGCCTTCGGCCGCCCCTCTACCTGCTGTACAAGGTATAAACATGCCAAAAGACAACGGACAAACATAAGCATTACATCCAACATCTTATTCTAGAAGTTTTTCCATTACACCGCGGCGTTAGCCGCCGGTGCTACGACGCCTTCCGCCGCCGAAGAAGTTGCGACCGCCTCAGGACCCTCGCCCGCAAGCACCCGCGGCCTCTTCCGACGCTGACCAGCCTCGACGTCCACAGGATCCTCCCTTGTGCCCGCCCTGGCGACAGAAGGCGAACGGCCCGACGCGACCGTAGAAGTTTTTCCTCCACGCAGGGCTTCGAGAAGCACCATCTCTACGAAGAAAGGCCATAACGACGGTCATTTAAGCAAATAGACCACGAGGAAAAAGAGAAGAACCCCTAAAAGAACCGCCCCTTAGAGCATACCTAGAGGCATCGGGCTAAGACCCGCCTCCACCAACCACCGCTCGGACAAATTTCGGATGGCGCTGGAGGCCGGGAGGATCTCTCTAAGCCTCCGGAGCTCTTGGCGCCCCTCGTCACCCAAAACTGGGGCGGTGTTGTCTATCGCACGTGCCGCCCAGCGGACCCTGAACCCCCAATCTCCCGAGCGGCTGACAAAAAAGAAGCGCTCCTTCCACCACTTATTACTGGAAGGAGCCCCGCCCACTCGAAAACCCGCTCGGGTGGACAAATGGTAGCCCCCCGACCCCTTACAAAGACGGAAGCAGGAAAGGAAGAGGGCATGGGTCGGGGTTATGTCGGCATAATGGCACTCCCCCAGAAACGCCACCAGATAGCGCCATGAATTCGGTGCCATCTGGGACGGAGAGATACGCCACCAGGAGAGACAGGAGACTATGACGGGGTATAGAGGGAGGCGCAGCCCGGTCTCGAAAGCATCAAGGGTGAGGGCGAAGCCCCTAGGAATCGAGTCGTACGCCCGTTGACCGGGCTCGAGAGCAAGAAGGACGAACTCCTCCGGGATGCCATAGCGATCCCGGAGGAGGCTCAGCGTCGATTCGCCCACGGTGGAGTCATGGTCGTGCGGCCACATCAGGGCCTCGAGGGCCCGGGCCGCCTTCTCGTCGGATGACGAGGTAGGACTCAACGAAGCCGTCGTCTCCCTGGCTTTTGACGAAGAAGAAGACGAATGGGAAGAGGGAGACACCATTCTCACTGACCTTTAGCAAGGAAAGAAGGAACGACTGGTGTGAGTAAAACTATGGAGTACGAAGTGGCACGATGAAACAGATGAAGAGGCCCCCCAGCGGCTAGCCTCATGCTACTTATAAGCAGGCCGCATCCTGCCAAAACGGCAACCCTTCCTCTCCCAAAGTGCGCTGCGAAGACCGAGAGTGTCACCTCGCCATAAATGCAGCCTGACGTGGCAGCCAGCTGCAACGCGGTGCAAAGTACGGAGGCGCTAATCACATCAGCCTCGGAAGCGCTAATCCAATCAACCTTAAAAGCGCCAATCGTTTCCGCCTTAAAACGCTAATCATATCGGCCTCGAAACCCGGCAACCCCTAGAGAGGGCGGCCCCTTGACCTTCCCTAGGAAAAAGAAAACCTGGCCGCTCGTGCACGCTTGAGCAATCAATCGCCGGTCAGAATGAAGTACCACCTCGGCTACCCGTCGCTCGAGGTCGTATCGCCCGAGGTCCCTCCTCGACCGCATAACGCCCGAGGCCCGCCCGCGTAGTGCCTCTCGGCCGCATGACCCACACGACCACGCCTGCACTGTCTGCCCGCCTGCGTTGTGCTACTCGGCCGCATGACCCTCGTGACCACACCAGCGCGGTCAGCCCGCCTGCATCATGCTCCTCGGACGCATAATGCCCGAGATGCACCAGCGCGATCAGCCCGCCTGCGTTATGCTTCTCGGATGCGTAATGCCCGAGATACACCAGCGCGGTTAGCCCGCCTGTGTCATGCTCCTCGGACGCATACTGCCCGGGACCCCGCCTGCATAAGACGAGCTCGACCACATGCCATCAGAGACCGCTGCGGCACCAGGAATGGAAGCCATGCCTCGGACTCCCTCCCCTGATTGCCACAACCGACGCATGGCTCCTTCCGGGGGTGGGCGCCACTCTGCTCGATGCGGAAGGCAATAACGCTGACTCGACTCGCGCTGACGTCACCCGCTATCAGGCAACGACTTCCAGCCCCTCACGCTTGACCATGGCAGGGCAGGACGACTACTGACCCTCGCCCATACCCTGCGACGATCCGGTTCTCCACGCAACGTCAGTAATGATGTCGGACGCCATCAGAGGTGCGACCCGGCCTCACACAAGCGTGTACGTTAGGTAACGGTAAGCTTCCCTATAAATACCCATGCACTCTAAACAGGCAGGGGGAGGGGGAAAAGATAACTCTCTACCGTATCTCCTAACTTGATCGTCGGAGGGGTCGAGTTGAACTCCCGACCCGACCTGTGTGCAGGAACAAGGGCGAGGTCACACCTTCCTGATGCCGCGCCAAGGCTCCACCCCCCACACTACATCCCATCCGGACAACTTCGATCAACCACCCCAGCTGGCCCAAGGAGCACCGCGCTAGATCCCCGCACATTCGGATCCGAACCAGGCCGCGACGGCCCCGAGCCCACGGCATACAGTTGCCCCTCGCAACAGCACCCACCACCCCCAAGAAGATCCAAACACACAACAACAAAAAACAAAGAATCATAGCAAAAACGAAGTGACTATCCATGCATGCATATGGAAAAAGCTATCCACCGGTAATATGAAAACCAAATCCTGTATGCGCCAACCATCGCCATTTACTTATTTCCTCCAAGAAGCTCCATTAAAAGATCCAAACGTACGCCAACCACCCCATTACATAAAATCAAGCTTCTCGGGCCAACCCAAAGAATCAACGAACACTATATGTGTATTGCTGCTGTGTATACCTCTACTGCACAAACTAAAACGACCCGTGAAGAAGAGCGAAGCCATGCATCGATCCTACACTCAACTTGTACGGTGCCTAGTCATAAACAGAGCCGTAAGAAAAAGAATGGAAGCATGCAGTAGTGGCCGATGTCGGCCTCGCGTTTAGGGTCTCCGGCTCTGGCGCCTGGCCCTCCGGCGGTCCCTCGGGTACTTGGTTTCGCCTGACTCAAAGAACCTGCTTTGCTCCGACGGGATGATGTCGCACTCGGGGAAGGTGACCGGGTACCGGTTGGCGTCGTAGCAGAAGGAGTAGGTCATGTAGCGCTCGCGGAACCGGCGCATGGCGGCGTGCTTTAAAGGGGTCATTTGGGCGAAGTCGGCCGCGAGGAGATCCTCGTTGGCCTCGGCGCACCGCCGGGCGGAGTCCACCTGCTGGATCGGGTCGACGCGGCATCCGCGGAGGACGAGGTCGGAGAGCTCCGCGACGAAGGGCGCGTACTTGTAGTTGACCTTGTACCTGCCGTTGGCGGTGGCCCAGGTGGAGCCGTCCCATATGGTGGCGTAGATGGACATGGGCTTGGACGGGTAGTCGCCGCCCATGGCGTCGCTGCGGACCACCTCTCTGATAGGGGTGTCGTCGATGTAGAATCTGCAGAGCAACGTCATGATCACACCGATTAATCCACCGATGCACGAGGACGTAGGTACGCACGTAACAGGATGAAGTAGGATGGCAGGGGGCGTACATGATGTGGTCGGAGGTCCACAGAATGGAGTAGCGGTGAGCCTCGGCGGTGGGATCGAAAGGGAGAAAGAAGCGCTCCTCGCGGCCTCGGCTGGTGCTGCCGTTGCCGTAGACGTTGGTCTGAATCCTCCAGTCCTTGCCTCTGATGTTGCCCAGGAACTCGAAGTCCAGCTCGTCGTGTGTCTTCTGGAACACATCTCCATTGGAAGTCTGCACCGCACATTCAGCACCACGAGACACCCGATCAATCATGCTGCAAGCTTCTCCATGATCAATACAATACAATACGATACAATACAATACAATAAATAGTTCGTTTGGTGCCCTCACGATATTTATCTCCCTCTGGCTCTTTTCTATGAACACATCCATAAAAATAGTGGCATCAATCAACATGTCTGCATTCAACAACAGGGTTCGTGGACTCGGACGAAATCATCATTAAAACTCGCATATGATTTGATTCGAAAGACGTCGTCAGTAAAAGGAAGGAGACAAAAAGAAAACAAAGGAAAACCCCAACTAATTGCGCAGCCTTTGGACTTGGCACAGCGAAGAAAAAGATGCGGCAGCAATCTTTGAACCGTCGGAGGAGTCGTGCAGGTCGGTGCACAGACCAAATCTGTGCGAGTTGTGACAGCTTAGGTGTCTTTCATGTGCTTGCTACACATTTTAAATAGCGCATTCAATTTCCTCACGACTACTTAATTCACTTCGATGGAGGTTTTTGTGGATCATTTAACTATCGCTCTTTCTAAAACGAAGTGGACTACTAGATTGCATCGACTCACGTAGAAGGCGACGACGACGCCGGCGGAGTAATCCGAGGGCAGCTTGATGGAGGCGCTGAAGAAGCCATGGTCGTAGAGATCGTTTGATATGAATCCCGATCCTAATTAACCAATAACAACAACACGCAGGCGTATGACACAATCACAAGGGAAGCGATACGTGAGCTTGAAGAAGGGGGGAAGGTCGCGGATTACCGGAGGAGCGGTCGAGGGTGAGCCGGGCGCCGCGGCCGTCTGGGGAGCGGATGAGGTTCTCATTTCCGAAGAGGTGGGAGAAGCCGTCGTCGAAGGATAACGTCGTCAGGTTGAGCGCCGCCGCCGCCGCCGCAGCCGCCATGCATGAGAGCATCAGGAAGACAGTCATCGCGGTGCCGGGAGCTGCCGCCGCCATTCTTTTCCGCCCCCGTTAAATCCCCCCGCTCCGAGCTCCCTTTTGGATCCCTTTGCTCCTTCCTGCTGATCTCTCTTCCTTTCCGCTTCCACCAATGCCCTGCTCCTCCTCTTTGGTTTTCGTTGTTGTGTTGGCTCTGTTGGCGTCTTCTTCTTATATAAGACAAAGCGGCAGTGCTCGAGAGGTGTTGAAAAATGCTTTGAATAAAAGGAGGTAATTAATTAGTCGATGGATCGGTGGATGGAAAGTAGAAGAATAGTCGGGGGAGAGAAGGTGATCTGGAAACCATCATGTGTTGGCTTTCCCACACCAGTTTTGGAGGAAAGCCCCATTCTGCCACTGCTGCTCGAGTTGATTCAACGCGCTTCATTCAGAACAACTCCTCCATGCACAGCGCTGCTATCTAGTGCTTTTGACCCAAAAGAGACAGCCGCGTCTCATAGCATAAGCATTGACTCAAGAACAGAGGAAGGATGCTTCGGGTTGGTTGGTAATAAGGTAGAAGAAGAAGCAGGGGTGCCATGGTCACACAAACCCACACCGAGGAAGCAGACGAGAACGCCAAGCTGTGACTTGCTGGGATTCATATGTATTGTAACCACCACCACCACCACCACAATAATTAGGCCTCATAATTTTCCTTTCTATATTCCATCCAATCATGCAGCATCGGCAATATAAAAAAGAAGAAGAAGAAGAAGAAGAAGAAGAAGAAGAAGAAGAAGAAGAAGAAGAAAACATGGAAAACAAATTATGATGAGCGAGAGACGAGTTTAGTGCGGGAGGGCCTTTGTCAGTGTGGGAGAGACATGGTGAAGACGTGGGTGTGAACCTTGAGGATGGATCCAAGACTAGTTTGAGAGCGGATGGATCGGAAAACTCGAGTCACATGCGATCGACAGAATCGCTCGATGTCACCGAAGAACATGTGATTGATTGCAAGTGTGTCTGCTGCTTCAGTGTTTTTTTTCTTTTTGTAATCTACTTGTCGTCCCACAGGCTTTGACGACTGATCACAAGTGATCTTCCCCTTCTCCGCCCCCGCGCCCCCCCCCCCCCCCCCCCACCTACCGAAACGTTTAGTCGTTCAAATCGTCCGTCGGGATGCTTCTGATGGCGTGACGAATGAACATCGTATTGACTGATCATATTGTTCATATTGCCGAAACGTTTGGTCGTTCAAATCGTCCGTCGGGATGCTTCTGATGGTGTGACGAACGAACATCAGGACAAAAGCAAAGTGACATACGAAGAAGAAGAAGAAGAAGAAGAAGAAGAAGAAGAAGAAGAAGAAGAATTAAATGGATAGCGGAAACAAGTTGTTGGGTTCACACCGGATGCCTTTGATGGATGGGGTTGCGCCAGCTCTCTCACCCGAGTTCACGGGAATCCACCCGCTGCTTGCTGGCAGGTGGGTGGGTGATCCACAAGGACATGCTCCCTCCTCATCGGCTGAAGCGACGGATGTTGATATCGTTCATGTGCATGCGATAGACAGTCTTGTGACCAATCGGAGATTTGAAAAAGAAAAGAAGAAGAAGAAGAAGAAGAAGAAGAAGAAGAAGATAATCCGACAATGCTGATGACCGGTGGAGTTGACCCGAGTGAGATGCCATCCACGCGTATCTCAGCAGCGACTGGCTTCTTCTGCCCACATGGACATTCATTCCCCACCAGCCAGAGTGGATGATGGATGGAAGAAAGTCTTTTAAAGAGTTTGGTATATAGCTCACCCCCACCACATGCAGCCGCTGTCCCTCTCCACATGCGACGGCTGGCCGGAGGAGACGACTCCAACCCCAGCCAGCAGCTTTCCAAGCAAAATGCCGGCGGGAAGGGAGCGTAAACGCTGCATCGCGTTTGTTTGTTTGCCTGTTGTGGGCTCACGGGAATCTCTCGAATGCTGTCTGTCTTCGAAAACAATATTTACATTTTTTTTTCTTTTTTGTACGGTCAAATAAGATATTTGAATGAATATCTTAAAATGATTTTATATCAAATCATAAGATCTTTTTGATTTTTTTTTTTAAAAAAATTATATTAGCAATCTCTAAATGTTGAAATGGCTAGTAAATAAAAAATTTTCAATATAAAGATACGATTTGAAATATATATATCAAATATCAAAAATTCCTAACGCACTCAAAGACCACTGTGACTTTTGATTAAAAGAAAGGTTTAGGGTGGTTGGCGGAGTGACCTAACCCACGATAATGCTTTCCCGTTTTCTAAGGTACACCATATAATACACATTTGTCTAAGCTGATTGGGGTTCAACTTCGGCCCAAAGTTGGTTGGTTGGGGTTCAGCATTCCATCATCTTGGATGAGTCTAATTATCAGGGTGGTCTGGCCCCCACACACAAAGCGTACTTGGGGTCCACCTTGAACAAATGTCATTCATTCTTAATCAAATCATAACAAAAGATGACCAAAGGATGATAGATAGATACGTATTATGTATGTCCGGCCGGCCTCTCACACACTATGGTTCAAATTAAGCACAAGCACACTGGAAAACCATGTCGATGAAAACTGAACCAAGTATGACTCACCACACATTCCTTCACGGTGCCACAAAGCATCTCCCAAGTATGATTCTCCACACATTCCCTCGGGGTGCCAGAAACCATGTAAATGAAATACTCGTTTTATCTTGCCACTTTACAATAGAAAAGATATATGTATCATCGATTCACAACAACAACAACAACAACAACAACAAAGCCAGATGACCAGAAATACTTCAGCATCATCGTTACATCACTAATACTCTTCCTTCGTTTGTAAGTTCAATATCATCATTATGTCATCATAAGACCGACCATCCTCATCTGCTCGAGTCCACTATGATCAGAACTTATACGAGAGCATGATGACGAGTGGAGAAAGCATATCGGGAATGCCAGAGTCATCATTTTCACCTTTTCCAGTAAGAGTAGCTCTATCGACCAAAGCTCTCTCACAATTGCACCCAAATATAACAGGTTGGCATGACCCACAACATTCGGCGGCGGCGATCGCTCAAAATGATGACCGGTTCAAAGTACATTCAACTTGACAGAAAGTGGAACTTCGATTCCACATAGCCCTCGGCTTCCCACAGAAAGGTCCCAAATGCAACTGCCTCCAAGACTAACATTGTCAGGCCAGAGAAAGTTATTCCCACAACTTCATCATTTGGAGTTTCCAGAGACCCATCATCTGCTATCCTTATGTCTGGCCTCCCAAACAGGGCCTGCGTCTGCTTCTCAATCAATGAAATAGATTCCTTAGACCTTATGGTTGCATATCTCTGCAATGTCTCCGCATCCAAGTACATGACATAGGACCTCAATCTATAAGGCTTTGTCTCATCACCATCAAAGTCATCATCATCTGATGAAATCTGCACCATAGACTCCAAGTCCCATAGTGGGTTAGGCTTCAGTTCGTCAAATATTCTCTGACCCCTGGGCTTCGTCGGAAGGGTCTTCATAGTCCTTTCAAGTTGGTATCTTTCATCTACTCTTTTGAGGAAATATCCGTACATGATAGAGGCTGCATAAAGCTTCCCGAGTTTAAGTTTGCTAATTTGGGCGACAGTATTCAGTGGGCCACCCACTCTTTCTCCGAGAATAAGAGTTAAATGGCTCTGTATCATCTCCAGAGCATCAGGAGAGTGCATGCTTTCCAATTTATGTTCTTGATTGGGCCATGAGTCCACCCGATATGTAGGATCCGTGGATGTAGTTACCGTGGGGATCATATCGATTTCCTTCTCCATGAATTTTTGTACAATCAAGCAGTAGATAATCTCCTCTAAAGCCTTATGCCTCTCTTTTTCTTTGACTTCTGCAATTCTCCTGGATGTTATCATGAGCTAGCTCAGTTTTAAGATATACTGAAACAAAATACATGCAACAAAAGAAGAATCTGTAAAAATAATGTTTCTTTTAACAGATTAACAAAAACTCTTGCTAGAAAGTCGATCGTTTATCCATAAAGCCCAATCGAAATCTCCCAGTCATGTAGCTAATCCTGCATACTTCAATCTGTTTGGTTTTGTCCTTGTTGTCATTTTTCTTTCATCCCCCTTCTTTTGTTCATTGTTCATGGTTTTCGTGTTGGTGATAGGCCACTAACAAGTAGCATTACAAAGTTCATAGTTTCTTCTGAGATTTGCATTGAGATATATCACTTGAAAACCATGGACGTCAAAAAATATGCAAATGAATAGATAAGCAGAAGCTCAAACTCGTGTAGGAACCAAGAGCAGTATCAACTTTCAACATGGAATTTTTAGAAAGACTAAATGACACCTCTGAAACTTAAACACAGAGGAGCATGACAACTGACTGAAGATCTAAGGAAATCCTGTTTAAACTTGCTGCATGTTTGCATTCAGAAAAGGAAATCTAGAATGATCTTGTAACTTACAAGCAATCAAAGTTTTGCTGCTTATGTAGCTAATCAGTACCACTGTTCTACATTCCATTTTCAAACAATATGCCATCAAATGCTTTTTCATTGAATTAACAAAAGAAAATTGAAAGACTTATGAGACTGCAACACACACGGGATTAATAATAAACATATTTACTAAGTACCTATCATATTTGTAGATTATATGTATGTGGTTGGTTTGTAAGGGTTCTTCCAGAGGGTTTTCCGCAGCTTTATGTGCTTATCGAAACACATCAGGGCAAAACTAGAGGCATCAGCTAAAGATAATTGTAAGGTCGAAGGTAAACAGGATATTGGCACAAACCTGTTTGAGTCCATTTGTCTTCCAACGTACACTCAAATGAGTGATTAACTAGGTATGAGGCTAAATTTATGAAAATAATTGCTTTGACAACCACAACTGGCAATGAATCTATATGGATGTACAAATCTACATATATTCATGGATAATCATATTATTCATCCAAATCAAATTGTTCCAAAGAGATCATTAGAATATAAACATCCAAGGAGATATGAAACAATTCTTCATAAAAATATAAGTCAAAAAGTAGATATTGCAGTGAGATTTTTATGAATGTATACATTGCGTAGATAATATAAGACAAAATGATCTGCTAAGAATATATAATCTATAGTTTAGGAAAAATTTTAAAAAGAGACATCCTGCGTAGTTAAGGCAGGAAAAACAAACTGACACAAAAGAGAGCTTAATGTACACTTAAAGTTTAAAAAATAGATAAAAGTAGATAATTAAAGACACTTATTATAAGTAAATTATAATTAAAATAATACCAGGATATTTGGATATCTAGATCCAGATCAGGATATAGACACATCTTGTGTATTCATTTCTATCCAGCTTTTTCTGTTTCTGCAGTTTCATAAGGATTTATTTGTTTGTACAAGTGCATTCAGACATGTCAGGAATCCAAAACCCTCACCTGACCACATTTTCAGTTTTCCATTTCTTATTTATTTTTCTTCTCAGGTAACTTGCATATTAATCCAGATGAACAGGGACTGCACATGTAAGAAGTATTCTATATTCTATTGCCAAAATAATGGACATCCAAGTACCATGGACAAAGCATCTGATATCTTATTTCAAAAAAAGCTTCTAAGTTTTGAATTGAAAAACTTTATTACAAATTATAAGTGTTTGGTAGTTGATGTGTGGATTGCATTATAATGAGCTTGAAATTCTAAGAATTGATAATTTTTTTTTTCCATTTTTTCTCATCAAAAATATTTTGTGAGATATAACATCATAGGACACAATAGGATAAATTACACATGAAATGGACTCTAATAGGGAATAGCAAAGCGAAATAACATCATAGCTGCTGAAGCTCACATCGACTGATCTTTTGATGCACAAAAACGAGAATGCCTCATGACTACTTATCTACGAATACTTCTAGTAGAGGTCTAAACATGAAAAACAAGCAACAGAAGTTAATCCTAGAAATTTGAAACTTGAGCAGATAAATATATAACTCCTTTGTAAACCTGTAAAGGGGGAGGTCTTGAGAAGCTACTGGAGTTTTTGCATTCTCAGCATCAATGTCAGATTGAAGCCTCTCAAGCTGCTGATCTATCGCAGCTGGGAGCAGATGGGGGTGGGTTTGCATTATTTGTGACAGAAGCTGACCAGTTGGAGATTCAAATTGAAGTGGGGCAATCGGTGTTTGGCCATCACTAGAATTTCCCAGTGCTCTCACTTGTAAGATTCTTGTTCGGTGATTTTCTAATCGGATACCAATCTTGGGCCAACCAATAGAACTCTGGAAAATGTAACAACACAGTACAGTAATAAGAACATCAATGCTTTCACTCAAATAATCAACACTAAATGTCTCTGAAAAAAAAAGATATAATAACTGGGATAAATTTATGAAGCCCAAACCTTTCATTTATAAAATCAGAGAGGCATGTAAAGGACGATGGTTACAAAAAGGAAGATGTTACAAAGCCAAATCCCTGCAGGATAGGCCCTCCATGCAAAATGTTCCATCCATCATCAGTATCGGAGAACCTAAAAACAGATTCCCTGTGCTTCTGCCACTAAAAAGCATCACAACAAAAACTCCCATAGTCTTTTTCCTGTCTATGTTCGTAAAATGATGTAGCCTAACTTATAAAGATACCATATCATTTTTAAGTCTCAGTGAAATTAAAGTTCAAACAATGTTGTTCACAGACTCACTTTTACTAGACAATCTATGATGCACCAAGGAAAAGCATCAAGAATTAAAATTTGACTTTGCAACAGAGATTTAAAGCTATTCTCTTTGGCACATTGGAAAATGATACTTCCATCATATGGGCTTCTATTGCTGATCCCTGAGACACTTGGGCCAATTTACCCTTTCCACTTTGTATACGTACAAAATTCAAAGTCAAATGACTAGATTGCTTAATATGTACATCTTTTTCAAATAATTACTGGAAATATGAAAATCTTCAAAGTAATGGTAGGCTTCATTGAACTCTAAAAGTTGTTGACGTTGTTCCTCACTCGTTTAAACAGAGCCAAGTAAACTTGTCTAGAATAGCTAGCAATACAGTGTCATCTAGACCTTTCTGTACCAGAGAAAGTACCAGGATTATTATCCAAGGCTTATAAATTGCAGCTAGCGAAAGGGTAGCTATATACGCTCTTCCTGTTCAATAAAGCTGCAGTGATCAGACAATTTGTATTGCTATGATTTTACCATTGGGATTTTTCAAGAATATGAATATGGAACAACTGGGAGAAAAAAGGACAATAAAAATTTTGTGAGGCTTCCACACAGGAATATAATATATTGAGGTTAAGTATAAAATGCTAAATCTAAATTTCAATTCAAATAGTAGATAAACCTAAGAAATATAAAACACATAAGAAAAGCTTATGGATTGGAAGTTAATACAATAATTGAGCAAAAATATAGTGCAAAGCACACCATTCTCTGCATGTTATGGAATTATGGAGGATTAGCATCTTCTGATAAGAATTTCAGCTCACAGATCAGCAACCCTTATAGGTATATTAGATAATTCCAACATTGTTTGGAAATTCTGTGTCATATCATATATTATAAGGGCCTTGTCAAGCACTGACTTCCTTTCATATAAAAAGGATGATAGGTTGGAAGGAAAATAAAAGGAGACATTCCAGTAGATGATGACACGATGGTCACGTTACAATGCACCAGTGACCTTCCAGTCCTAGCAATTTTGGGATGCAAAAAAGCAGTAATGGAACATAGGGATGACCTCCTTCATCATGCTCAATCTTTCTTCTGTCACAATTTTTGCAAGCCTCATTCTTATATGTTTGTGAATCATTTAGACAACTTATCAAGGGTTGGGCAACCAAACATATTGAATTTCAAAACAAAAAAAGTTCAATAACGCTCGTGAGTTCCTGAAATTTTGATTGGTCACCATCTAAATGTTCCATAGATCTAACCAACCAGCCTTCAAGCTCGATTTGCAGAGGCCCCTCTTTGAGTAGAACTTCTTGACAACAAATTTAAGTCCAACCCTTGTGGAGTTTAAATCATATTTAAACATTACCAGACCTAAGAACCTGCGCTTAAAGTAAGGTTTGCATCGCTGTCGTCCATAGATAGTACATAAAACAGAGAGAACTGTGTTATACCACATATCAGATTAAACGAAGCCAAGTAGCAATCAGCATGTTTAAAATTCTTGGACGGAATCAGAGTCGTCCGTCGACACCAATTCTTTCTCGTAACAAATACTTAAAGAAATGTGAAACACCATCTAAATCACTCGAACGATTACACCTCGCGCTTACTTACATCAAGGGTATATAATTTTCAAGAAATTTACCAGAAAAAAAAACAAACAAACAACATATATAAGATTGCTGATTTTTCGAGGGTTCATCGATCACCAGAACGTTCTTACACGGAATGGGCAACCAAATCAACCGAAAAACATAGCCGGTGAACACTTGAGCCAAAATCGACCCCGGAAGAAGCCAAGATTCAGCTCCGAGTTGCTTCCTCTGAGCTAAATGCGTAAATAATTGGAGACGGCGGACTCGATACGAGTTCGTCCAACAATATTCGAGATACTCATCCTAGTTCTCGATAAACCAGGGGGGAAGTCGAGAAGGTCAAAAAAGAAAAGGAAGGGCATGGAGATGGGTGCGGTTTACCTTGGCGGAGAAGGAGGGCCTCGAGTCGGGGTGGCAGAAAGAGGAGGCGAGGTGTCTGAAGTCCGCCGCTGGCGCCCTGAATCCGGCGGCGGCCGGCTGGAGAAGCACCGCACTGTCCGCTGCGACGCCCCAACTCCGCATTCTTTTCCTCCGATTATTTTTCGCTCACGTTTCGCCGATTTGGGGGTTAGAAATGCCCGAGGAATATATATATATATACATATATATGTATATATATATACATATATATGTATATATATATACATATATATGTATATATATATACATATATATGTATATATATATACATATATATGTATATATATATACATATACATATACATGTATATATATATACATATACATATACATGTATATATATATACATATACATATACATATACATGTATATATATACATATACATATACATATACATGTATATATATATACATATACATGTACATGTATATATATATACATATACATGTACATGTATATATATATACATATACATGTACATGTATATATATATACATATACATGTATATATATATATATATATATACATGTATATATATATATATATACATGTATATATATATATATATATATATATATATATATATATATATATATATATATATATATATATATATATTAGATCGAAATAGAGATCAGCACGATAAAAGTTGTTTCTGAAATGTTTTCCCTTGGAGTATGTTTTTTCCAAAAGAAAATAATCGATCAAATAAGTGGCAACTCTTCCATTTGGGTTTGGACGGAATAATAATGATTAATTTTATGTAAATAGTCGTACAAATGACGAATATTTAAATACTCCATGTGAAGCATGAATACTAACATCATCTCGACATCTTAATCAGATAAACGCTTTATCTGTGATGCATAGTCTGTTCTTCGTTTCTCGGTAGCCACGAATGGTTGCGTCAAATTATATGCCATGTCATAGCATAGTCAACATGACTACACTCTCCTCGGGTGCGTGCCTAAAACCACAAATTCCGAGGGACTCGAAGACTTCTTATCAACACATCTCTGGCCCTTGAGATGTTTAGAACCATCAACCTTCCGGATTCGTAGGTTACCCTCAACCCCCCCCTTTCTCCGCGGCCTCGTGTTGATCTCTCGACAAGTGGTATCACGAGCCTGCAGGCCTTTGAACCTGAGGTTACTCGACTGAAGTGACTAATTGGCTTCTATCAAAAAGAGCCTGGCATGCTTTCGTGCCCTCTTACAAGAGAAGAGGGGAGGGGAGAGTCACACCGGAAGAGAGAGAGAGAGAGAGGGGAGAGCATTGACAATAAAAATGACAGGCAACTCGATGGATCCATGATAAGCAGTGCACGAGACCGCGAGGCGTAGGTACACCGGACGAGATAGCTGCGGCTTCGCATCCCACGACGGCCATCCCGACCACCTCCCTTCTCCTCGTGCACAAATAAATACACACTTATATCTTCTGCTGCTCTTTTTTACCTTTTTGTTTCCACACGTAAACATGATCCCATGTGATCAATCGTAAGTAGATTGGTGTGAAATGCTGGTCAACCTATCACCACTCGCAGCGTGCACCGAATCATTTGATGCCTGAAGTTTCGTTTATATTCATCTCGGACGATGTGTGTTCATCTTTTCCCGCCGCCACCACAATCTCCGGAGAGGAGCAGGAGCACCACCTCTGACTCCATAAGTTGAAGCCTCCATGGCACACGACGGCGCTCGCTCATGGACGGATGCAGCTTTCCATGCGTGGCGTTTCCAAGAACACGCCCATCCCAGCGCTGCTCACTTCCAGATAACACAGCCCCATGTCTATTTATCAAAGTACCATGCATCCTAAGCTCTCCTTGCTCGGTCGGCTAGATCAGTCAGGAGCAGCAGAAAGCAGAGCTTCCTCATGGTCACATTTGATTGCAAAGAAAAGCAAGTCCCACCCACTTTACAAGTACACCAGCAAAACAAAAAAGCAATCCGCAGTAGCGTACCAACAGTCGGCATTGTTCTACATTAACCTAATACCACATCTTCAGTAAGTTTATCCACTGCCTACAAGAATTAGCAGAGTACGGATGTAAGAGAACCATCATACTTACTTCAAACTTAACCTCGCCATGTCAAGACTCGTGTGGCAAGTTGTGAGACCAGCATTTTGGGGGCTCTCGTCTAGCCATGGGGGGTAACTGCAAATTAAGGGCAAAAAGGTAAGGCACTTTTTATGTTTTATGCAAGTCACTGCCAACTAGCAACTCATGCTTCAGTTGTCACTTCAACTGAACTCTAGCAAAAACAAGTCTTTGTGCAGGCAACAAAGTCGATCAAAGAAAGAACAGTGATGACATAATTAGAATCGAAATGAACAAAAGAATTAACTGAACCCAACATAGTTAAGTTTTGTTCAGTCACAGAAGCATAGCGGCAATCAAAAACCGAAATACATAAAGTATGTGGCAAAAACAAAACAAAAGGTATTCATGAGCACAGCATTTGATGTCAAGCATTGTTTCGACTTGCATGAGAGAATTCATCAGTATTTTCTACAAAAACAAGAAGCAACAAACTAAGAACCAACCTGTGGATGCAGGTAGAAAGATGCTGACAACCATGGTTGCTATTCAAGTTTTAACAGAACTCTCTGAGCTAGCCAAAGACCCAAGTTACGAACTGGGACGAAATGGTGTACATAGCAAACAAGACGGCAAGTAAAAACTTCAAACCTAAATTCGTTCAATATTTGCATTACAGAATTCAATATTTTCTATTTGCAGCTTCCCTATAAACTAAAATCTCCATTCTGCCTCGAGCACATATCTGGTAGCATTTGCAGCATTTTAACAAAAGATCAAGAAGATCTAACCTTGTGTTGCAGCCTCATTATAGTAGAGACCAATAGTTTGTCTCCAATTATCTGCCTTAACTTCTTCACCAGGTCAATCCGGCTTATCTTTCCCTTCTGGCAAAACGAAAATAAAAAATATATATATACATATATATAGTCAGGAACAGAGTGGCTCAAAAGAGAAAACAACATGACTTGTCAATAAATCTTTAGGACCTTAAATTCATCATATTGAGTGTGAACCAAGTCCATGTCCTCCGGAGGCACTTTAGTTGAAATTGCTGCAAATAACATTGAAAACGGCATCCACGGTGAGGTTGGAATTCTTGGCATCGTTCTGGACACAGGAGCCTGAGCTTTATTTCCAAAGGCCAGAGATGGCTGAAAAGCCTTATCCTAAAGTATCAAATAATAATAATAATAATAGTTAATAATCCAAAAAACACACAATGGCAAAGGGCAAAAATTCACCTTAGATGCACATAATAGATTGCAATAGAAAATATAAGATCTGTGAATCACTGCCAATGAAGCTTATATATAAACTTATAAGATATTAAATTAGTTCAAACTTCCACATAATCAGATGTAATAGAAGATAAAGTTCTAGAATCAATTACATGGTCTAGAGAGACACACCAAACCGCTTTTCTCTGTTTGTCATTTTCACCACAATAGAAAAACCTCTCAACAGATGAGGTAAATAGATAATTGATCAAAAAGCAAACTACTTTTGAAAAACCTCATGGATTTTTACAACCCGAGCCTTGTTTTCTAGTTCAGCAATCCTATAAATTATGAAAGGAATCAGAAATTTGCAACACACACACCTGTAATAAGCTGTGAGGTGAACCAGAATTTGTGAGGGCAGATACATTAGATTTACTTTCTTTCCCAACCAGCCATTCTGCAGTCACATCAATATACACACTTTTCAAAAATTTTATATATAACTGTAAAAAAGTAATCCATGGATGTTGACTAAATAATACTACAACTACATTACCTTTAAGTTTGGAGGTCACCTTAAAAGTCACTATGTATTCTGCATATATATGGGTATACATATTCATATCCCATATAATATAATGAGTTGGCTTTTGAAGATCATCTACACCAGTGTCAAAGTTCTCATTACTAGGTTGACACTGGTTAGACCCAGGGTAAATGAGTTCCGCGTTTCCCATTATAATGCGGCACAACATTAGGTGTATGACACCATTTTCGTCAACATCAGAATAACTAGCACTGTAGATAACATGTGCAAACAAGTCATAGTTTTTCATAATGGACTGTTAGCTTAAAAAAAAAAGAAGCAAATAAATAACTGGCAGGAGCCACTAATTCAGATAGAAAACTGTTGGCAGCCTTCGCCAAAAAGAGATTAAAGTACTCCAATATGCACAAACATGAAAAACCTAGTATCAAAAGCAGGCCTCACCAGATTTTAGAACAATTTGCAGGGGCGAGATGAATGCCATTGCCATAAAGGCATTTCTGCTCAGGTCTTGTCAGAGTCCCATGCAACATCATCCCTTCCACTGCATCCTTTGATGAAGCAAGCCATGCGTAACGGACATTTGCATTGCCACGCACCTTTTTAGCAATTTCGACCTGCTCTTGGAAAAGGTTAAAACGAACTTGACCTAAATCATTTCTCAATGGGGTCCTAAGGATTCCAAGAATGTCTTTTGCATCAATGAGTTTGCCCAACCCTTGAAGTAACATTTCCTGCACAGCTCTATTAACTTGGCAACCACTTGCAGGTGCTTGACAAATTCTAGAAGCAGGGACATTTGAAGGTAATGCAGAACCTGACTCATTTTCTCCAACTGCTTCATTGACTTCAACATAAATATTACAATCACTAGCAGAATTCTTTTCACTCTTGACCCTCTTGACATTAGACATAGCCTCATCATCAGGTCGTGAACTTGAGCTTTCAGCTGCACTAATGGAAATCTCAAAATGGTCATTTGTTTCATGTTTCCTATTTGCATCAGGATTCATGTAGACCTGAATATCATTGTCAGAGTGATGGTATCTATGCAATACATAACATTCAGGACGTAATTCTGGAAAGAAGCATTTTCCATGATCATCAATCCAAGCTATTGGCTTCACCAAACCTGTTTCCAAGACTATACAAATCATGTAAATGTAGTCTAACAACAATTGCTGATTTCGAAAACCTGCCTCAGTAATCGCTTTCTTTGACCGAAAATCTTCCTGAACCAAACTCACAATATTCTCAGGAAAATCTTTCCATTCACCATTCTCATATGCCAGCACACGTTTTGGCAACCCACTTTTTGTGAAGTTGTAATAATTCTTGAGAATATGAGTCTCTGGATGGCAGCCTAAGTTAGTTTTACAGCCTTTTGTGATGGAAACCCTTCGAGAGGATTGGCCTGGAATAAGATGATCACCACATCCTACCAGGCCTTGGCCAACATCAGTGAAGTATAAGGCAGGATCTCTTTTCCTCTTGAGATCATGTTTTTCACCTTTATCCAATGCCTTTACGTTCATCTGTTCCATTTTTACTCACGATGATAACTGCAAACCACTGACTAATTCTCTCTGACTTACTTGTCTCCACGAAGCATGCCTACTAACTTACAGTATTTACAAATACTCATGGTAGAATAGCCAGAAAAATTCATGTCAGGGAAGTCTGCGATCAAGGATACCCTGATACAGTATACACAATATTTAAGATGCTCCTACTGAGTTTCTTACTATAGTTCTTATTATAAAATGAAAACAAATCTGGAAAGATACTAAAAGCTTCATCAAAAGTATCAAAAGAATTGTTACATCCCAGTAGCAAAAACCAAACTAGACCAAGCAAAGCAAGAAAAATAAAAGAAAAGGAACAGTTATGACACCACCCTGCACATGAAAAAAAAAAAAGACCTTATGTAAATAGGTCATATTAGAGAATAAACATTTAACCTAGATTAGAGCGCGACAAAGAAAAAACGAAACATTACTCACTATATAAAATGGACCACAAAACCCCCAAGTTTAAACGATAAGAATCCAATCCCCTGAGAAGCTATATCTATAGCTCAGACAAGTGGTCAATTTCCATGATTTTCGTGATAGTGTAACTTTATACCATATGAGAGTCGTTAGGCCTATGCATCTATTTAAAATTCATTTGTAGACCAGGAGATCATGAAAAACTTGAAATTTAATTCTGCAAGCATCCCAAACATAAATTCAAAAAATTCCACAATTGGTATTTATAAAAAAAAAATTATCAAGGAGAGGAAGGAGACATGCCAAATGTTTTCATTGAATAAGGTAAATTCAAAAAGATGGTGGATAACATCAAGAAACACAACTGAAACAAATTAGTACCTGGCCCTACAACAACCACAGCAAGAAAACTTTGACAGGAACACAAAGCAGCATTCACATGACAAAATAAAATGTTTAAAGAATTAACTAACTGGAGTGATTTTTGTTACCATGTTGCATTTCCATCAATAAAATTTACTTCGTTAATGAGGTGATTTATAGTTTTGAACACTTGCAAGGTTACACTGAGCCTTCTTTAAGTTTATCTTGAGATTTTTTTTCCTAGATAGGATTTGGCAGAACAATAAGATCTCCAAATGAAAAGCTTCTTCCATGCAAGTATTTAACTCGCTTAGGGTGAAAACAACATATGAACTCTTGAAAGGTGCATTATGTTACTGAGACGATTTAAATAGAATTGGTTACAAGTCTCGAGTCATCCAGGAAGCTGACCTGGTTTGTCTGGTATCCAACAAAAGCAAAGAGAAGACCTATTATACGGTTAACAACAAAGCCAGTACAATCTAGATAAATACTCACTGTTGAAAAGATATAAGCTAAGAACAATGAAAGCTTTTGACTTCTTCCATTGGTAAAAAAGCATTCTGGTGCCAGTATGAACCAACATTCCCAGAGCCAAAAGGGTTAACTACAGGTAGGATAACCACTGAGAAAAATTGCAACCAACCAGAGGCCATGTCAATCTGATTGTTGGCATGGCAAGCAACAAGGAGCAGCTTTTGGTTTGTCTGTCTAGCTAGAATCTAGGCAACAAAATTAGACACCTAAGAATTTGCACCAATAAATCAAGAGAACCAGTAAAGATAGAGATCAGTCTGAAAGAAGACAAACAGAGGTCAAGCTGAAAGATCTGTATACTCTCTTTCATTGCTGCCCTGTATCCTCCATAACTGATCTCCAAAACATCCTGAACATCTTGCAATCATTAACGAACAATGGTGTAAAGTTGAATATTCCACATTTAACTTTAAAAAGGGTGGCTTCAAAATTCCCGGTGGTGCCGATCCATGTCAGGCTGCTGCATACATTAAAATACTTTGGCTCGCTGCAGTTCTTAAATCCAGAGATATTTGTTGAGAATAAAAATCACTCCAACAAATCCTTGATTATACTTTGCAATCTTAACAGTCACAAGCAAATGGATCTGCTATATTCTTTTTGTACCAAATATTATACACCAACCACTAAATCATTGCTACAATTGTCGGGATAAAAGACCATCAAAGAAGCATCGTAAGAGGCAATCCGATACACAACACGAACAACCTGTCAAGCATCTAAAATTCGTGCACGCAAGCAGATACCTCAAGTTAACAATAATTAGCTGAATATCGTTTACAACAAATATAAAATACCGAAAAAACATGCAAAGTTTTTTTTTTTTTTTTTTGGTAGATAAAAAAATTCCAACTTCAAACATAAATAAACCATACGTTACTAAGGGTTTAAGTTTTTTCTGCAGAAAATCAAGCACCAAATATTTTTTAAAAAAAGAAAAGCAAAGTTAACTGAAATCGTTTATCGTTTTCCACGGATGGACAGCAAAAATTAGACGTGGAACAAACTCCAGCAGCACCAGCAACATCGACCGAACAACAACAAACACGAAAACGCAATACAAACTTCAGGCAATCTCAGAGCAGCAGGTAATCAATGATGAACCACGTGAAGTTCACAAGAAAATTGACCCTCTCGTTCAACATGCGTCATGATTATAGAAAAGATACCATCAAACATTATCAGATCGCTCGATTTCAACACGATCCTCGATAAAGACTACGGCTTCTCTTCGAGAACGGCATACCGAGTAAAATAAGAACCATAACCCATACCCAAAACCAATTCAACACATAAAAGAACCCGGATCAACCGAAAACACGCATAACTACAAACAAATCGAGGAATCAAGTCAAATAAAACGCCGATCGGATTCGAGACACATCAAAATCAAAGCTGAATCCCTCGAAAAACAGGGGCCAAACCTCGGGAACGGAGGTCTAGAGGCGAGATGCAGAGGATCGATACCTAAAGAGGTAAAGGTTGTCAATTAGGTGATGCGTCTCCGATCGAAGGCCACTGTCTCTCTCATCCGATCTCCGTGTTCGGGGGCGGCGGTTTTTGGACCCCTAGATTTGGGAGAGCGAGAAACGAAGAGCAAGCAAGCAACAAGGGCGTCACGCCGGGGCAGAGGCGGACTACAAATAGCGGAGGACAGTCGGCGGTCCGCCCCGCTTTCTTGCGAAAAACGAAGATGACGCACAGTCACCGACATACCTCGATCCGACGGATGACCACCAAGTTTAAACGTCGAATCGACTGTGATCGAACGTGAACCGTTGATCAGATTCGATATTTTGAGGGACGAGGGGATCGATCCAGGGCGCATTGGTGTCAACTGAGGTACTAACCGCTCCAGAAACGGACACGTGGCGAGCCTGTGCGTAAGGGTTGACCCACGGGAAAGGAAACAGGAGCGAATGGTTTGGTAAGTTGGATCAAAGACTATACAGGGCCACAAATCGATTTGGGGGTGGAGGTGATCGATTGTTGCAAGTCCTCTTTAACTACGTGGCTTAAGCGGACTTGGCGTGCCGGTGAGTGTGGCCCACGCAGCGAGTGTACCAAAGAAATCGGAGATAGATTTGGGTAGAGGTTAAATTTGCTTTCCATTAATGAGCGGTTAAAGGTCCCACAATAAAGGAAAAAAGATAATTATTGAAACTTGCAATGTGAACTACTGCTCCGAAGACCACACGATATTATAAATATACGCCTACTTGTCGACCACGCGGGGCTTCCGTCGGTCAAGCAATCACATATGTTCCCACAGTATCTCTCTCGCTCTCTCTCTCTCTCTTCTCTTCTCTAGTCGAGGAAAAAGAAACGATAAGCTTTATGTAAATAATATAATATACGTAAGCTAAATCTTGATATTGGATATCAAATTATCAAAATATTCACAGCCGTAGGACCGAAAAAAAGCAGACAAAGAACTGTTATCGGGAGTCTCCAATTCAAGACATACCAAACGATGGTTACCTTCCACCCAAGGACATCAAGGAAGAAGACATCGAACCAGTATTCAATCCAATCCAATCCCCAGCGCTCGTGTGTCTCCGTTCGCGCCAATCGAAGACGGAAACGCAAAATCAGTGCGGCTCGAGCTTATCCGCCTCCGTTCGGCGGCGCACGACCGCCACACGTCTCCGCCCATCAAAAGTCCCGTGTGCGTCCAGCGTTTGGGTCCCTCGTGCGAAGGCTGGAGGGCGGCCTCCCTGACGTGCAGAGCTGGGACCCACCTCATCCGTCTCCACGCGCGTGTTCCGACGATGAAGGGCAGTATGTTGTTCCCGCGAACCGACTCCTTGTTTCACCGTAACGTCGGAGCTCAAAGAAGAGATGTGAGCGAGTTCTCGTTTGGTTTTTGGGCTGCTGAGAAATGGACTTGCGGACTAACGTCGACTCGAGCGGCAGCAGCATTTCTGCAAATGGTGGTTTTTGCAGCGCGCTCATTCGATGGGGAACCTGTCGTCGTCGTCAAACAAACCAATCGGGGTGGGTCGGCACAAGAATATTTTTGTGATGCTTGGAATCTAAAAAACAGCTCTTGGTTTGGGAGAAATAGGATCGAGCGATGTTTTTTACATGATGAACAGAAGAAAGAGGAAGGTGAACTTCAGTTTGGGTGGAGGGGACACCTCGCTCACATCTCAGAGCTGCTGGCTGCTGCCACCGGAAAATTTAATTTGTTTTGTTTGTTTTAGGTTGCGGAATCCAAGGGAGGGAGGGAGATATCCCTGACAAGCCACCTCTTTCCAATCAACTCCCCTTGATTGTCTAATTTTAAGGCCTCCGTTGGCATCATCCTTCCTAAATTAGCCCTCCTTCCAACCTTTCCCGTCTCCTCTATCAAATATCTCTTGCTTTTTTATGTCCCCCCTTCCCTTCCCCTTCTTTATGGCGAAGCTTGTTTACTGTCCATTTAAGGCTCCTCCCCTTTCCTTCTTTCTATCTTCCCTTCATATACCAATACCCATCTCGCATCCTCATATCCCATCTCCGCAATCAACTCTCTTCTGCTTCTCCTTCTCCTTCTCCTTCGACTTGTCTTCCATATTTTTCTCCATGGATTAATTCCCACCGAGCACCATTCTCCTCGGAGGCGTCCCCCACATCTCCTTCTTTTGTTATTATGGTACATGTGCGTATCTTAATGCTAAAGCTTCTTTTATGGACCCCATGAACTGAAGTGCATGGTTTGTTCCTTAATGTCTTGGAGATTTGAAGGACTTGCTCTCCTTCTATGTATTTATCTGAACCGGAGATGGACGAATCATTAAGGTGAGCTCTTTGTCCCAGATCGACGTCCTTTTCTTGTATGCTCGACCCCTCTCTGCACCCCTTGCTTATGTTTCTTCTCGCATGAATGAATACCTCATCTCCGTAGGTGCCCCCTCGACAAGCCAGAACACTTGAGAAATTACACCGCCTGCTGCTCAACCGGCTCCGTCTTCCGCATTCCTTCTAGGGAAGAGGACGCCGTCAGCATGATCTCAGTGGCAACCACCATGGCAGCGGGACGCGAAGGATCCGATTCTAACAGCATCGTTAATTTGGTTAGCTTTGCCCCCTGCATGGCGACCACCTCCAACACCTCCACCCGATACAAAGGCGTCATGCTGCAACAGAACGGACACTGGGGCGCGCAGATCTACGCTCACGGTCACCGCATCTGGCTCGGCACCTTCAAGTCGGAGCAGGCGGCGGCAGCTGCTTAGGACAGCGCGGCTATCAAGCTCCATCATGGCGACTCGCACCGCAACCTCCCCGCGACCCCGCTCACCGCCCACGAGCACAAGTTCCAGGAGACGTTCACCACCGACGAGGTGCTTGACATGATCAAGATGGGATCGTACGAGTCACGGATGGAGGAGTACGTTAGGCGACACGCCATTGCAGCAGCCGCTGTCAAGGCGGCGCCGAGGCCGAGCCTCCCTCACGCTGGCACAAGCGGCAATGTGGCTTTCCTGGAGATGTTCCTCAAGGAACTGACGCCAAGCGACGTCGGGAAGCTCAACAGGCTGGTCATACCGAAGAAGCACGCGACCAAGTACTTTCCACAGGTGGCTTCGGTGACGGCCGATGAGGTGATGGTCGAGTTCGTGGACCGAGAAGACCGCTCGTGGACATTCCGATACTGTTACTGGAAGAGCAGCCAGAGTTACGTCTTTACCAAGGGCTGGAATAAGTTTGTGAAGGAGAAGAGACTTCAGGCCAAGGACACGGTGGCATTCTATAGGTGTGAGGAGAGGGATGGACTCCGGAGAACGTACTGCTTGATCGACATCATTCGGTGCAGTGGCGACGGTCATCGCACTAGTGGTTTTAGTTGGAGCAAGAACGGGGCGGTGGGACTGGGACTCAGCTGTAAGAGGAAGCCGGAAGAGGGAGACGAGGAAGGCAATCGCACTAGTGGTTTTAGTTGGAGCAAGGACGGGACGGTGGGACTGGGACTCGGTTGTAAGAGGAAGACGGAAGGAGACGAGGAAG
Organism: Musa acuminata AAA Group; assembly: GCF_036884655.1. Classification (NCBI taxonomy): domain Eukaryota; kingdom Viridiplantae; phylum Streptophyta; class Magnoliopsida; order Zingiberales; family Musaceae; genus Musa; species Musa acuminata. Next base: position 13,506,437 of record NC_088345.1, read on the forward strand.
GCGATCGCAGCAGCGGCTATAGCGGGAGGAGCGGGAATGGGGCAATGGGACTGGGACTCGGTCTGAAGAGGAAGACGGAAGAAGGAGACGAGGAAGGCGATCGCAGCAGTGGCTTCAGCGGGAGCAGGAGTGGTGCGATGGGACTGGGACTTAGTTTTAAGAGGAAGAGGAAGGAGAGAGATGAGGTAGGAGAGGTAGTATCAGGGTTAGCGGTGACTCAGAAATCATCGGAAGCACGACAGCAGGAGGAGGAAGAGGAGCAGGAGAAGAGGAAGAAGAGGTTGAGATTGTTCGGTGTCTCGATCACTGACACAAATGATAGGGGATGAACAAGAACACGCTTGGGCACGTACCGATCATAAGATCCTCCTCTCCCCTCTGTCGATTACTCCATGGTGTTTGCTGCTTAGGTTATTGCGAAGCACCGACTTGCTTATGGTATGGTTTAGATGGAGCCTTGTTTCATGTTGTTACTTCCTTCAAATGTGAAGGCTTGTAATAGGCTGTAGTATTTTATGAAGAACTGACTTTGTTCTTTAATCGAACGTAGCTCCTTTTGTCCGTCCTCTATATTCGATACTTTTTATTCTGTATGGCTCTATTATGTCTCGGGAGGACTAATAAGACGACATGTGTTATTGTAGCAGTGTTTCTTTCTACTACAAATCATGTTTGACATTTTGTTGGGGAAAGACGGTGTGCAATAGTCGTCATGTTGTGGGATCGTCTATGATTTGACTGATTTAACATTTTCGACTCAAACTGTTGGATATTGATTTTATAAAACCTTGAAATTATCTCTCAGTCATATGATTTTAACTCATTTACGGATCACGTGGTTGGCATGTGTCGTCGACATACGTCATCAACACCAGACCGGCTCATCTGACCCACCCGAATCTATCTATCTAACCCGGTCGGACCCAATCTAGACCGGGTCGGGTCCAGTCTCGTGAGTGACACAACGAACCCCTCACGACTGGCGGATGCGGCGTCCAAAGTACATGTACGGGAGGAGGGCCGGAGGAGTGCATCGCTCGCTGCGCACCGGTCCTGCGCAAAGCCGTGTCTGAGGTGCTCTCTCTGTCTCCGGTGAATAAAATCGCTGGTGTTCCCGTTCCTTCTTACGGCATTGGGGGTGGGTGCGACTCGTGAAGAGCGACGATGGAAGTGTGAGTTCCCCCGTCACGATCCGTTTGCTTCGATTTGCTTCGAAACGTTGCCCTTCTATTCCGAGAAAGGGTTTCTTGATGCGACGCAGTTTTGGGGTTTCTTCCCCTCATGTCGGTCGGGTCTCAGACTCCTCTTTTCTTGTTTGGATAGAGTTGTTTCGGCCCCCGGAAAGGTTCTGATCACTGGTGGATACCTGATTCTGGAGAGACCCAACGCGGGGCTCGTTCTCAGCACCACGGCCCGCTTCTATGCGATCGTCAGGCCTCTCTACAATGAGATCAAGCCCGAGAGCTGGGCGTGGGTCAGTGATTTCTTTTCCTTTAAACCTTCTGTGACGTTTCTTATGCGAACGAAAAGATTCGAGATTTTGGAGCAATGGAAAAATAGAATCTCGATCAGCGAGGAGTAACCTATTTGCTCGAACCATCGCAGGAGCTTTCTTATATTAATCAAACTGCAAAAAAGATAACCCAATGGTTGTTGTGACGACAATCTTTTGGATTTGTTGTTTCTGTTAGCTTCTTGTGGGCGTAATGAAATAGGGTAAATGCAAAGCGAGGAGTGCCCAAAGCCAGAGGCCTCTGAAAATAATGTCATTTCTATGATGAAGATGATGCATACCTGCGTCAGGGCCAGATTGAAACATGTTCTGGAAGGGTTTATATTTGTTCAGCAGCCCTTTGGTTTTGTCTAAGGCCCGACAGATAGACTAATTCCGAGCTCCTAACATGTCTGGGGTGAAGTTTGGATGAAAATTTATTTGCAATTGTGCTTTTTCGCTCCCCGAGGTGATCCTCTCGTTTCAATTGGTGATTATTGAAACATATTTATCAAAAATAAAAATGGAATAATTAATTTTAATGGTCAAGTAGATTTTTCATGTTGGCACATAAGACTGTTAAAATTCCCTAGTCCTAGCTGTGCAGATTTAAGATAGAAAATTTACCTTCCCCTTTGTATATGTGGAGAAAAATTATCACAAATGTAAAGAGCCAGATGATACAACATAACAACAACAAGCATAATGTCCCAACTATTCGGGTTAGCTGCATGAATGTTTTTCTTTTTTTATTTTTCTGCAAATGGCAAGTGGTGATGATGGGATTCGATCCTTGTACTTTGCTATCAAACAGTCAAAGTCTTAACTAGGCAGCTATCATTCTCATGTGGATATGCTTTTATTCAGCATTTTCTTTTTATTGTTCCTAGCAGCCTTCTTAGTTTTTCTTCTTTCTCTTCTTATATCACTAATATTGATCCAGATTATTTCACCACATCTATAAGTTTCCTTTGAACATGCACATACCATCTTAGACTCTTTGTCATTTATGTAAAGAACGATATGACACAATCTCAATAACTTAGATATTCTAGATTTATTTTTTCTTATTATGATCCCACTTGATATGATTACTGATCCAACAACGTGGTGGCCTAATAACATAAAACCCAATAAAATTGAAGCCCAAGTTAATATTGGCAAGTCCATTTAGTCCTATAAGCCATCACAACATCTCCCAATTTTGGTAAAAGATTAATTGGGGATGTCATAATTTTTCTATCTAAAGGCTTAGGGTGTGTTTGGGAACACATTTGAAATGTGTATTGAGAACCCAATACATATTTCAAGTGTGACTTGGTGTTTGATAAATTTTTGTTTTTAAGTCACAGTGGACCTAAATGCTGCAATGTAAATGCTCAAATGCTGATGCTACCTTAAGGTATTATAAGCATAGAGCATTTGCGGGATGCTAATGAATTTTTTTAAATTTTCCAATGTATCATATAACATTCTTTAAAATAATAAGATTACCACTATATTATAAAATTCCTAACCCTCATTTCCTCTCCCCTTCTATCGATTTCTGTCGTAGCCGACTCCTCTCACATGTCTTCTATATGGTAGAATTTTATTTATTTATTTTGAAAGGTTATTTTACATTCATTTACATGATTATATATTTTATTTATAATATATCTAAGCAGTACAATTTTTTTTTGTAAGATTACATACATTTATTTTTATTTTTACTTTTTAATTTAAAAAAAAATATGTATTCACTTTTGAATAAATATGAAAAATGTTAGAAGGATAAATTTGTCACGTAATATTTAATGGATTTTTAGAATATAATCTTACCAAAAAATACTTACGTTAATGCACATTTAAAATGCAGTCTTCATCAATTGTTTTCCAGATACTTAAGGTATTCCATAATTGCATATTCACTCAAATCTCTTTCTCCAAATGCCTATTAAAAATACGAATGTGTTTCCAAACGGACCCTTAATGTTCTCATATTGTACCCCATCACATAGCTAAGAATCATTTCATAGTAGGCAGCTAGGAGGCTCACAACTCAGCATTGTGGTGACTCCATGATTTGATAATTGATATACCTCTGACCTTTTCCCTGTGCAACTTTTTCCTGCTTGAGTTTGTACATGATTATTAAGTCCATTCTGAGATGATTTATGTTAAGAAGTGATTTGATAAAGTGCCAAAATGATTAAGCACAAAGTTACTTCCTTGCTTAGGTATCGGGATTGGTGGTGTCTAGTCTCTGTGCGTGAATATTTCACGTAACCGTGCATACCTTTGTGGTTTGATCTTCCTTTTTTTTTTTTTGAAATATTTGATGCCTTAATTGAAAAGAAACGAATATATCCTTCTTTCATGCTGTATTAAGCAGTGAAATAAATCTTATTGATTTCTGATGAAACTATTCATGTATTTTAATATTATGTACAACTTGTTGGGCTTATTTCACTGATCTATACTTGTTTCAGGCATGGACAGATGTTAAAGTAACATCTCCTCAGCTATCTAGAGAGTGCACATACAAATTATCACTTAAAAACTCAACCTTGGAATGCACCTCCTCAAGGCAAGTGCTTGATTGAATGCCTACTTTTTGTGATTGAACTCAATATATGTTCAGCAGTTGGCTTATGGTTTTGGGCAACTCATGAATTTACATTTATACATTTTATTGTATAATCATGCACATTGTCTTTTGCTGCTCAGGATCACCCTCCTAAACCAAAAGCCATATTGAGTTGCGGAGAAGCTGCAACTGAACTATAAAATATATGCTAAATTGTCTTAATATAAGGTGACAATGGAAAGGTGTTATGCGTGATTTTGACAAGGAACTTGGATATCCTGAATATAAGATTTGAAATTCTGTGGAATTGTTCATTGCAAGTGCAGCTTGCACCCTTCCAAGAATACTTTAGGCCTTGGAAGTCCCTTGATTTTTGCAAATGGAGGCATCTTTAGGCCAGTGTGACTTGGGATACAATCTTGTTAGTTATGTTAACTGATTCTTTGTCATTCATCTTTTCTTTTCGTCAGATATGGTCATTACTATTCTTGTGCTGGAAGAGCTTGTGACTTGTCCTGCATGTATTATTAGCCTTCTGAACAAAGATGCATTGTACATGAGTTTTTTTCCAAGCATATGGGAAAAAGCTCACCTGACTGATCATGGTAATAGCATTATAGACACCCTCCCACCACCCACCCATGCACATAGATGTACATAATGTTAATCTTATATTTATAAAATTTAAGGATAAAATCATTTGTATGTTATTTTGAAGAGAAATAACATACAAATGTATTTTTCTGACCACACGAGAGATTATACAGATAATATAATGTTATTTTGACATTGTTGATCTAAGAGCTTATTAGATTCAGTGATTTCAAAAGGCGCTCGAGCGAGGCGAGGCTCGAGCGCCTCGTTTAATGTCCAAGCGGCGTGTTTCAAAGAGGCGTCGCTTGGGCGCTCGCCCGAGCCTAGGCGTCAGGTGCTTCGGGCGAGCGTCCGGTTTAAACCAAGCGACTGAACCACTTTTTTAGGTCTGGTTTGGTCGCATTTGCGTTAGTTGGTTCGAAGCCTCCTCCTCGCGACTTTCCCCAACCCCAACAGCACTCGCGATTCTGCCACCGACATTTCCTCTCTGCTGTCGCTACTGTTGCCTCTGCCTTTCTCCGCTGTCGTTGCCATTGCTCTCTGCTGCCACTATCGCTGTCGCTGCCGCTACTCTCTGATGCTACTGTCGCTGTCTGTTGCTCTCCGTTATCGTTGCTACTTGTTAGAACCCTTGCAGATTCTAAACTTGGGGTTGATCTCTTTAGGGGATCGGCCTCCTTGGAACTCTATAGGGGTTCCTCCCTCCAAGTTGCTGCTCAAAGGTTGCAGAAAAGATTTATCCATTGCTTATGAAAAGAGGAGGAATACATGACTATTTATAGGACTTCTAAACCCTAACTCCTAATAAGACTCCTACTCAAAACTCCTACTTCTAACCAACTCATAATATAACTCCTACTCAAGACTCCTATTCCTTTACAACTCTTAATTCTTCTCTAAGAAACAACCTCCTAACCCTAGCCGGTCTCTTCACCTCTTTAATAGGGGTCGGCTTAGGTAGGTTTTACATAAATGTCCCTCTCAATTAGGACTCTCCAAGCTAGAGTCCTAACAGACCCGCCCTCTTCAAATCAGCCTTGTCCTCGAGGCTGATGATTCATGAATTTTGAGAATTTGATCTTCAAGTCATTATAGTTCTCCCAAGTGGTATCTTCTGTTGGTAGGTTCGCCCACTGTATTAGCACTTCATTAGTGGGTCGTCGTCGTCGAGTCACGATCCGTCGATCAAAAATGGCACTTGGCTGGGTCTGGAGTTCTCTTTGGGTAGTCATATTTGGTGGGTGGCTTTATGATGTCTCCAAGCACCTATTTACAACTTCCGTCTGGCTGTTGGTTTGTGGGTGATATGTCGTACTCCTTTTCAATTTAGTACCCTACATATGGAATAACTTTGTCCAAAATCTGCTCTTGAAGATACAAGTAGAATTTGTCAAAAGCACAATGCGTCCCTTATAACATAATTCTTTTGAGTCCCGATTGTAATGAGCCATGGAGCTTGGTACTTTCTCTAATTTTTTTATGATCTTACTTGTCTTCGAATCTTCTTGTCATTCCATCTTAATATCCTCAAGGAAGTCGCTGGTCGGAAGTGAAACGGCCGAAAATTCAGCTTGCTCAGGTAGCTGCAAAAGTGCATCTGCAACAATATTCTCTTTCCCCTTTCTGTAAGTTATTTCATAATCAAATCCAAGAAGTTTTGTTATCCATTTTTGCTGCTCGGGGGATGATATCTTTTGCTCCAAAAAGTACTTGAGGCTTTTATGATCGGTTTTAATTTGAAATCGTCGATTGATCGAGTAGGGTCTCCACCTCGTTGCTGCATGCACAATGGCGAGCATCTCCTTATCATATGTTGACATATTTTGATGGGAGGGAGATAATGCATTGCTAGTGTATGCGAGTGGTCGACCATCTTGCATGAGAATGGCTCCGATTCTGACTCCAGATGCGTCGGCCTCAATAATGAAGGGTTGGTTGAAATCTGGTAGTGCTAGCACCGGCGTCGTCATCATGGCTGCCTTAAGTTTGTCAAAGGCAGCGGAGGCTTTGTCCGACCATTGGAAGACATCTTTTTTCAGTAAGGAAGTAAGTGGTGCACTGATCTTTTCATAGTTTTTCATGAACTTGCGGTAGTAGCCTGTTTAACCCAGAAAGCCATGTAGCAATTTTATGTTCCTCGGGGTCGGCCAGTTTTGTATTGCTCCAATTTTGAAGGGGTCCATTACCACACCTTCCTCTGATATGATATGCCCAAGATATTCCACTTTCTGTTGGAGAAAGCAAAAATTCGTAGTGGTTGTTGTGTGTTCAAAAGGTGGTTTTCGGTATGTCTTCTTCGCACACTCGTATTTGATGATACCCGGATCAAAAGTCCAGCTTTGTGAAGATTTGTGCTCCCTTTCATCTAGCAATTCATCTATTATTGGAATAGGGTATTTGTCCTTGGCGGTTATGCCATTGATAGCTCGATAATCAACACACAATCGCCATGTTTCATCCTTCTTTCGTACGAGGAGCACCAGTGAAGAGTAGGGGCTGCAACTTGGCCGAATAACTCTATGTGGGTTAAGGCAACAATATGTGGCTGAAATTTTCTGCAGCACAGGTTTTCAAGTGTAGCAGATTGGACATAAAAGATCAGTGATTTATATTAAGAATTTTTTGACGAAACCAAAGGAAAATCCACTTTAGGAAGTGTCAAAGCTATCATAAAAATTTCAGAGAGATTTGGATAGAAAAAATGTTGTATCAAGATCAAACAAATAGTGCTGCGCGGCTGAAATTTTACAATGCAGATTTTCAAGTATAGCAAATTAGACGTAAAAGATCAATGGTTTATATTGAGAATTTTTTGACAAAACTAAAGGGAAATCTGCTGTTAGGAAGTGTCAAAGATGTCATAAAAATTTCGTAGAAATTTGGATAGAAAAAACACAGTAGCAAGATCAAACAGACAATACTATGCGGTTGGAATTCTGCAATGTATCTTTCGTCGTAGAGATGAAAACTTTGTGACGAAAAGTTTATGCAGCAATATAAGAACAATTTTTTTTTGGATTTTCGAATAAGGATAACTAAATTGCAACAGCAGTAAGGTAGGAAACCAGAACCTGTTGCAATTCACAGGGAGATCAAAGGATGATCCGCGGTGGTGGAGATGATGACAGAATTTGGCGACGATCTTTTAAGCAATTGTGGGAATTGCTTTGGGCGGTTGTGGAGGGCTGATGGATGGCTGTGGAAGGGCAGCGAGATGCCAAGAACGTTGCTCTGATACCAGGTGTTAGAACCCTTGCAGATTCTAAACTTGGGTTGATCTCTTTAGGGGATCGGCCTCCTTGGAACTCTATATGGGTTCCTCCCTCCAAGTTGTTGCTCAAAGGCTGCAGAAAAGATTTATCTATTGCTTATGAAAAGAGGAGGAATGCATGACTATTTATAGGGCTTCTAAACCCTAACTCCTAATAGGACTCATACTCAAGACTCATATTCCTTTACAACTCCTAATTTTTCTCTAAGAAACAACCTCCTAACCCTAGCCGACCTCTTCACCTCTTTAATAGGGGTCGGCTTAGGTAGGTTTTACATGAATGTCCCTCTCAATTAGGACTCTCCAAGCTAGAGTCCTAACACCACTGTTGCTACCTCTCTCTGCTGTCGCCCGTTGTTGCTGCCACTCTCTGCTACCGCCCGATGTCACTATCGCTGTCGTTGTCGTTGCCACCCGCTGTTGCTGCTCTCAAACAATAGCCTCCACTCCACGATTGAGTTCTCACCGTGACTCAGCTTCTCACCTCAGTCTCCTCACACTCTACTGTTAACAATAGAGAATATTTTAAGATATTAAAATATATTTTAATAATTTAAAATATATTTTTTTATATATTTTAATATTTTAGAGCATCTCGCTTCACTCGGGCGAGCACCTGGACGAGCACCTGGCGCCTCAGGTATTTTGGGACCCTGGCGTCTTTTGGCGCCTAACGCTTTTTTAAATCACTGATCAGATTCTGTTTTCATTGGCCTCGTTGAAGAACTTAGATCCACAAAGGCATTCTCTTGGCTAGAATATTTTTCGTTTGTACTGCCGCGCTGCATTGGCATCATAAACTGATCCATCAGAAAGTGGTATTAACCCAATGGAAACATTAGGCACGTCCAAAGTCATTCAAGAAGAGTGTCTCCATCCAGATTTGCAATCTTATTTATCATGTTTCTTGCTGGTTAATATTTGCTGATCAACATTATGTTTTTCTTTATAATTGACAAATTATTGGAAGAAGTCTTGCTGCCTCTTTTTGTACATCAAGCATAGGGTCAGCAGTTTTCCTTTTTTCTGTAATTCTTCAAATTGTTGATCATTACAGTTATCTGAATTGTCCTTTGTCCATCGTTCAAGAAAAGAACTTTTTTCTTCAACTGCATATTTAACATGATTGCTTTACTATTGTTGAAACTTCCAGAGATTTCACGAACCCTTTTGTGGAACAAGCCATTCAGTATGCCATAACTGCCTCCAAGGTGATACTTGTTGATGAGAGCAAGAAGGATAAATTACAAAGACTACTTCTACAAGGTAGTTTCATTGTATCATTTACATTTTCTTTTAGTTCCCCCACTTATACGTTCATTAATATTAATTATGCTCATATCTGCATTTGTATTTATATTTTCCATATTCAATGTAGGTCTTGATATTACAATATTAGGTGCCAATGATTTCTATTCTTATCGAAACCAGGTAATCATCCTTTTTTTTATACAAAAGCTTTCTTTGTTTGCATGTGCTGATTGTCATATTTCCTTGACACATGATTGTTATATTCTATTTACTGGTCTGCCTTGTAAGTTGCTATATTGCCATTTCGATGTTCAAGCCATAACTGTCAATCTTATTATGTCATGCTGTTTTACTTGATGACTGTTTAACAATTAAGAAAACTAAACTGTATCTCATTCTGTTATCAGATCGAAGCACACGGCTTACCTTTGACTACATATGCACTGGCTTCACTTCCTCCCTTTTCCTTGATTACATTTAATTCAGAAGCTCCTAATGGAGTGGCTACTGGAGAGAAATGCAAACCTGAGGTTGCAAAAACTGGACTTGGTTCATCAGCTGCAATGACTGCATCAGTTGTTGCAGCATTACTTCACTACCTTGGGGTTGTTAGCCTCCCATTATCAGAAAAAAGTTTGGGTCATGGGAATGCAGCTAATTCAGATCTTGATTTGGTACACATTATAGCTCAAAGTGCTCATTGTATAGCTCAAGGCAAAATTGGCAGTGGTTTTGACATCAGTGCTGCTGTCTATGGCAGTCAACAATATGTCAGATTTTCTCCTGCAGTTCTTTCCTCTGCTCAGGTTTCTTCACTATTGTGCCATCTTTCTTTCTAATTGATATAAATGTGGTTCCTATGTATAGCTGTTCCATATAAATTCTGTTTACTTGTTTGGAAACTTCTTGGTTCTGGGCATACTAGTTATATCATCACTCGAGCAGTTGCTAAAAACTTTAGTAGTATAAAAAGTAATTCTTGATTGTATGAGATCAATGTCTTTTATTCTGAGGAAGATGTAATTTGGATGTTCTACATATTTTTCCCTTAATGTGCTTAATTTTGCTTTTTTGTTGGTGTCTGCTGTTTGATCTAGATTACAAGATGAGACATAATTAAGGCACTAAGATGTTTTCAGCTTCTAAATCTTAATTGAAGATCAATTTATGTTGACAAAAAAGTCAGAACCTTAATTTATTGATAAAGAGATTTATTACTTAGAGTTATCTTATTATGAATTTACAGGTAACTGGAGAAAAGCATTTGCTGGATGTAGTCACTGATATTTTGCAAGCAAAATGGGATCATGACAAGTCTCATTTCTCCTTACCTCCACTTATGACCCTTGTAAGCCTACAACTTCCTTGACGCCTTCGACTAATCAACTATGTGACGTTTCCCAATTGATAAAAAGTCGTGATAAAATTTTTCTAGCATTCTTCCTTTGGGAATGTGCTTGGAAAGTTTTTTTTTTTTTTTTTCCACAATGATGAGTTGAAATGTCAAGGAGCAATATGTATTTTTAGCATATTTTTTATTGTACATCTTCATGTTAATTATGCTGGTTCCTTTGAGATTATCTTGTGAGTTAGGTTATTTTGTCCAAAGCTTCTTGATTTTCTCTGTATCTGTATTTTATTAGGCATTTTATGAACTTTTTATGTGGTTAAATTGTCATGTCAGCTACTAGGGGAACCTGGCACTGGAGGTTCATCTACCCCCTCGATGGTTGGCTCTGTGAAGCAGTGGCAAAAGTCTGATCCTCAGAAGTCCCAAGAAACATGGAAAAGAATTGCATCTGCCAATTCAATGCTTGAGGAGCAATTAAAAAATTTAAGCAAGCTAGCAGCGGATTACTGGGATGCATACAGCCATATTATCAGCAGCTGCAGCCGGCATGCCCATGGAATGGTATTTAGTAACTTCTTACATCGTGCATTCACTTGTTAAATGAAAACCAAATTAACAGAAAATGGTAACTGAAAAGAATGATGCATATCTTTTAACCCAATTCATGTAAATAGGAACCCTGCTTCTGTTCCTGAATGCAGAGTCTTCTAACATTTGATTTCTGGAAAAGAACAGTTAAGGAAGGAATAGTTAAAGACAAACATGTCCCAATTATGACAAATTAGCAGTTATGGTTGGAGCTCGATGATTTATTCATGGTATTAGAGTCAAGAAACCCAAGCAACCACAAGCTAGAGCATGATTAGTGCTGACCATGGGGCATTATGGTGCTGTGGTTCTGATTGGAGTTAGAAGTCTGACAAGGATGTCTTAAGAGCAAGGAGAACATGCAGATTTGTATTAGCATTGGAATTGGTGTTGCCATTTGCATGCATTTAATATCCATTAAATACATGTATGAAAGATTTTTTAATATTTATATGATCAACTAATAAAAATGAAAAACACTTTTATTTCTCAGTATATAACATTTTTATATTCATGACAAGTTTTAAATTTTATGTTTACTGACATCTTTTCCTATTTCTCTTTAGAATATAAGCCCTCAATCATTGAAATTTCTCTTTGGACACAAAGAAAAGCTTAAAGCTTGTAGATTTTTCCTGGAGATTTTTAATATTTTAATATTCATGGCAAGTTTGAAAATCTATGTTTTTCTTGTGTGAACATTTTTCCTGTTTCTTTCGAGAATATAGATTTCTGAATGTCATCTTGCATCTTAGATTTTTCTCTTTTATTCATAAATAATTTTCATATCCCTAAGAGATAGGCAATTTTTGGTCCAAAAAGATAGTATAAATTATATAAGATATTATAATCTTTTGGAGCATCAGAGTCAGTGCATCAATCTATTTGGTGAAGTGTTACTTGCTGTGAAATACATGTCAATTTTCTATGATTGTTGTGTTTTAATTATGTTTTCTACAGAATCTCTGTTACCTCTCTTTTTGTTTATGGTGAATCATCCTAATATAAAAGAACCTATACTTGTCCAGTGGATGCAGCTTGTTAATGATCAATATCAAGAATTTGTCGTCAAGTCATTGATAGGAGCAAGAAATGCTTTTCTAGAGATTAGGCTTCATATGCGAGAAATGGGCAAGGCAGCTGGTGTTCCTGTAAGTTTATTTTGTTCCAAGTCTCATTATGGGTTTTGTTCAGGACAAATCTTCTAGGTTTTTGTTATTATGTAGTTTATATTGGAGAATAAAACGACTTGATTACTTGTTAAGACAGTTTATTGCTAAGATATATGCTGCTACCTGCAGTAACTTGTGGAATGCAATTCAGATTTGTTCCAACTAGACAAGGCATGCCTGTGAGCTCTTAACAAGTTTGTTAAGGCTTACAGGATCTTGTGGAAGTTTGGTCCAGTGTCTAGAATATTCTGTATTCTGAGAGAGCTGTGCTCAGGCTGGACACGAAACGTTTCTGGTTGTAGAAACTAAAAACTCATTGCCTGTTGAGTTTCAGCCTGATAACATGATTTTAAGCTATTTTAGAATTTAAATTGATTGTCCTTTGCCTGCTTAATTCAAATGGTACTGTAGCATTTCATGAATGGTATCGAATGCCTGTCCAATTCAACTAGGTATCTTTTGATATAGATTAAGATGAGAAAAAATCGTTTAAGATTGTATGAGATCTTCAGATACAGTAATCAGAAGAGGTGAAATGATTAATATTAGTGGCACGAGAAAAAAATAGAAGAGCTAAAAGGACTTTAATAAAAACTATAAATAAAGATTTAAATACTTTAAACTTAACTAAATATACAACTTTTTACAAATCTTAGTGACGGCAAAAGATTTATGTAGCCGACCCCAGATAATTCGGATTTACGGCTTTGTTGTTGTTGTTGTTATTGTGTGACCTTTTTATGAATGATCTATCTTTTTACAAGGCAGACTTGATTCGTAAACTTATAATCAATGTTCTATGTAATGAATTAAATAGGCTCAGGAAGCAATTCTATATCTTAGGAAATTTTTTTGTGCTATAGAAAGTTCTGTATATATGCAATTACAAAGAAGAAGCTTTAAATTGCTCTCTTCGGTCAAGTGCATGTATCTCGGTAACAAAGACGTGCTAGATCACTCATCGTGGATCCTCATGTCTTAGGCCCCGCTGCACCTCTAAAGCTAGTTGGTTCTGACAGTATGAAAATTTATGTAAAGTCAGTTGAGAAGGCGATATGCCACTTAATGGGGAGATTATCTATCATCAGAACTGCACTCACAAAATCAGTTGATATTTGTGAACAAGTTCCTTTCCTATGATCCATATGTAACATACTTCGCTATTGAAGCATATCAAACAGTGATATCTACAAGTGTAAGCAACTTTTTGGAGAGGTCATATTTTTTTTGTTGGTCCAGAGTTCGCGGTGGTGGAGGAACCGGATCGGAAAAAAGAGGGATTTTAGTTGTAAGATCTCATTCAAAGAGAAAGATAGTTAATATTTGGAGTTTCTTTTTTTATCCTATACGGATGATCCGATCCACAAGGACCATGATTGGGAATTGTTTGATCGTCTTTCTCCGAGGAAGAAACAAAACATAATCAACTTGAATTTAGAACAGCTATTCGAAATCTTAGGGAAAGACTTGATTTGTTATCTCATGTCTGTTTTTCATGAAAAAAGACCAATCGAAGGGGAGGGTTTCTTCAAACAACAAGGAGCTGAGGCAACTATTCAGTCAAATGATATTGAGCATGTTTCCCATGTCTTCTCGAGAAACAAGTGGGGTATTTCTTTGCAAAATTGTGTTCAATTTCATATGTGGCAATTCCGCCGAGATCTCTTCGGTGGTTGGGGGAAGAATCAGCACGAATCGGATTTTTTGAGGACGTATCGAGAGAGAATTTGATTTGGTTAGACAATGTGTGGTTGGTAAACAAGGATCATTGTTCGGTTTTATATGATGTGAGGGTTGGTTCTGGTTAACTATTGTTTGACAATCACCCTTTCTTTTCGTCACATGGTTTTTATATTATGTGATCATTCTTTGGAATGCATGACAAAAGGAACTTGTATGAATTCTATAGAGTACCCATTGATGCAATTAAACTGTTATGTAATTATAGAATTTATGTTATTCTTGGCAGATTAGTTTAGATTAGCTCATAGTGGAGTCACTCGGACTTGAACACAGAAATTTTCCTTTTGGCTCTTGCAAGACCTGTTTGTGGTGTTATCTTCGATATGATCTTGTTCTTTTTTTCTTCCTGATCTTGTATGTCTGAGCAAAACACGTGATGCAATCTACTTGTAACCTTAAAACAAAATACCAAATAATTAACACCTCGACCCAAATAATAATAAACACCTAAACATTAGATGTTCTTGGTTTTGCAATAATGACTACAGCTAAGGTGTATTCTAAGAACAATTGCATCCAACGGATTCATGACACATTCTCTTGCTTGCATTAGAATATCATCGGTGATCATATTGTGGAGTTAGTCATTTGCATTTGTAAATGCTGGTACTTAGCAAATCGTAAGTTGTCAGTAAATTGTCCATCTTGTCCGGTCTCTTTAATGTAAGTATCGTGTCTTCATATTCTTTTTCTTAATTGTGTAGATCGAACCAGAATCACAAACCCGACTTCTGGATGCCACTATGAATTTGGATGGGGTTTTGTTGGCGGGGGTTCCTGGAGCAGGTGGTTTCGATGCAGTTTTTGCTATAATTCTTGGAGAAGCAAGCGATTCAGTAGGCAAAACTTGGAGCTCACATGGTGTTTTGCCCCTTTTGGTGAAAGAAGATCCACGTGGTGTGTCATTGGAAAGTGGTGACCCAAGAGTTAAACAAGTGTCAACTGCAGTTTCTGGATTGAGGCTTGTATGATCGAGTTGCCCTTATTATTGTTGAGGCATATCAATATTCCGAACAACATCTAAACATTGTTGTATTATTATTGTTATAGCATATATCAGAACCAGAGAGAGAGAGAGAGAGAGAGAGAGAGAGAGAGTAGTAGTAAAAGTATTCTGTCCGTGGAGGCCAGATTTTCTATGTTTGAGAAAAGTTTGTTTAGTATTTTTCCACCATCAGGGTAATATGGAGCAGTGGGTTTTTTTTACTGAAATCCCAAATTAACACCTTCATGTTGCAGCAGCAGCATACAGCAAGCAGCACGACTCATGAGGTAGAGAAAAAAGATTGCCAAAACAAAATAGCAAGGGTAATTTGTTTTGTCGTCATGTATAATTTAATTATCTAACTCGAGAGAGAGACATTATTGGTTAAGAAGAAGAGTCTTTTATTTTTTGTGTTTTCAGGAGAAGGAGTGGACGTCGACCGCTGCTCTGCTCTGCTGTGCTGCCTCCCGTGTTTCCTTCACCAGTGATCTCCACACGTGCATACCCCTTGCCTGAAGCAGTGGAATCGGTTTCGATCCCTGACCATGATCTCCCGCTCGAAGATTGTCGATACGAGTGCGGCGTAGGTATGGCATTCCTTCCCCATTCTCAGGTTGGTTATTATGCGGATCGGACTTCCCTGGCTCGTATTCAGCAGAGCGAAGGCGATGGCAAGCTTCTGACTCTCTGCACCACCAACCATCCGCCTCTTCTCTTCCGGTGTGTAACCCTCCAACCGCAGCTGCCACTCCATCTGATACGCCATCTCGTACACTTGACGCCTCTGCGGATGCCTCTTATCGTTTGAAACAAAGGTGTGCATCTTGCCCTTCACTTCTACCCTGCTGTATCCTGGGGCCTGCACCAGCCCTCGGTCCACCATTTCTCTTCTTGTCATCGCTGCGTCGCTCCATCTTTTAGCTTCGGCATACATGTTCGACAGATTTATGTAGTCTCCGCTGTTACGAGCATTCAACTCCTCGAGATTCCTACTGGCGCGCTCAGCCACCTCCAGCTCTCCGTGCGTCTTGCAGGCACTCAGCAGGCACCGCCAGGCCGCTTCCGTCTGCGCCGCCGGCATGCTCTCCATCAGCTCATATGCCTCTCTCAGCTTCCCGGCGCGGGCCATGAGGTCTATCACGCACCCGTAATGCTGAGGGCTGGGCGGGATGCGATGCTCGACCCTCATGCGATCGAAGCAGCGGAGCCCCTCATCGAGCAGCCCCGCATGACTGCAAGCACTCAGAACTCCGACATAGATGGCCTCGTCTGGTTCGTGGCCTCCGTGGAGCATGTCTGAGAAAACCTGCAGCGCTCTTTCGCCTTCCCCGTGCATCGCCAACCCTGAAATCACGACGCTGTACGCCCACGTGTTCTTCTCGGACATCGTCTCGAAGATGGCAATTCCTTTCTCGAGGCATCCGCAGCTGATGTACATATCGATCAACGAAGTCTGCACGACGACATTGAGTCCGGTAAACCTCCTGAGCAAGGAACAGTGGATGCTTCTCCCCGTACCATACGCGCCCAAATTCTTGGATGAGGAGAGGGCACTGACCATGGAGCTCTCGTCAGGCCGCAGGCCTTCTCTCGTCATCATCGCGAAGATCTCCAGGCATTTGCCCCACAACCCCATTCTGGTGTGAGCCGCCGTCAGGGCGCTCCAGGAGACGACGGTCCTGCAGGAGCCCATTTGCTCGAACGCCCTGCAAGATCGTTCGACCTCGCCGCACTTGCCGTACATGTTGATCAGACTGTTCTGGACGAAAACGTCGCACTGGAATCCATGCTTTGCTGCATGCCCGTGGATCTGCAATCCTTGTGCAAGAGCTGACAGCTGAGAACATGCCTTGAGCACCAACGGAAACGTGAAATTGTCCGGCTCCACGTCCCTCCGCAGCATTTCCGGGTAAAAGAGGAGTGCTCCCTGTGGATCACCGTGGACAAGCGAGCCTCTGATCATGGTGTTGAAATCGAACGTTCCGGGGTCGTCGAGCCCCAGGAAGATTGAGCGGGCGTAGTCCATGCTGCCCCATTCGGACAAGCTGCAGGCCAGAAGAAGATCCCCGGCGTGGCGGGGAACGCGATCCAGTCCGAGCTTAATGAACCGAGCATGGAGCTTTTTGAATTCTTCCATGGTTTTGACCTGGTGCGGTGGGGGGAGGCACGACAACTGCTCCCTCGGCCGATGTTCCGAAACATGGGATGCGGGGTTCCGTGATGGTGGTGGCGGGATGAACGGTTGGGTCTGATGAAGGGCTAAACCTCCTACCATTTTTAATCGTGAAATTGATGGATAGAGCGATTAACACAACGTGAGACCGCTACTCCTCTATCTATCGTGTCACAGAGCAGTTGCCCGAGTTTTGTGCAATGAAGGAGCCGCAGACATAACTGGTCATTCATCAACTTGGAAGAAGCTCTTCTAATTGATGGGCAAGTAAACAAGGCACACGATGGAGGACTTTGAAGCGGGAGAAGAAGCCACGCCAAGGGAGTGGGCCGTCATCTTCCCCGCGAGGGTGGAGGCTCGGCCATCCCCCGGCATTGACCATAAGGCAAAGAGCGGGGGGGGGGAGTTGGCTCCTATTTTCTGAGGCTCTCGACGCTTCGAGTCGTTTGTTGAGGGGGAACTCCTCCAGGTGGTGAAAATGAAACCGGATAAGGTTGGGGACGGGAGACAGATTAAGGCCCCACCCATCCATGCATCGCCGGCCAATCTCATTGGAGGATTGAGATCTTCAAGCTGATGTTTGTCGGATCCCCAGACCGATGATTGGGGTGCATAACCATCGTCCACCATCCAGTCGCCTTCCACAGTATCTCACCATTTTAGTCCCCTAATTCCATGCCCACGCATGCTACGTGCTAATATAATCCTACTAAATATTATCACGATTATATATATATATATATATATATATATATATATATATATATATATATATATATATATATATATATATATCTCTCTGCTTTACATTTCTTATATATCTATATATATATATATATAGATAACGAAGATTTGTTACTTCTGTCACAGTTGAGGCACCCGGTGGAATTCGGAAAGTTCACCGAGGCATATCCAGATCGTCTTCCAAGTTGGTGTTCGGGTGTCGGGTCGAGTCTCGCAGACCGGACGTCGAAGATCTGAATGCCCCCCAGTATCGTTACCGCTTCCCACTGCTGGCATGAACTACCTCCAAAATAATAATAATAATAATAATAATAATAATAATAATAATAATAATAATAATAATAATAATAATAATAATAATAATAATAATAATAAAACGCAGCAAAATCTTCCAACTTGCGTTAGCTTATTCTGACTTGCCGTGATCGGACCCTACCGCCGATGCGTCCGCAACATAATTAAGACCGATGTCGGAAGCAGTCGGGCATCATTAGAGATCGTTCGACGCCGGCCTTATGAAGTCCGATATCCCTTCTGGCATCGTCATTTGGCGCTCCTCGGTCAGCAGGTGCGAGAAATCCCATTGCTTTGCGTCGTCGATGTATCCGTTCGACGAAATGACATAAAAAAAAAAAAAAGACATGTACATGTCTGCGGCTTTCTCCTCTTCTTCTGTTTTCTGAGTCGGACGCATTTCTTATCTCCGCGGTCGCAGACGTGTTAACCGTACGTGGTTGCTTGCAGAGTACCAGAGAGCAGCAGCTTTGTAGGCGCATTTGGTCGAGCACCATCTCACCGCCTCGTGACTTGACGGTCTTTCTTTCATCTCCTAACGGATCGTTCTGACAAATCGATGGAAGCAAAAGCTGGAACACGGACTGGGCAAAACGATGGAAGCAAGTCATCCTCTTGTAGAATGAGAGGTAAAAATAGAAGCAGAAGCTTCTTTGGCGCATTTGCTCGAGCACCTGGTGGTTTGATAGTTCGAAGCTCCCCCAAGTGGATCGTGCTTTACTTTAGTTCAGCGAACGCCAATGTTGGCGAAGCTGCGGAAGGAGAGAAGGCATGAAGCAGAAGAGGACGAGAGTTGTGCGGACGGGCCGAGCGAGATGGATTCGGTGAAGTCCGTTAATGCTAGATCTGTTCACCGTCGGTCACCATTTTGTGATTTTGGCACCATTTAATTATTTTCGGAGGTCGTCGATGCCCCCCAGTCGCATGCGGTAAGTTCACCGAGGCGTATCCAGATATTCTACTGCGAAATTGATCCAGCCCATGCGGTCTACGGCCCGGATTGGCGTAGTGGACGGGTTAATTTGTTTCGGGCCGCATGTCACAGCCCGGACGCAGATCTGAAGACCTCTGGGTTTTCTTACCTTCGCCAGACGGAGGTAGGAACTACATCCCAAAAAAATTAAAACGTTAAAAAATTATGAAACTTGCGGTATCTTATTCTGAACTGCGGTGATCAGACCCAATTCTGATTGATGTGTTCCTAATATAACTACCACCGTTTACTGGAGGCATGAACTAGCTTGGAAATAATTAAAACAGTTACAAAATCATCCAACTTGCAACATAATTCATAGTAGTAGCAGATAGATAGATAGATTACAAAAGCTGGTCGACGGAAGTAGTAGTAGCATTGCAACATAATTCGTGTTGACTGCTTCAGGGAAAAAAAAAAAAAAAGAAAGAAAAAGGAAATTAGGATTTCACAGGTTGCCAGGGCTGGTAACGGGTCCAATCCCTTTGTCCAGGGTTAAGAGCGTGGCCTTTGGAATGGTAGATATACTCATCGCCTTCTCCTGAAAAGTTCTCTCTATGTTCCACTCCGTACCTTCTGGGTTTCAGCATCAGAAGCTGAGGAAAAAGAAATACTTAATGCCCCAGCAATAACCGGTAAGAGTTAGGCATCAACATCAGTTACGGGTTAGCACACAGAATTTTTTGCATGCTCCTATTTGCAGTATCAGACGGATGTTCTATATCATCGTAAATTGTTTAAACACATACACTATGATGTTAATCAAGCTCATGAGTATGAAAAGATCTTACTGTAGCAGTGATGATGATGCCGACGACGACAACAACAACGACAACAGGCTAGGAATGGCTGCATGGATCATTTGCCACCACTTTCTATTCATGGTGATCTCACTAGTTGAACTAAAAGCAAATCAAATCTTTGGTTCCCATTCCTAAGAAAGCCTTCCCATGCCTCTTATCATAAGTGGTTCATCTTGCTACCCTTTAGATCTCCTTTGGATATGTCCAACGTTCTTAGATGCTGTTCTCTTGATTAATCCTCCAAAATTATTTCCATTTGTTCTCAAACATGAATGGTTCTTCTTCTATCTTTTTCAGTAGTTACAATTAAGTCTTACTAAAATCTGACAGGGATGCAGATAATCAGCTGGGCAAGACTACACAAGTGACATTAAGACATGAACTTACTTCGTCGCCTGTATGGTCAGTTATGTAGTGCAGCCAACCATGCCATTCGGGCGGCACTTGCGACGCATTATAGCGGCCTTTCTCAGCATATTCAACCCATCTGTGTCGCCCTGCAGATTAGTCGGTAACAAATTTATTTAAATAACTTTAGTGCTTGCACATATGAAATAATAAGATATAGATTAGTAGTTCCAATACAATGTGAATCATCTAATGAGTGACAACAAAAAAGACGAGAATCTGTCTGAAAATAATGAGAACAAGTCATTTACAAAACTCCGCTGCCCCTAGACAACAAAGCCAAACTCTCTCTTTAGTCCTTTTAACATGAAAAAGAATATAAAAATAATCTAAGCATGTTGTGTCAAACCAAAACTAGTGGAAGATAATCTAATTCTATCATGCATGCCAAATTTAATCAAAACTCAGACTGCCTTAACGTAATTGATTTAAATCAATTCAGAAAAACTTACAAAGCCTTTGTTCTCTGATTGACGGATAGATATAACCAATTTTAGGATATTAAGTTGTCACAACATGCTTTTTTTTCATAACATGGTTGGTCTGGCACCCAGCTGTTTTCTGAAATTCTTGCATTCTTATTACATAGTTGTTTGCCCCCAGTTGAAATCAACTGACAGCTTATACAAATTCATTTAAAGAGCAAATTCTTTTAGACACAATTAATGCATGTATACCAATTCATTTCATGCATTAACTTATGAATACCAACCCACACTAAAAATTTTGTGTACATTAAAAACTTTTGATACCATGAATAAGAAAGGATCAAGATTGTAATGAATTATCTCCAATTAGGTGGAAAAAGGAACAAACATCACTCAATAAGTGTACAAGAATAACAAATAATAAATAGCAATAAGTGTTCAAGAATAACAATGATATTTTTCAAATGAACCGATTCAATTCAATTGGACCGAATCGGAATCTTGGTCTAATTGAGCGACATGACAATATTTGTGAAATTAAGCCCATGCTATTTGTAAAATTAGACATTCGAGATGGTTTGATTAATCGGTTTGAACGGTTTAAGGGCTTAGGGCAGCAAACTCAATTGGAAAGATATCTCTTAAATTAAAATAGATTCGGTTCAGTTCGAATCAGTTAATCAAACCCCCGAACTAGAATTGTTTATAGCCTTCAAACCAAACCATTGGTGAACCTATTTGGTTCAAGTTCAGTTTCGATTTGGTTCAATTTTGTAGTTCAATTAGAACGCCCCTAGCTGAAATCAATTCGTATCTTATACCAATTCATTTAAAGAGAAAAAAATTAAAAAGTAACTTCTTTTACCTAGTAGATAAAAACATCTAGATGCATTTATAGTGGCAAATGCTAATAAAATATTTTTTTATTATGAAAGCCATGCAGTACCTTTACTGAATAACTTGTGAATACCATTCCACATTAAAAATTTTGTTCATATAAAAACTTTTGAATACTATGAATAAGGAAGCATCAAGATTGTAATGAATTATCTCTAGTTAGGTGACAAAAGGAACAAATAGCTCTTGCAGCATCAACTCCTTCCCCGTGAATGACACAACCCATAAATCAAATCAAATTGTTATTTCAAATATGGAAATAACATCACTATTCTCTGGCCATGACTTGGCAAGAAAAACATAGACCAAGTTGGGAAGGAACCTTGTGTTGTCAATATCCATATTCAATTGATGTCTCACCAATTTTTTATCATTGCCAAGCATCAAATCTGAGGGTGACAAGTGAATGAAGTTAGTAACTTCGCTAACAATGTCTCTCTAATTAGATCCAAAAAAATAAGTTGAGTTAGCATATATAAAGCAAAGCTTCCTCATCTAAGGTTGACATGTTACTCAATTGCAATTGTCGAAGATTTATCTTCAAGTCACCATCACGTATCTAATTTCCACTTTTAACTCCCTCTAGTATTTGCATATCTTGCAAGCAACACCCAACTTTTGGTTTAATACGTGAGGGATGGAGTAACACATGTCTCAACGATTTGGATTTTCCAAAATGAATCTAGTATACTCTCGATTGAATATGTATATTCTGCCTTAAAGATCAGCAGATGATAAAGATTACCAATAGTTCTCTTATCTCTATAAGTGATAGGTTTATGTACCACAATATGGTCAAGTCCTCAATGTTATTTGATAAGCATTGGTTGCGAGCATCCTCCAAGTCCTCGATAGGATCAAGTCCCTAATGATATATCCTTGTAAATTCCTCTATTGTTTGACCCTGCTTTGGTTGAATGAAACCCTCAACCACCCATAAATGTATTAATCTCTTTTATCTAATCTTATAAGCCTTCAAGAATATAGCAAAATAGAGGAAGCATTGCCCGTAAATGTATTAATCTCTTGTCTCTAATCTTGAGCCTTCAGGAATATAGCAAATCAAGGAAGCATGGCTTTAAATGATATAAAAGATCATGGTAACTAAGAGTTGTATCCTTCGAGTTTTGTCTTCATCTTTTCTAAATTCATAAGAAATATTTTCTTCGTAGGATCTCACCAAGAACCAAAATTACTAAAGGTAATCTACTATATTTTTGGATGATCTCCTTTCAGAAACTACATAAATGAGAAAGGCGCCTTGAATTGAGAAAGACTTTTCTACATAATAAATTCTCTCTCTCTTCCAAGCTCAAAAGTTGTACCTTGTATGGATGAGTAACCAGATCTACAAACTTGGCAACATTAACTTTACATATGGTAAGCAACACTATAGATCTAATCCATCTTTTTGGAAATGTTGTCTTGATGGCATTCCAAATGTTTATCTCCCAGACTTCATCCATCACGACCAAATATTGCATCTCTCTTAAGTGTCATTCCATCAGCCTACTCTTCATCTATGTCTCCTTTATATCCTTAATATTGGTAAATGGATGCCATCGAAAAAATTAATAAATGGATACCATCGAAAAAATTGAAGATACAAGGAGAGGGCCTTGGAACTGTTACATGGGAGGATGGTTGTACCTCAATTGCATGTAGTGCATCAACAAAAGGCTTCAAGAGGTCTACAACTAGGCTTCGCAACTTGGTATCCATGGCCTCCCATTGTCTGTCTCGTCTTCCATCCATGTCGGCACAACTCTTGCTTAAAGGTAAGTGATTGATTTTACCTTTGTTTTCTCTCTCTGTTTCTATATATCATATCTTCAATTTTTTCGATGGTATCCATTTATCAACTATTTTCTGACCCCAAATAGTTGAAATGACTTTGTTATTGTTGTTGTTGTTGTTGTTGTTGTTGTATCCATTTATCAACATTAAGCATATGGATAATACAAAGATGAAGAGCAGGCTGATGGAACAACACTTAAGAGAATGGACTGATATTTGGGAGGTAAAAACTTGGAATACCATGAGGCAGTATTTCCAAAAGAATGGACTGAATCTAGAGTGTTGCTTACTGCACATAAACTCAACGTTGCCAAGTTTGCATATCTTGATCCGTACGAGCTACAACTTTTGAGTTTTGAATAGAGCTGAAATTTATTTTGCAGAAAGGTCTTCCTCAATTCAAGTTGTCCATCTCATTTGTAGTGTTTTTGAAAGGAGATCATCTAAAAATGTGGTAGATTACCTCTAACAATTGTTGTGCTTAGTGAAATTCTATGAAGTAAAAAAGATCAAATCTGTAATATCCCATTAATCCCACATCGGAAGTGGGGAATGGGGCTTGATGAGTGTACTACGTTAATTCCCGCTTAAGCATTTTGGTCCGTGGTTGAAGGACCAAAATGGAGTTATTGGCCAGTTAGCTCATCAGACTCGGGTCGTGACATTTGGTATCAGAGCCAGATTTCGATCCTGGGACCTGTGGGTTATAGGCCCACCACGCTTCCGCTGCGTGGTTGAAATTTAAATTTTGTTTTCCTTACTTGCCATCATAATTTAGGAAATCTTAATCTACTTCCTTGTTTGTTGATATGAATTAAAGAAATAATTATTAAGTATTCCAAATATGATGATATCATATTTGTTAGTATATTAAATGGAAATAATTTATATTAAATAAATACGAAAATTAAAATTTATTTCCCTTAATAGAGGCTCACCTCCTCCTATTTAAAGGGGAGGGATCTCTCTCCTTCGTTCCTCGCCTAGTCGAGCCTAGCAGCGGGAGGAACGAGGAGTTACACCCTGTTGACAAGAGAACGAGGAGTTACACCCTATTGACAAAAGGTAGGTTTCCCTACCTTTATTAAAAGTTTTATCTTTTATTTTGATTTTTTAAATGTTGAAAGTTTTATAGTTTGAAAAATGTGTATCAATTATTTAAATGTCAATTTTTTTTATATTAAAGTAATCAGTTAAAGTTTTCATAATATTCTTTGACCCATGATTAAGGTTTTTATTGTAGAATTAAATATGTTAAAAAGGTATATGTTTTATATGATATATTTTCTGTATTACAGTTTATCTTTAATCTTATCTGGATTAAAATCTTGTTAGACTAGAATATGTTATCTAAAATCCCTTTTTTTGATATTCTTTGATCTGAAATTAAAATATATTATTCTGAATGATTTAAAATATGACTAGAATATGTTGAAATTTTATGTGTTGAAAACATGATTTTTATTTGAATTTAGAAAGCTATTTCCTTGTGTTAAAACTTATCTCGTAGTCCCTCTTTTAATGTCATATTATTTCTAGTCAAATTGAGAATGTTATTTCTTTGTATTAAAGCTTTTCTCCTCATCTATCTTTTAATGCATTATTATGTTTTCATTTATGTTGTTAATGGGTATATGCTATGACTAGTCCATGGGCCAGGGCTGGGCCAGTTTTATGTAATGCATGCTCAATCATGTATAATGCACATGACCAGTAGATGGACTGGCTCAATCTAGCACAATATTATTATTGAACTTGAGCCCAAATATTGATTGAATTAAACTAGACTTGATTAGTCTAGATCAATTCAGGGTGATTCCGAATTGATTGACTTATTCAAGTTAGTTTAACCTAAATTGAACTTAATCTAGTCTAAATTATACTAGTCTAGGGTGGTTCCAGACCAGTTAAATAAGGATTAGAGATCAGTTCAGTTAGGCTCTAGTAAATCGAGTTCAATTGAATCGATTAAACTAAAGTTCAAATCAATTGAGGGTTAATTTATATTATTTGATGTTGATGATTTTTTAAAGCGATGTTTTAAATATGTTATTTCATCCCGAAATGGATATGACCAGTGTGAGATTATATTCCTGCCGAGAGCAGGTAGGGCGATTCCCTTTAGGGATTAGCGGGCCGTCAGACGTGGCGGTTGGACAGTTCCTCCATCCGCTGTTGGGAGGAACGTGTCCCCACTTTGGCGGGTGTGGGACACCACTTCATCCGCTGTTGGGAGTGTGATATGAGTTTGCCTCCATCCGCTGTTGGGAGAACACAAACTCATCCCGTAGGATAAAGCCTCTCCATCCGCTGTTGGGGGAGTGCACCTTCGGGTACTTGATATACGCCAATGGGATGATTGATTGAATTTTGATCATGTATTTATTTTGATTTGACTTTTGGGGTTCCTACTCAGCATTGCTGAATTTTCTTTGTTTTTGATTTTCAGAGCAGCCTCCCTCTAGTACTAAATCGGATTCCAGTGGAGAGCGAACCTTCCTCTACCGCTAGGTCAGAGCCACTTGGATGACTCTTGAAGTTAACTTTTCTATTTGTAATTTGATGAATAAATGAATTGTAATAAACGGTTATAGATGATGAATAAAGTGATGTTTATTTATTTGGCCTGTGTGAAAATATATGAAAAAAAAAAAAATCCAGGATGTGACAACTTTTTAAGGTATCAGAGCATGGTCTAGGACCTGTAGGTGTATTAGGTCCCTTGATTGGCTTTAACCAATGATTGTCTTTAACCTATTATAAGAGTAATAGAGCCAATTCCAAAGATTAGTAGTTTTATCACTCGGGGTGCTCATGGTCGCAATGCTACTAGTGTACGCACTCGGAGAGGTGTTCATACAAATAATAAGTTGGAAACTCTTTGACAGTTGATCAGATATATAGAAACTGTGTTATTACTATTAAAGGTCATGATTTGCTAGTAGATCTTATTATACTAGAATTTCAAGATTTCGATGCTATCTTGGGTATGGACTGACTTTCAACATACCATGCAAGTGTCGATTGTTTCCGGAAGGCTTACTTTTTCACCCTTAGATCAACCATCTTTCAAGTTCATTGGGATTCAGGAAAAATTCCCTTATATTATTTCAGCTTTGAGTGCTACCCAATTATTACTCAAAGGATGTCAGGGATACTTGACCTTTATTTTTGGAGAAGAATCTAAGAAGCCAATATTAAAAGACATCCCCATTGTACAGGATTTTCCAGATGTTTTTCCCGAAAATCTACTTGCACTACTACTAAATAGATAGATTGAATTTACAATTGATCTTCTACCTGGCACTGTACCTATTTTTAAACCTCCGTATAGAATGGCACCAATTAAGTTGGAGTTAAAGAAACAGATCCAAGAGCATTTGGACAAGGGTTTTATTCAATCCAATGTATCACCTTGGGGTGCCCCTATCCTATTTATGAAGAAGAAAGATGGATCTATGCGACTATGCATCAATTATAGACAACTCAATCAAGTGACCATAAAGAATAAATATCCCCTTCCCCGAATAGATGACCTATTTGATCAACTTCAAGGTACTCAGGTATACTCGAAAATTGATTTAAGATTTGGGTATCATCAACTGAAGATAAGGGAAGGAGACGTACAAAAAAAAAAAAAAAACAGCTTTTAGAACAAGATATGGTCATTACGAATTCTTAGTAATGCCTTTTGGACTCACAAATGCACCGACTGTCTTCATGGATCTTATGAATAGGGTGTTCCACCCTTATCTTGATAAATTTGTAATTGTGTTCATTGATGATATATTGATCTACTCTAAAAGCATAGCAGAGCATGAACACCATCTTAATATAGTTTTGGAAGTCCTAAGGCAAGAGAGACTATATGCCAAACTAAGCAAGAGCAACTTCTGGCTCAATGAAATTATGTTTCTCGGTCATGTAATTTCAAGTGCTGGTATATCTGTTGACCCTCATAAGATTGAAGCCGTGATAAAATGGAAGCAACCTTCTAATGTTTCAGAGATTAGAAGCTTTTTAGGTTTGGTTGGATACTATAGAAGATTTGTAGAAGACTTTTCAAAAATAGTAGCACCATTGACCAGATTGACACAAAAGAATATAAAGTTCATGTGGGATGATAAATGTCAACAAAGTTTTCAAGAATTGAAGAAGGAATTAACCAGTGCTCCTATATTGGTGATTCCTTCGGGGGGAGAAGGTTTTGTAGTGTATAGCGACGCCTCACTACAAGGGCTTGGTTGCGTTCTAATGCAAAACGAGATGGTAGTTGCTTATGCATCGAGGCAATTAAAGCCTCATGAGAAGAACTATCCTACTCATGACTTAGAGCTAGCAGCTATCATTTTTGCACTGAAAATTTGGAGGCATTATCTCTATGGACAGACTTTCGAAATCTTCACAGATCATAAGAGTCTCAAATATATTTTCACACAGAAAGATTTAAATATGAGACAAAGAAGGTGGTTGGACTTTCTAAAGGATTATGATTTTAATATCAACTACCATCCTGGGAAAGCTAATGTAGTTGCTGATGCCTTAAGCAGAAATACCTATAGTCTTGTAGCCTATATAAATATTCAAAGGAATTCTATGATGACGGAGTTGGTAGACTTAAAAATTAAACTTTTATCGGAGACAAATAAAGGTTTTCTTGCGTGTCTGATGGCACAATCATATTTGGTGGAAAAAGTTAAAGAAAGTCAGAAGGAAGATACATATCTTCAAATGATAGTTAAGGATATAGCTCAAGGATCTAGACCTGAATTCCTCCAAGCCGAAGATGGTTCTATTACATTCCATAATCGACTTTGTGTTCCTGAAAGCCATCCAGTAAAGATGCAATTATTGGATGAGGCATATAGATCAAAATTTAACATCCATCCCGGGACTACTAAGATGTATCGAGATTTATGCCAAAACTTTTGGTAGCGTGGTATGAAGAGAGATATAGCAGAATTTGTTTCTAAATGTTTGATATGCCAACAAGTGAAGATAGAACATCGAGTACCTACAGGAAAATTACAAAGGATTTTGATTCCTGAATGGAAGTGGGAGCAAATCACTATGGATTTCGTGACAGGATTATTCAAGACTGTGAAAGGATATGACGAAATTTGGGTAATAGTAGACAGACTTACTAAATCTGCTCACTTCCTCCCTATTAACAAGAAGTATTCATTGGATAAACTAGCAAGCTTATATATTAAGGAAATCATTCGATATCATGGGATGCCAGTTAGCATTATCTCAGATAGAGATCCAAGATTCACCTCTAAATTTTGGGGAAGTCTACAAAAATCTTTGGGCACGCAGTTAAAATTTAGTACAGCTTTCCACCCCCAAACTGATGGCCAATCTGAAAGGACAATACAAACTCTTGAAGATCTCTTAAGAGCATGTGCTTTAGACTTTGGTGGGAGTTGGGATATGCACTTGCATCTAATTGAGTTTTCTTATAATAATAGTTACCACTCTAGCATACAGATGGCTCCATTTGAAGCTCTTTATGGAAGAAAGTGCAGACCACCTGTATATTGGGATGAGGTGGGAGAACGGAAGCTTTTGGGGCCTCAGTTAATTAAAAAAGATGCTGATAATATTCGAATTATACGCCAAAGATTATTAACAGCTCAAAGTCGTCAGAAAAGTTATGCAGATCGAAGGCGAAGAGATCTAGAGTTCGAAATTGGTGAGCACGTCTTCTTAAAGGTGTCGCCAACCAAGGGAGTTATGAGGTTTGGTCAAAGAGGAAAGTTAGCCCCAAGATTTATTGGCCCATTTAAGATCTTACAAAAGGTTGGGCCTGTAGTATATAGATTGCCATTGCCCCCGGCTTTGGCTAGCATCCATGATGTATTCCACGTGTCAATGCTTCGAAGATATATCAGGGATCCATCACATGTCATTTCTTACGAACCTCTACAACTACGAGATGATGCCACTTTTAGATAACAACCAACCCAAATCTTGGAAAGGAAAGAACATGTTCTAAGGAACAAAATTATACCTTTGGTAAAGATTTGTTGGCAACACCATTCAGACTGAGAGGCAACATGGGAAAGAGAAGAAGATATGCGAGAGCAGTATCCTCATCTATTCTATTAAAGTAAGCTAAATTTGGGGACCAAATTTCCTATAGGAGGGGAGAAATGTAATCAAATCAAATATTTGAGATTGAGATTTAAATTTTGTTTTCCTTACTTGCCATCATAATTTAGGAAATCTTAATCTACTTCCTTGTTTATTGATATGAATTAAGGAAATAATTATTAAGTATTCCAAATATGATGATATCATATTTGTTAGTATATTAAATGAAAATAATTTATATTACATAAATACGAAAATTAAAATTTATTTTCCTTAATAGAGGCTCACCTCCTCCTATTTAAAGGGGAGCGATCTCTCTCCTTCGTTCCTCACCTAGTCGAGCCTAACAACGGGAGGAACGAGGAGTTACACCCTGTTGACAAGAGAACGAGGAGTTACACCCTATTGACAAGAGGTAGGTTTCCCTACCTTTATTAAAAGTTTTATCTTTTATTTTGATTTTTTAAATGTTGAAAGTTTTATAGTTTGAAAAATGTGTGTCAATTCTTTAAATGTCAATTTTTTTTATATTAAAGTAATCAGTTAAAGTTTTCATAATATTCTTTGACCCATGATTAAGGTTTTTATTGTAGAATTAAATATGTTAAAAAGGTATATGTTTTATATGATATATTTTCTGTATTACAGTTTATCTTTAAACTTATCTGGATTAAAATCTTGTTAGACTAGAATATGTTATCTAAAATCCCTTTTCTTAATATTCTTTGATCTAAAATTAAAATATATTATTCTGAATGATTTAAAATATGACTAGAATATGTTGAAATTTTATGTGTTGAAAATATGATTTTTATTTGAATTTAGAAAGCTATTTCCTTGTGTTAAAACTTATCTCCTAGTCCCTCTTTTAATGTCTTATTATTTATAGTCAAATTGAGAATGTTATTTCTTTGTATTAAAGCTTTTCTCCTCATCTATCTTTTAATGCATTATTATGTTTTCATTTATGTTGTTAATGGGTATATGCTATGACTAGTCCATGGGCCAGGGCTGGGCTAGTTTTATGTAATGCATGCTCAATCATGTATAATGCACATGACCAGTAGATGGACTGGCTCAATCTAACCCAATATTATTATTGAACTTGAGCCCAAATATTGATTGAATTAAACTAGACTTGATTAATCTAGATCAATTCAGGGTGATTCCGAATTGATTGACTTATTCAAGTTAGTTTAACCTAAATTGAACTTAATCTAGTCTAAATTATACTAGTCTAGGGTGGTTCCAGACCAGTTAAATAAGGATTAGAGATCAGTTCAGTTAGGCTCTAGTAAATCGAGTTCACTTGAATCGATTAAACTAAAGTTCAAGTCAATTGAGGGTTAATTTATATTATTTGATGTTGATGATTTTTTAAAGCGATGTTTTAAATATGTTATTTCATCCCGAAATGGATATGACCAGTGTGAGATTATATTCCTGCCGAGAGCAGGTAGGGCGATTCCCTTTAGGGATTAGCGGGCCGTCAGACGTGGCGGTTGGACAGTTCCTCCATCCGCTGTTTGGAGGAACGTGTCCCCACTTTGACGGGTGTGGGACACCACTTCATCCGCTGTTGGGAGTGTGATATGAGTTTGCCTCCATCCGCTGTTGGGAGAACACAAACTCATCCCGTAGGATAAAGCCTCTCAATCCGCTGTTGGGGGAGTGCACCTTCGGGTACTTGATATACGCCAATGGGATGATTGATTGAATTTTGATCATGTATTTATTTTGATTTGACTTTTGGGGTTCCTACTCAGCATTGCTGAATTTTCTTTGTTTTTGATTTTTAGAGCAGCCTCCCTCTAGTACTAAATCGGATTCCAGTGGAGAGCGAACCTTCCTCTATCGCTAGGTCAGAGCCACTTGGATGACTCTTGAAGTTAACTTTTCTATTTGTAATTTGATGAATAAATAAATTGTAATAAATGGTTATAGTTGATGAATAAAATGATATTTATTTATTTGGCCTGTTTGAAAATATATGAAAAAAAAAAAATCCAGGATGTGACAAAATCAGCAATGGATGGAAGTGCTGTAAAATATTTCCTATAAATTCAGAAGATGTGAAGACATAACTCGAAGGATATAGATCTCAATTCCCATAATATTTCATCACTTGAAGTCATGCTTCCTCTACTTTGTTGCATTCCCGGAGGCTCGTAAGATTATAGATGAGAGATTAATACATTTATGGATGGTCGAGGACATCATTCAACCAGAGCCAAATAAAGGAATTTGTAAGGATATATCTGATAAAGCTAATGGAGAGATCTCTTATACAATTGACAAACAAGAATTTGACTGGAGATATGGCAAGTGTTCATATTCATGATCATCTACTAGACCTGACTCGGTCAGAAGTTGGTAACCTCAACTTATTTAGGTTTATTATCAACATTAATGACTCAATTGGTATATGATATCTCAGTATCACAAATGCTCAAGGTATCAATAAGTATATGTCATTGAAGCGCTATACTCCTAAACTAGTCACGTATAGGAGATATATACAAGGCAAAAGAAATTAGCTTCCATGGAACCAAGTTTCTCAAAATACTAGATTTTCAGGGTGTTCCCATCCAATACTTAACAAATAACATTGGGGACTTGATCATATTGAGATACATAAACCTCTCCCTTATAGAAATAAGGAAACTATTGGTAATCTTTGTCGTTTATTGATCTGTAAGATATAATATACATATTCCATTGAGAGTATACTAAATTCATTTTAGAAAATTTAATCGTTGATACATGTGTTTCTCTATCCCTCATGAATTAAACCAAAATTGGTGGTGCTTGCAAGATATGCAAACACTAGAGGGAGAAAAAAGTGGAGATTGGGTACATAATGGTGACTTCGAGAAGATGACAAATTTTCGATAATCGTACTTGCATAACATATCAAGCTCTAGTGAGGAAGCTTTGTCAAGGCCTTCCATATGCTAACCCGACTTATTTCCTTGTATTTAATCAGAGAAACATTGGTAGTGAAGTTACTGACTTCACTACCTATCACCCACAACGTCGCTACTTGGAAATGATTGGAAAATTGGTGAGACATCAACTGAATATGGATTTCGATAGCATACAATTCATTCCCAACTTGGTTCATGTTTTACTTACCAAGTCAGGGCCAAAGAATAGTGATGTTATTTTTATATTCATAGTAATTACTAAACTTGATCATTTTGATTTATCGATAGTGTCACACCCTAGACTTTTAGAAAAAATCATCATTTCAAAATTCATAATTTACAAAAGACTCTTTTTATTTTGAATTCAAAATCTTTATCATTACAACACTAAATATATTTAACTATAAAAAAGGACTGCATCTTCTTGGTAGGGTCATAAGTGATGAAAAAATCTCTTCCACCTAAGTCTCAAATTTATTACAAACTGGTAAATTACTCTGAAAATAAATATAAGATAACTCATTACAAGTTGTGTCAAAGGCTGGTTCCATGTCTCCAAGAACTACAAGAGCTATGGAGATAACTCATCACAATTTTGATGCTTTCTCATTAATAGTATTCAAAAGTTTTTTATATGAACAAAATTTTTAGTGTCAACTGG
This sequence comes from Musa acuminata AAA Group, assembly GCF_036884655.1. Classification (NCBI taxonomy): domain Eukaryota; kingdom Viridiplantae; phylum Streptophyta; class Magnoliopsida; order Zingiberales; family Musaceae; genus Musa; species Musa acuminata. The sequence continues at coordinate 13,539,654 of NC_088345.1, forward strand.
TATTCAAAAGTTATTGCTTGACTTTCACAATAAAGAATGCTTTATTTAGCAACTACCACTATATATGCATCAATTGTATTTGGATGTTTTTATATGTTAGATAAAAGATATTAGTCTTTAAATGATTTTTTTCCCTTTAAATGAATTGGTATAAGTTATCAATTGATTTCAACTAGGGGCAAACAACTATGTGATAAGCATGTAAGATTCTCGAAAAATAGTTGGGTGTTTGTCCAACCATGAAGACTAAAAGAATATTATACAAGTCTTTAATGAAACTAGAGAATAAAACCTACAAAGCATGGAGTTATATTATTCGATCAGAAATCATCCTTTGTTGTATAAGACAACCTACTACACCCCAGCCAAGCCACAAAACTTTACCAACAATAAAAATTTGTATTGAACGACATGACAAATAAAAATTCATGAAGAAGCAACTGTTTTATATCTAAAATCTTTGTTAAGTGCTAATTGATAGTTGGAAGATGGTCTATGATATGAAATGAAATCAGACAGTACACCTAATAACTTATCATTCTGTTATTTATTAAAAGTAGTTAAAGAGTTTTCATATTTATGAGGAGTTTATATGTTATATATATATATATATATATATATATATATATATATATATATATATATATGTTTTGCAAGAAACATTATAAAACAATTTTTGAAATAAAATATCAGGTGTTACATTATATATCAAATGTGATAGTTATGACCAGGAATATTTAAAGTTATTTATGTTGTTTTTATACTAGAAGTAGAAGCTCTCTTCTTTTTAAACTATCTCATTAGAATAGGTCAAATGAGGAAATTGCTATTTGTTATTTGTTATGCTTGTACACTTATTGAGTAATGTTTGTTCCTTTTGCCACCTAGTTGGAGATAATCCATTACAATCTTGATGCTTCCTTATTCTTAAGATTCAAAAGTTTATTATATAAACAAATTTTTTAGTGTGGGTTGGTATTCACAAGTTATTCATGAAATTACTTTATTCGTGAAATTACTGCTTGGCTTTCATAATAAAGAATGATTTATTTAGCACTTGCCACAATACATGCATCAATTATGTCTGTTAGGTAAAAGAATTTACTCTTTAAATGAATATTTTTTAAAATAAATTGGTATAAGTTGTCGATTGATTTCAATTACGAGCAAACAACTATGTGCTAAGCATGCAAGATTTCCAGAAAACAACTAGGTGCCTGGATAACAAAAAATTCAAATTCATGCATCAAAATGCCAAGAGAATTATCAGGGAAGAACACAGTATTCGAAAAACAAAGAAGCAACAAGATCACTGACCATATTGGACATCCAATTTCTCATAATACTTGTTTCCAAATTTATCAATTCCAACTACTGTTGCACCAATGTTGTGAATCTTGGTTTGCCTAAAAAATCAGACTATTACTTTCAGAAAAAGAAAGCATCAAATGTGCAGAAAACATGCCCTGAAATAACTTGCAGAGAAAGAAGCAAAAGTTTAATATGTTCCCTTGATTGTAACACGTAATACATTTAAGACATAGGACTTGGTTGGCTCCTAAATCCAAGGTAAACCAATATGTATCACAGAAAGAAAAGAAAAGCATATATGGCACACCAAGGCACTTACAGCAGATTCCCATCCAAAAGGCAGTTCCTGTAACAGACAAGAAATTCTATGCATCAGAGACTTAGTTATCCAAAATAAAAAAAAAAAAAAAGCAAAAATCATCCCCCCATCCCCCCCCCTCCTCTTTCTGTCGAAAAGTTCTATTCCACAGACTACATTCAGATAGTTTATGATGGTGGTAATTCCTGAAATATGACATTATTGACCACAAAATGCATAAAGAAACAAGAAATATATGGCATTATGTTGTTTGACTACAATGACAATTTCAATGGATATCTATGTTGAGCGGCAATTATTTCTAAACATCACAAGAAAGTTAGACATTTACCTAAGCAGATGTGAAATAAAAAACAAAGGAGATGCAAAAGTTAACCCTCCATGACTACGACCAGATAGTTTATCATGGGAATTCCTGAGTTACGACACTATGATGACCACGAAACACATATTACTAGCAATTTCAAGGAATAGCTATATCGAGTCATATTTCTTCCATACATGATCAGAAAAAGGGAATTGCCAGAACATCTACAAGAATTTCTTTCTATCTAATTGCCACCTCAGCTTGATATCACTGTCTGATAAAAGCATGTTAACTTTGATAGCAACTTGAGTATCAAGTATGCATAGCAAGAAAAAAAAATTCCAAAAAAGCATGAAGACATAAGGTTATTGGTTCAGAGTGAACCTTTAGGAAAGAAACCAAGCAATATATGCATGATAGTCCATCCATCCATGGAGGAAGATGCATAATCTTGTTCGATGCTGCTGAACGTTTGCAAACAAAAGCTCTAAACAATTTGGGTCAACTAGAGAAATCGGTCGAGTTTCCATTAGAGGTAGGCGTAGGTTATCCAGGATTGTGCTGATGGAGAAAATGAAATCAGTAAATAATTTCAGCATCAACCTAGAAAATCAAGGGAGCCAATTTGCAGCAGTGCAATAGGAAGACTCTTGCTAACCTAAGCATACACACAAGACCACTTGCATCTTCTTTTTTGCAAATTGGGCGTATTATACGATGAAAAGAGAGTGCTTAATTGAGATGGCATCCGATATTTAAGATTTATCGCATGAACAGAGATACGCCTCGATTTAAAGACGATACAGATGCAAGAATGGATCTGATCAAAGTATGAGCATCCAAGACGATAACGTAGGAGCATCCAAGAATGGCCCTTTTAGGGTTCCTACCCGAGAAATCACCCTTGCTAGGTCGCAGAAGAGAGAAGAAACAAGGTGATGGATTCGAAAGAGAACAAGACTGACGTGTAACCCTCGTCGCGGAGATGTTTGAAGAAACCGCCGATGCCCTTCTCTTTGATCGTGCGGAGGACGCCCCTCACCACCGACGCCATGTGCGTCTACTTCCGCCCTTACCGAACCAACCCCACGACTTTTTCTTTCTGCGATGCTGCGCTTCCTTTCTGCCACGGCAGACGAGAGGAGAGGATAGCCGTACTCCTGGACACGGCAAATGGGATTGCCGGCCCAGTCCCATGACCTCTTAACGGATGTGCGCTATGGGCTTTGCGGTCCGTCAAATGTTTTGGATAAGGCTGAGTGGGTCTGTAATTTATGATTCATACATACAAATAGTTCCCCGAGGGTAACAAAAGAATACCTTTAACATGCGGCTGTCACCTAGGAATGATATCATCACTAGAATTCAACTTGTTGAGACTAATATGCTGCTGGTTCTATAGCAGGAACAAGAATGGTGTGAAGAAAAAGATATTCGAGAGCCGCAAAGATTTCTTCAGAGTCGCGACAGACAAACGTACTCTCGGAACCTGATAAAGTATGTGATTGGAATATGTTTCGAGGAATTCATGCATGTGATGCCAACTCGATAGGAAAATGACATGGCAACGCTAGCAGCGTTGTGTGTTGTCGATGGTGATGATGTCAGGTGTCACTTGCTACAGGGTGGCCTCCTGCTGCTCTGCAAATTGGCATCCATGTGTGGCGAGGCTTTGCCCGACAGGAAAGTGTCAGTCCATGGCCATGTTCTTCCTCCCTCCCCACCGCCTCTCGGCTGCATGCATTGCTGCTCGTCCGAAGCCATCATTCCATCTGGGAAAGTTTTTTTCTTTTGGTGTTTAGTGGGGGAGGGACGGCACTATATTCTGCTGCGGGAGGGAGGAAAGAAAAAGGAGGGAGAGAGGGGAGTAAGAGAGGTGTCAGCTGCCTTCTTTTGCTTTCGTCCCCTGATACATCTTATCATATCGTCATCCGTATGGTCATGATCATGCGACAGTAGTGCGTGACGATCGTCGTCGAACAATGCTCTTCTTTGCGTTCTTCATCCTCTCTTCCATGATGAACTCCGACCACCGGGCATCGGACAAACCGGCTGAACTTGCGAATCACCCCATTCGCTCCTTCACTAAAACCTCATCTACGACAACAATCATCAAGCGCCTCCTTCGCTAAAACGGCATTGCTCATCGATTAGATCGATGGGTGTAGAAGTTTAGTTCGTCGACTTATCCAAACTCCTCGCTCGATTATCTCGTGGGATAATCTTTAAGTTTAAATTAACCCTTTGCCCAGCGACACTACGGAAACTGAGGATGCCATGGTTTGCTCTGCTTATCATCACGCACTCTGGCATTAGATGCATTGCGATCCAGTGGGAAGGAGGAGGATTCTGAGCCTTCTCGATTAGGTGGGCGGTGGGTACCCGAGATGCCTGTCTTCTGCATTAAGGCGGGATGTGCACTCAATGATCGCATAGGCATATGGGCCCTGGCACAGCACTGCAGCAGGTCATTTGTATAAGAGTAAATGGAAGAATGCTTCTGATTCCAATTCTTGGAGAGCAGCAGCCTGTGAGAGGAGGGAGAAAGAGATAGAGGTGTCGTGTTCCCTAGTGGGAATTTTCATTCATGCACCAACGTGGTGGTGTGTTCTCGTAACTAACCAATCGATCTACAGGCATCGATCTAAGAGCTGTATTTTTTGGGACTCTGGAATCAGTCAGGACTGTGATCCTCGACTCGGCACGCTACTCCAGCATTTGAGAAACTATTACTTTTCGTACGTGGAGAAATATGGCACATCATGCGAGTCATCTGATGAGGCTTTAATTACAATCGGAGAAGCTTATGCATCATCAACACGTACACCAACATTAACATCGGTGGAATCATATCATATTGCCGGGTTTCTTAACTAGTAATTCTCTCTGTATCACGCAGCTGTAAATTACGCCCTCTACAGCTACCAAGGAGGAAAAGAAGTAGGTGGATCATGTTCGGAGGTTGGTGAAATGATGCATCTCTCTCTCGCTCTCTCGCTCTCTCTCTTCTTTGCCCTCTAGAGATCTGGCAAAGAGATGGAATCATTCGAGCAGAAAGGATATGAACTTGGGAGAATGTGAGCGGCCACCGTGAGTGATAAATGAGAAACGGGAGACAAGATGTGTTTCGAATGGTGTCCAATTCCCGGATAACAGTGGACGCAGAGAGAGAGAGAGAGAGCAGTACCTCATTTTCATGCCCATCAAACAAAAATATTAACCTCACAAATAGAACTAACCTTCAACACAGCTTTAACAAGCATAGAAAGGACAAAGACACTTGACCTGAAGTTGCATCAGAAGCAGTCCTTGAGAAAGCTCAGCTCCCTCCACTTCGTCGGTCCTTAATTTGCCCCTCACCGCTCTTACGCTGGGAAGTCTTTGGTGTTTGTCCATTGAGACCTTTAGACATGTCCGAAACCTCCTTTTCGATCTTTGGTGGTGGTCTAAAGTATCTAGGCAGATGAAAAGCATGCTTCGGACACACCACACGCAACAAAATCACTTGGTGCTTGCTACACGTCTTTCGTATTTCTTCTTGTGCAAAATGATATTCGAATAATTTTACTCAGTTCTGTGGTAGTAGAAATGGGAGGAGGAGGAGGAAGAAGAAGAAGAAGAGGGACGGAGGGAGAGACTCAATTCAAATTGCCGAGTCTTTGTCTTGAATTTACAAAGTACAGACGTGTATAGCATTCATGGAATGCTGCAGGACACGAGGTTTCTACTTCGCACAGCCTGTTCATAATGATTTGTCCTGAAACACTGTATCCGAGTCTTGTCACTTTATGCACTCGAGATTCTCTGCCTAATTAATTACGTAAAATAGGAGCCAATATTCACGAGAACAGCACCAGCAATTCGGACTCGATCTCCATAGAAACTCACTCGTAATGCCTCTCTCTACCGTGTAGGCAAAATCGATGCTCTTGAATCTTCTGTCAGTCTTGATTAGGCATCAGCTCAAGTAGAAACATGTTGAGCTGAAAAGAGTAGAGCCGACCACCCGGGGCAAATTCTGCCTGCGAGCACTAGCAGGGATGCGAGGAGGAATGGGTTGCATCCCCCACCTCTCCTGTTGATGTAGAACTTACATCAAGAGAAAGGAACCAATTCAAAGCCGCGAAATGCGGCTGCTTGCCTCCCCTTCTCTCTCATCCTATTACACACTGAACACACCACTTTTTGGAGGTGTCCCTCCGGAGAGTGCCAACCGAGGAAAACGAAGGAAAACTGAGGTTTTTCTTGAAGGAGTTTTAGTCGGGAAAACGAAGGAAATGTGAGATTTTCTTAAAGGAAATCTGTATCTTCGTCACATAATTTTTTTTCTTAAAAAAATAAATATTTTATTATGAAGATATTTTTTTATAAGTTTATATAGTAATTATAAACTTATTTGACTTACATTTTATCTTTATTTTAGTGTTACCTATTTCCTTCTTTATTTTAGTGTTGTTAGCTATGAGTAGTACTCAAAATATTATAAGTCTTGAGTTTATAACTTTGTCAATTATACGAAGGATATAATCTTAAATTCATCAAATACTATCATTTTTAGTTTGTTCTTTTGTTAAGATATCAACTAATGACTTATCAAAAAATTTAAATTGATCCTTAGATATTCTTATACGCTAATTATAAATTATACTGAAGTCTAAATATCATAAAATTAAGTATTTTATATATTTCTCGATCAATCACCTCAATTATTTATTCTACAGAACTTTCAATAATTAAGTCTATTTTTCATTCAATTAATCTGATCAAGGTCTCACTCACTCAATATAACTTGTATATGCTCAAACTATTTATTCCATAAAATATAAGGATATTTATAAAAATATAATGAAGAAAGTATCACTATAATAATATAACATTAATGCTTTGAGTTTTCAAAATATGTTGAACTATTGATATCATCTATATTTCACCCAAAGATGATATATTGATATATCCAGTATTCACTCAAGATCGATACCATCCTTGTGGAATAGTAGTGTTACCTTTAGGTACACAATACTAAAGATATCCAAAACAGTATCATATCCCATTATATAATTATTTGAAATAGATTTTCCTTTGGGATTATCTAAATCACCTAATTATATGTATCATTATGAATATTATTTTATTTAATATCAATGAGGATCAATTTCATAGTGTATTTTATAGATTATTGGTCCAGGTCACTTTAGTAGCTGCAAGATTAATACAAAAAGATAAAATACAGTCTAAAATATCCCATAAATTATAAGAATTTTATTGTAATTCATATCTCATAAGCCTACCATCACAAGCTATTTAGAAAGATAAATTATAAATACTATTCGTCAAATTTTTTTATTCTGATTTATGCTGTCATTATGAATATTATTTTATTTAATGTAGACTAATTTCATAATATATTTTATAAATTATTGGTCCAGGTTACTTTGGTAGTTGTAAGACCAATATAAAAATATAAAATATAATATAAAATGTCCTATAAATGATAATACATTTATTATAATTTACATCTCATGAGTCTACCATCCCAGACTACTTTGATAGTTATGGATCAGATAAAACTTATGAAGATAAATTACAAATAATATTTATAAATTTTTTTATCTTAATTCATGCTAAAGAAGTTCAATAATAGAATAACAAACATAATAATTATTGAATATTGATCAACATAAAGAAAACTCATATAATAAATATAATCATAATAACACATAAATCATGAAGAGCCTTATGTGAAAGATAACTATTATTTCATAATTTTAAATATATACATATGAATAACCAAATAAATATCTAAGAACAATAATTGGATTTTATTTACAACATGCAATCAATAATTTATATGAGAAAACTATAAAAGAACCATTATGACAATCAATTTTATTTAATTGGATAAACCCAAAATTAAACTAAACATCAACCCAATTAAGTCAATCAATAAGAATTGATCCGAAGATAAAACTGTAATTTTGTTGACAAGACATAGATCAAAATTACGAGATTCATGAAAGGTAGAACTATCAAAAGCACATGTCAATAAAATTTCAATTATGAAGAGCATTTATGGAAAGTAAATAAAAGGACATGCTCCGAATTCTTTCGTTCCTGAAAGGCAAAAATATCCTTCCAAGAAAAAGCCCAAATCTTCCCTACGCTAACGTCGCTTGCGCACGACGATTGATCAACATAAAGAAAACTAGAATCATGATAACACATAAATCAATAATAGAATAACAGCCATAATAATTATTGAATATTAATCAACATAAAGAAAACTCGTATAATAACTATAATCACGATAACACATAAATCATGAAGAGCCTTATGTGAAAGATAACTATTATTTCATAATTTCAAATATATGCATATGAATAACCAAATAAATATCCAAGAATAATAATTGGATTTTATTTACAACATGCAATCAATAATTTATATGAGAAAACTATAAAAGAACCATTATGACAATCAGTCTTATTTAATTAGATAAGCTTAGAATTAAATTAAACATCAACCCAATTAAGTCAATCAATAAGAATTGATCCAAAGATAAAACTATAATTTTGTTGACAAGACATAGATTGGAATTATGAGATTCATGAAGGGTAGAACTATCAAAAGGACATGTGAGGAAAATTTCAATTATGAAGAACATTTATGGAAAGTAAATAAAAGGATAGGCTATGGAATTCTTTCATTTTTGAAGGGCAAAAATATCCTTTTCCAAGAAAAAGCCCTAATCTTCCCTACATCGTCGTCGCTTGCGCACGACTATAGCTGGCGTTGCCGCCACGGTGTGGTCTGTGCCTACTCGCGTCTACCACCTAGGTGTGGCCTATGCCCTCACGGGGCTATCGCTGCTGCCCTCTGCCCACGGGGGCAATCGTTGCGTAGTGCGATTGCCACCATTTGCGACCACTGCCCTTCCGCAAGCGAATAGAGCAAATCATATAGAAAAAATAGATCAATAATATCCGATGAATCATTCATGCATCGTAAACAAAAACCGATTAATATTGTTTCGCAAGCGAAAGATGCTAACAAATAGATCCAAAAAGTATTTGATTTCAAAAATCACTGTTCTGATACCAATTGTTAGCATAAAATATATAATCATGCTATTTGTAATGTGAAGAAACTTTTATGTTAGAATTTGAAATCAAATAATAATGGATCTAAACAATATTATGATGCATATCTTTCGTTGTTGTTCAGAAGAATAAATCTTATCTCATTTACATGTGCACTCTCATCGTATTTGATATATCAATTTGTAAGAAAAACTAGACTCTCATTCTCTTTTCTTCCTATCTTTTCGCAGAACCACTTAAATTGATGGATTAGGAAAATAGAGAAAAAAACTATAATATCTCAATTGTGTGGAAATATGTATATATAGCTCATAGAAATTTTGTCTATTTATAAGCGAGAGCAAAATATATATATATCCTCTTAATAATCCTATTATAATAATATTTTTTTTATTGGCTAGTTAATCATATCTATAATATATATTATCTAATTAAATAAAACTACGTAATAATCTAACAGGGAAAACAAAAAAAAAGAAATTTGACGGAGACTACGAGGCACGATCTCCATTTCAGAGACGAAATCCGGCACCCAATTTGGATGGACGGATGGATGGATCGGACACCTACAACTCAAACTACAGAATATGATCGCCGCTTGCTTCCGGTCCCTCTCTCTCTCTCTCTCTCTCACACACACACACACACAGAGACGTGCACAGACACACGTGTTTCTCTTCTCTGTCCGTCCTCAGTTGCGTATGGACAAGTCTATTCCATTAAAAAGTCAGCGTCTTCCATGAATAAAAATATACTACCCTCTCTCTCTCTCCTCGACGCACACACGCGCACATCCATTTGTCCCCTTGCGCACACTATTTTTCTTGGGGTTGAAGAAGAGTTCTCTCGTCTCACTCCTCCCTCGCCGCACAATTTTCTTCCCATCCCCTCCCTCCGCCCTTCCCAGAGCAGCAGGAAAGATTTCAGCAATAGGCTACACCTTCGCTGCAACACTCTTTGCCAAAAAAACATCAAAGATCTGAATACATGTTTGATTATTTCTGGCAAAGAATGGAGAGTGATCAGGGAGATCTTGCCGACATAGTCCGCTCCGGCGGGTTTGCTGGAGCTTCGGGTGCTGCTGAGTTCCCGGTCAGCGACCAGAAACTGCCATCGGAGGCCACGGTCTTGCCCTCGCCCGGGGACAGGATCAACAACTTGGGAGATCCCTTTGGGTGTCATCGTGATCCTCTCCTCCACAGCGGCGGAGGGCAGATCGAGGTGGCAATAGAGAGTAGCGATGGTGGTGGAGGTGGGATGATCGTATCCCGCAAGTTGCGGGTGAGAGAGGAGATTATAAAGGCATGTGATATCAACCACAGGGCGTTCCGGGTGTCGTCAGGAGGAGCCAAGGGTTCCCCTCTCCCTCCAAATGCCATCGTGCCAACCGCGGTACTCATCGGGGAGATGACGAAGGCGAGTGATGGTGCAGCGGTAGGGTGCTCCGTGGACGATGGTGGTATGCGGATCTCATCCACGAGAACGCTCGGCATCAAACGGAGGTTCGACAGCCCATGTATACATTATATAGATAGATATAGATCACTATTTTTGAGAATCTTTACTCATCGATTAGTTGCTGCTAATTCCTCGAGGAATATGTTGCTGTTTTCCAACAAGTAATAGGACTTGCTTCTTTATCAGGAAGAACCAAGTGAAAAAGGTGGTATGCATTCCAGCCCCTACAGCGGCAACCAATAGACACAGCGGAGAGGTTGTTCCTTACGATCTATGGGCTTGGAGGAAGTATGGCCAGAAGCCAATCAAGGGCTCTCCTTATCCTAGGTATTTCTTTTTTTCTCATCCTAACATGAAACCCTAAATCATGAGTGTGTGTGTGTGTGTTTGCTTTCAGTCTATCTAATCTGCTTGCTTTCTGCGTCTTTCCTTACGACGCATTGAAGCATTAACACGGAATGTTTATGATTAGACACGTGATATGACCATCTTTATAACCGATTGCACGCTCGGTGTTATTAATAATAGTGTTGTGAGTGAAAACTTAGTAGCTGACCGAAGCTGTTGGTTTACCTCAGGGGTTACTACAGGTGCAGTAGCTCCAAAGGATGCACCGCACGGAAACAAGTGGAGCGCAGCCCCACCAATCCTAACATGTTAGTCATCACCTACACGTCGGAGCACAACCACGCATGGCCGACCCAACGCAACGCTCTGGCTGGATCCACAAGATCCCAAGCGTCTAAGAACGCCGCTTCAGCTTCCAAGACCTCCGGCCACGATCTAAAGGAAGACGAGCCCAAGGAAACGGCCACCGGGTCGGATGCTCTTTTCGTAAAGGGAGAGGTCGCAGACAAGGGCATTCATCATCCGGCTGAGGGTGACGAATACGATGGAGCAGTCGAGCAGAGTTGGAAGCCCGCCGTGATCCCTGCATCGAGCCACCCCGATGACTTCTTCGCAGATCTGGCAGAGCTGGAAACCGACCCGATGAGTCTCATCTTCTCGAACGAAACGAAACCGGCGGCGGGTGGAGACGTGGCCTTGGATCCGTCACACATGTTTGATTCGGCAGGAAGGTGGAATGGACGAGCGATGAATCGTTCCGATTAAGGTTAGGTTAGCGTTAAATTATGAGTAGGCAAAACAGGTGGGACAAAGCTAAGCTCGTAATCATCTTGACGAGCCTTCCATGGCGTGCAGGTTGCACGGTTTGAATCTGAATCCTGGGAGCGGAGTGGTATAGGTGTTTTTCTTACGTTTTATTTGACACGAGGGGTCTGTGGATCAAAATGGAGGGAAGAGAGAGAGCATCGGAATGATGGGAGGATAGGACAGAAGGCTGCGGACTCAAGCTTTCGAATTGTTAGTTAGAGCAGGTACATCGTCTGAGCCGTGTCTGCAAAAAGCCTTTACCTTCTTCTTCTTCTTCTTCCACAGTCTCTTCCTCCACGGTTTGCTCAGAATTTTAGTAGTAATCGAGTAATCAAGATGTGCAAGAGGAATCAAACGTTTATTTTGCGATGCCATGTGTTTTTGTGACTCGGAGAATGGTGAGGAGGAGTCAGGAGAAGGAAGAAGGCTACGGCTTTGTGTGTATCCCATTTTTAACTCCTCGATGCTCAAGCCAAACGCTTTTGTAGTCCTGCTGAGACCATGAATCAACCCTCCATTCTCTCTCTCTCTTAGCGTCTTCTTCCATGAATCAACCGATGCGATATGTGGCGTAGCGGCACACAAAATTCCAACCACCTGTTGTCGTACGATGAACATCTCCTCCGTCGTACGATATGTAGCGTAGCAGCTACATCAGCTAACTCACTGTCTTCGATCTGTGAATTAAGATGGCATGCAAGTCACATAACTACACTCATTTTTATGACTACAAAAATTAAAACAAGAAAAGAAAACTCATGTCATCAAGAAAAAAATATATTTAAACAATACCATATCTGAAAAAAAATGTCTAAAGGAACCTTAAATATACCTCTTTTGACATTAGCTTCAGTTCAGCCACTAGGGCTTTGGTTGTTTTCTCAATCCCTCTCGTAATCTGAATTGGATTGGAACCTGCTGCAACAACCTGCACACATCAGAAGTTTATCGCTTATCAGGTGATAAAAGTTTCATTTGTGAACAAACACCAGAAGAATGAGTAGCATGGGCTGTAATGTTCTACAAACCTTAACACCCTCAGCAATCAAACCTTGAGCAAGAACGACGGAAGTAGTCGTTCCATCCCCAGCGAGATCATTTGTCTTTGCAGCAGCTTGCCTTACTAACTTAGCTCCGATGTTCTCAACAGGATCTTCTAATTCGACCTAAATGCACCAGATTTAGTAAGTAGGGTTCATGCAACCAGACAACATGAGACAATAACTAACAAAGAACCAACCCACATTAACAGATCAGGTCAACGCATGTATTAGTCAATACATGTTTATCCGTTCCGTATGTAACATAAAGTGATGTTATCAGTAACAAAGATAAAATTGCTGAATCAGCAAATTATGCCTTAACAGCAAACCACATAGAACTTCCATGTCAATCCCTAAGTAGAAATAAATCAAGATAAACTTTGGATAAATACTCTCTGATAATTAGGTACCTCTTTGGCTCCAGTAACACCATCGTTAACAAGTTTTGGTGATCCATATTTGCTCTCCTAAACAACATTTCTACCCTTCGGACCGAGAGTGACTCCAACGAGGTCTGCAAGCTTATTGACACCAGTATGTAACAACAACATTTGGAATAAGAGTCAATAAGGCACTGATGCTAAAATCAAAATCTTCAATCATACAACTTCACAAACTTGTGGGAGTTTCTTTTAAATGCTTACCTGTAGCTTCTTAATGGCAGAGCCATCCTTGTTGAAGTGTAACTCTTTGGCCATAGCTCTGATCCTAGAATTGCACCTCTTTTGCATTTGCAAGTTCTGCCATCCGCCGCTCAGTGAATCGGAAGATAAGGAAGAAAGAGAAGAGAACTTCTCAACAGAGGCTTTATTGGCACTAAGACAATCAGTAGCACTCAAAGGACATGGTGCTGAAAGTAGAAGCCATTTGCTGTCAACAAATTGAGTGAAACATATTATCACCTAGAAACAAAACAGAACAATTTGTAAGTCGTATTGTCACCCCCCAGAATAGCTAAGAACTCTCAACAAAGTATTCTGCAGACTCCTCCAGTCTGTGAATTTATAGGCATTTACAAATAAATCCGGAATCTTAAAATATTGTAAAATAAAATACAAACAACAAGGTGAGAATTAAGATCAGCAGATTGCAGCCTGGTCGGATCAAAAGTCCTCTTTGGGCTTTTCCTCCATTAAAGTAAGTTCTCAAGTTTACATGAACAGTATAATCATTTCAAAGCCATCGAACAATGCCCTTAACAACCGATAATAGCTTCAGTCAAAAATCAAACTGACAACAAGTCAAACATCAAACTAGGATTGTACATCCAGATTCTAGTATGTGAACCTTTCCGACGAATAAAACAGTTCCAATGTTTGCAGGAGATTGCTCGGAGTAGCTACAGCGAGTGACTTTTGTTACAGCTAATTTTGGTAATCTAACAAAGACAATAAAACAGAAATAATAAAAACGATAAAAACACCAGATTTACATGATTTGGTCAATTAACCTACATCCACGGACGAAAGAGGAGCAAATCAAACTACTGAACAAGAAAAACCTAAAATAAACAATTAGGTTTTCTTGTGATGCCTGACTTTAAAAACCATACCCTTATTTATAGTTTAAGCAGGAGATACCAAACTTGATTTTCCTGATGTGGGACTATGTGGGATTTGTCAAACTAACAAATCTCTACCTTAACATGTTCCAACAAAACTTGCTCCACCTTCTTCATAAAAGCCCCAATGGGCAATCACCAACAATGAACACCAACAAAGTCCATGCACTGCTTGAACTTGTAGACCAGAAGAGGCTTCGTAAGCATATCAACTGGATTGTCCTTCGTATGAATTTTCTGAACAAGGACCTTTCCCTCAGCAATAGTATCTCATTTGCATCCAACAATTTTCTTACCCGAAGGCGGCTTCACAAGATCTCAAGTTCTATTATGAAGGAGAGATTATATTTCTTCATTCATCGTAATCAACCACTTAGCGAAATTATCATAAGAAACTGTATCTGAATAGGTAGTAGGCTCACCAACTTCACTTGTTTCTTCTGCAACAGACAAAGCATATGTAACCAAATTTGCATATCTTTGTGGTGATCGAATATCTCTCCGTGGTCTATCCTTGGCTATAGAATATTGCTCTTCCTTTGGATCATCTGCGTCAGTAGACTCGGGACTATCTACTGGCATTCTTTGAGTAGAAGAGTTCGATTGAAAAGAATCAGATCTACCAATCTCAAGCTCCACTTGCTTCTGCGCACTATCATTTGTACAACTAGTAGATTCATATTTGGAAAATAACATAGACAATTCATCAAAAGTAACATCTCTATTGATTATAAATTTTGGGGATTTGGGATTATAATACCATAATCGGTATCATTTCACCCTAGAAGCATACCCAAGGAAAATGTACTTTTTCGCTCGAGGCTCTAATTTTTATTCATTTATATGCATGTATGTTGGACACCCAAAAATTTTTAAATCAAAGTAATCAGCAGGAGTACATGACCAAACTTCCTCTAGAGTTTTAAAGTAAAGTGCCACAGAAGGAGCGCGGTTGACAATGTAACAGGTCATATTAATTGCCTCTGCTCAAAAGTCTTTTGTCAACCCTACATTTGATATCATACACCTTGCTCTCTCTAAGAGTATTATGTTCATACGTTCGGCCACACCATTTTGTTGAGGCGTCATCCTAACAGTGTGATGCCGAACGATTCCTTCATTTTTGTAGAATTCATCAAAGTCACATTCACAAAATTCCATGTCATTATCTGTTCGAAGCCGTTTAATCTGTTTACATGTTTGCTTCTCAATCAAAACCTTCCATTGTTTAAAGGTTAGAAAAACATCATTTTTATGCTTCAAAAAATAAATCCAAACTTTCTTGAAATAATCGTCAATGAAAGTCTGACACCACCCTTAGATTAAACACGAGTTGGACCCCAAAGGTCTCAATGAATATAGTCAAGAGTAATTTAGTAATTTAGTATGTGGACCTTTCCGACGAATAAAACAGTTCCAATGTCTGCAGGAGATTGCTCCGAGTAGCTACAACGAGTGACTTTCACCGAGCGAGAAACAAGACATTCAAAGAATAGTAGGGGTTTAACAGGACGCAGATCGAAAGTGACATGATAATTCAACAACAAGCTAAATTAGCAAAAAAATAATAATAAGCTTTTTGAGACCATAGACTCTAAAATTCCGTATTTTGGAACTTATTAAAAATAAAGCACAAAAATACACTCAACTGTTCAACCTTGGTCGTAGCCCCCCACCCATTCTAGGTGAAACTCTTTACTATTTCCATATTCTTTGATTGTTCGTGGACGCAATTCGGAACAGATCTCATATAAATTACAAAACATAATCGAATTACCAGATAAAAGAAGAATCTTTGCGCATAAAAAACACAAACAAAGATGCTATTTCAACTACCGAGTGTTGGTTGTTTAACGTATCAAATATAGATCAAATAATTATTTTATAGAATCAAAATTGAATTTTTGATTCAAAACATATTTTATAGATCCAAAACAATGGTTTTAGAATATTTCTATAAAACTTATTAAATCCATTATAATATGCATAAAATCATAGAACATATTAACACAGAAACGTACCTGATGAATCTAGAGTATTTTCTAAATTAATCGATGATTTGGCCTTTCAATTGCATAGTATCCTTAAAAAATTTAGATTTCTTCTTTACGAGTGAAGAGAAACTTCATTAGATACTGCAACCGGGGACCATAATCTTATTTATAATCATAATTGATGAATCTATAATTATGATTATATTCAGAATTAATGAATATGCAATTATGCCTCAAGAGTTTTATATTCCTAACTTATCTCGTCGTTAAAAATATGACTGATGATATCCACACAATTAATTTTCATAATAATTATGTCCTTTAGCCAAATAATTTTACTTTAATTAGATCACTTTAATTTTGGCTAATCAAAATAATGGCTATACTTTATTTTGATTATACATGTATGACCTTTAAAATTCTAACAATCTCCCACTAAGTCACATATGTATCCTTATAAATGTGCTATACTTTATGAGCTCAAAATTATTGCCATTATTAAACAGAACATATAAAATAATCTCGTCCACCATATTAATATAGGACCAAAGCGATCTTTGCTATATCAATCATACCTAAACCCATCAATGATCTGATCACTAATATTAATATAACCAAATCACATAGATCAATTATGAAATGTGTAGCATAAAAATTACATGAATGTGATCTATACATGTCAATTTTCAACTGGTCCAACTTTATCTTTATGAGATCATTAATAACTTTAATAGTCATAATATACAAAGTATAATATACTGAAGCTTTATTTATGATCAGAAAATATCTGTACAAATATAAAATCTGGCATAGAACATATAACAAACATATAACAGACTCCCACTAAACTGAAGTTTCCTCAAATTCTGATATACCCATATGAGCAATATGCTCATGAAAGACTTTGGGTGATACACCTTTTGTGAGAGGATCTGCCAACATAAAGTTTGTTCCTAAATGTTCTATAGAAATTTGTTTACTTTGTGTTGAATCTCGTATTTTGATGATGAAACTAATTGATTGTGTTTAGATGTTTAACTGCATTTTAAGTGATGCAGGTCTACTTGATCAGGATTAGACAGTTGACGTAGGAGGAATTGACGTTACGCCGGAGGAGATCACGTCAGGATATTGGATGACAGAAGGCTTCGGACATCGGGCATCGAGCCAAGGAGAGCAGAATTGCGCTAAGGATATCGAGGTTACGGAGGTCAACCGCTGATTGGGCAACAAGCCGCAAGAGAGGACGATGCGCTGAAGAATCAGATGAAGCGCCAACCAATGACGTGCTGGGCAACAGAATGTCAATTCGCGTTGTAATAATTGTCTAGATCAGAGTAGAGTTTTGGCTTGTGTGTGCAGGATTAACTACGATAACGACGAAGACATAAAGCGAAACAAAGTGTCGGAGTCAAGTGCGAAGGATTCGTTGCGAGTTCGAGAGTTCGATGGAAGTCCGAAGGTTCATCGGGAATGCTGCCGGAACTAGCCGAGAATGAGTAGGGAGCTTGCCGAAGGGTTTTTTGGAAGCTCGCCGGAAGGTTCGTTGAAAGTTCGCGGAGCTCGCCGAGAAATATCGGAGCTTGCCGAAGAAGCTCGTTGGAACTCGCCAAGATCAAATCGTGAAGTGTAGGAGCTTGTCGGGAGTCCGCAGAATGGTTTCCGAGAGTTTATCGGATGACCGTCGGAAGTTCGCCGAAAGCTCGCCGGAAGAAGTCTTGATTTACGGACTTTATAATAGCTTAGGAAATGTCTTTAAATTCATATTTAGCATGTTAATTAGGGTTAGGATTAGGTGTTAATCCTATAACCCAAGTAGGGGCCAATTGGGCCCGAGTTCGGACTGGTTTGGGCCAAGTTTGGAGCCCAACCAGTGAGCTGAAATAGTGTAGGCGGTGGCACCGCCCAGAACCCAAGAACTGAGCTGTGGCACTATTGGATTGAGCGGTGGCACCGCCCAGCACCCGAGAGGTCCGACGGTGGCATCGCCGAATTGGGTGGTGGCACTGCCAATACACTGTTTGTCAAACATAGATAGGCGGTGGCACCACTAGCCTTGAAAACTCAAGAGAATTCAAAATTTGGAGCCCAAATTTGAATCCTTTTGGTGCCTATAAATACCCCTCAATTCTCAGTAGAGAAGACAACCTTTGGGAAGTTAGAAATTGAGAAAAGCTTTAGCAAAAGTCTTGTTTTCAATAGCTTAAGTGTTCACCTCCCTCTTTCTCTTTGAAAAATTTGTAAGAGTGTGAACCACTTGTAAAAAGGTTATAAGAGGGGTATTTGTCCTTCCCCTTCAAAGTGATTTGCTAGTTGAAGTTGGGAGCCTCATTGAAGAAGGCTTCGCAAGTGGATGTATGTCATTTTGACTGAACCACTTTAAATTGGTGCGTTCATTGAATGTGTGAGTTCTTACATTTTTGAAACCATTATTTACATAGTATCAACCTTTCGATTTTCATCTTCTCACTTTACTCGAGCTATTTTTTTCAAGTCATTGACGAATTGAAATCTCTATGCATTTACGAAATCGTTTTTAAACTTACGAGTTTTAATCCGCTGCACTAATTCACCCCCCCCCCCCTCTTAGTGCCACTCCGATCCTAACACTTTGTACCCTTTCTTTCACAACTAGGAACTTGATGTCAATGTGCTTTGACTTAGTCGAGCTCCTATTATTGTTGGAGTATAAAACAGCTGATTTATTATCACAGTATATCTTTAGTAGTCTTTCAATCTTTTGTACTATTTGCAGTCCTATGACAAAATTCCTTAGCCAAATTCTATGATTTGATGCCTCAAAACATACTACAAATTTTGTTGCCATGGTGGAAGAAGTATAAGAGATTGCTTGGTACTACGCCAAGAAATCGCCCCACCAGCCAACATATAAATGTAGCTTGAAATGGATTTCCTACTGTCTTGGCATCCAACAAAATCAGAGTCAGAATACCCAATGATCTCCAAATAGTCTGATCTCCTATATGTGAGCATATAATCTTTTGTCCTCTTTAAATATCTCATGACTCTTTTAGCTGCCTTCCAATGATTCATTCCAGGATTGCTTAAATTGTTGGGAAATCATAAGGGGGCGACATCATATGCGCAGCGGAAGAACAAGAAAACAAAAATCCCCGATTCCCAAAAAGATGTTCATCGTCGTGCGAAGATTGGTGCGCAAAATCCGCAAAAAACACAAACTGCGTATAGAGATTATGTTACCTAGGGAGATCGTATATCCCTGTTTCCTTGCAGATCCTTAGGAGAGGGTGAAGGAGGTCAAGCGTCCTCCTCTCTAGCGGTGATCCACACAGCAGGGTTGCGACGACGCTCCTCAAAACTCCAAGCCTACTCTGAGGGGAGAGGGAGAGGAGAATAGGAAGGGCAAGCAAAGACTCTAGCCTATGAGGCTGTGAATCCCTCCTATTTATAGAGATCCCGTGTCAAAACCCTAATGGGTCCTTTCCAAAGTGGGTATTGGATCTGCATCCAATAAGACAAGGGCTCCGTCGGATATCTCATATCCGAACCTCTACTCATCGCAATGCCTACCATATGTGTGTGACCCTCTAGGCCCAATATCGAGCTGGCCGTGAGTCATACCTGTCAGAACTCCTTCTAACTCAGTGAATTATTATCTCTGTAATAATTCACTCGACTCATCGACTACGGAAGTACTAGGCCACTACGCCGTAGTCCCCAGACGATACAGGGGAATCCAATCCATTGGACCTGTCTGTCCTCAGTTACCATGTACCTATAGTCCCTCATCCATCTAATATCCCAGAGACCGTATATCGAGCATGGTGCTGTCAGACCCATACGGTTTCTACTCGAGTCTCGCTCTAATCGGATTCTCCCGGAGAACTCTTTCTCTCTCAACCCGAATGACCCTGGCCAGGGATTTGTCTGAGCAAGAACACATGGGATATTCCTCTCATGATACCGAGAGTGGATGATCCTCTATCGACACTCAATAGCCCTCGTAAGGTCGACTACCACTCCCAATGACCAGCTGTACTAGATCTGGGAACAGCCAAACCTATAAGTCTGGTATCAAAGAGTGGAGCACTCATACAGGACATCCTTGGTGTCTCAAGTCTAAGAACCAGATACACCACTAGGACTACGGAATCGTTGTCTGACAATAAGGCATCATCAACCATCCAGCATTCCGTAAGCGGATCAATCAGTGAACTCATTCTCCAATGAGCACCTGTACTGTATCCCTAGTGTCCCTACACGAGCAGCTATGAGACCAGCTGCATCCATCATATGGACGGGTATACAGCACACCAGTCTATCCGGTTATCACGATGTCCCTCTCGAGTAACCTATGACCGGGATTATTTAGGATATGTGTTTAAAGGTGAATCGATCTCATTATCGTGATCTCATCACGATCCGATTCCCATTGCACAAATCCAAGGACATCACAATATATATGCATTTATGCAATAGTTATAAAGTGATATACGCCAAAATATAATAAGCAAAAAGATTCTGTATCAAGTCACACGTGCCATCACTCACGTGATTGGCTTGCTGGGCACTTATGACTAGCAATCTCCCACTTGACCTAAAGCCAATCACCTATGTGTCTGATCCCCATCAGACCCCTGTGACGCTCAAAGACAAAATGAGACAACGACTTTGTCAGTGGATCTGCAATGTTATCTTCGGATGGAACTCTTTCCACTGCTACATCTCCTCGGGTTACGATCTCTCTTATAAGCTGGAACCTCCTCAGAACACTTCTGATAAGACCCGGGTTCCCTTATTTGAGTAATCACCCCATAGTGGTCGCAATATAAGGAAGTCGACTTGTCGCTATCTGTATCGACTCCCAAACTCCCTCCTTTGCTGCATCTAATGCGGCAATGTACTCCGCCTCTGTGGTCGAGTCAGCAGTGGTATCTTGCTTGGAACTCTTCCAGCACACTGCTCCTCCATTCAAGGTGTACACATACCCTGAATTCGACTTGCTATCATCGACATCAGACTGAAAACTTGAGTCAGTGTAGCCTTCAACCTTAAGGCTATTACCTCCATATACTAGTAAAAGATCCTTAGTCCTTCTCAAGTACTTAAGGATACACTTTATTGCTTTCCAGTGCTCCAAGCCTGGATCCGCCTGATACCTGCTCGTGACACTCAGAGCATGCGCTATATCAGGCCTAGTACATAGCATGACATACATGATAGACCCTATTGCTGAGGCATAAGGTATCATATCCATGTTCGACCTTTCTTCTGGAGTCTTTGGGGACATACTCGTAGAAAGCGATATCCCATGTCTCATCGGTATGAGACCTCTTTTGGAATTTTCCATGCCAAACCTTTTGACAATGGTTTCTATGTACCTGGACTGGGACAAGCCAAGCATCCTTTTGGATCTATCTCTATAGATTCTAATCCCCAAGATATAGGATGCTTCCCCTAAGTCCTTTATGGAGAAGTGTCTAGATAACCAAGCCTTTACTGTGGATAGCATTCCTATGTCATTCCCAATGATGAGGATGTCATCCACATATAACACCAAAAAGCTAATAGCGCTCCCACTTACCTTTCTGTATACACAAGGCTCATCTTCGTTCTTAACGAAGTCATAAGATCTGATTGCCTCATCAAATCTTATGTTCCAACTTCGGGAAGCTTGCTTTAGTCCATAAATGGATCTAAGCAACCTACACACCTTATCTGGGCAGTTCTTGGACACGAATCCCTCAGGTTGCATCATATACACCTCCTCCTTCAGGTTCCCGTTGAGGAATGCGGTTTTCACATCCATCTGCCAGATCTCATAATCATAGTGTGCTGCAATAGCCAATAGAATTCTGATGGATTTTAGCATTGCTACGGGTGAGAAAGTTTCGTCGTAGTCAACACCTTGCCTTTGACGATACCCCTTAGCCACTAGCCTTGCTTTATAGGTCTCTACCTTTCCATCTACTCCGATCTTTTTCTTAAAGATCCACTTGCAACCGATGGGTACAATACCTTCGGGTGCATCAACTAGGTTCCAAACCTTATTGGAGTACATAGAATCCATCTCAGAATTCATGGCTTCTTTCCACTTCCCGGAGTCTATACTCATAATAGCCTCCTCGTAGGTCTGAGGATCAATATCCTCTACATCCTCTGCTCTAATATGTCCCACATATCTCTCAGGAGGATGGGATACTCTATCAGACCTGCGTAAAGTTGAAACTTGTGTATTAGATACCTGAACAGACTCGGGCTGTAGAGTGGTGCTTAAGCTTGGTTCTCCAACCTCGCTCAATTCTATCATTCTCCCACTGTCTCCGTCAAGAATGTGTTCCTTCTCAAGGAACACTGCTCTCTTAGCTACAAAGACCTTTTGGTCCTCGAGATGATAGAAGTAATACCCACAAGTTTCCTTGGGGTATCCCACAAATTTACATCGCCCTGTCCTTGATTCTAACTTATCGGGGTTGTGTCTTTTAACATGGGCAGAGCAGCCCCAAATCTTAACTACTTTAAGATCAGGCTTCTTCCCTTTCCATATCTCATATGGTGTAGATACCACCGACTTAGTTGGAACTCTGTTCAGAAGGTAAGCTGCGGTTTCTAGGGCATATCCCCAGAATGAGATGGGTAGGTCAGCGAAACTCATCATGGACCGTACCATATCTAATAATGTACGATTTCTCCTTTCAGAGACACCATTGAGCTGAGGTGTATAAGGAGGTGTCCATTGGGATAATATCCCATGGTCCTTGAGGAAGTGAGTAAACTCTGTACTTAAGTACTCACCTCCTCGATCTGATCGAAGAGTTTTGATACTCTTTCCAGTCTGGTTCTCCACCTCATTCTTATACTCTCTGAATTTCTCAAAGGCCTCGGACTTGTACTTCATTAAGTACACATATCCATACCTTGAGAAATCATCAGTAAATGTAATGAAGTAGGAGTAACCTCCAATGGCATGAGTTGACATGGGTCCACATACATCACTATGTATGAGTTCCAACAACTCAGTGGCTCTCTCTCCAGTTCCACTAAATGGAGAGTTGGTCAGTTTTCCACGAATGCAAGGCTCACAAGTTACATATGACACATAGTCGAATGGATCTAGATATCCATTATTTAGCAACTTTTGAATCATTCTTTCATGGATGTGACCTAGCCTACAATGTCATAGGTATGCACTGTTCACCTCATCTCGTTTCCTCTTAGACACTTACATTCATGATATGTGGAGTAGTGTCTTGCATAAACAAACCTTTATGCAATATTCCTCTCGTCAATCTCCCCTCGGCTTTGCTAGAATTTATAATAAATTGTAGATGTAATAAGCAATACTGGTATCCAATACCAATGCACTATCACAAAAATCTGTCAATTGGAGATTGATCATGAATGTACCTGAAGCTTCATCAAGCTTTTGTTTCGCCCTTTCTGCAAGGTACTCTTTGCAGTTTCTCTTCCAGTGCCCATCTTTACCACAGTGGAAGCACTGGCCTTTGTCCTTTATTGGGTCTTTCTTAGCAACCTTTGCTTTACCTTGTTTGCCCTTGCCCTTTCCCTTCTTAAGGGACCTTTCTGCTTTCCTTTTCTTTCTGGTCTCACCAGTGTAGAGAACTGGCTTCTCTTTCTTAATAGTACTCTCTGCCTCCCTCAACATATTGAGGAGCTCTGGGAGAGTCACCTCAAGCTTGTTCATATTAAAGTTCATTATGAACTGTGAAAAGGAATCTGGTAGGGACTGAAGCACAATGTCCACACACAAGTTATCCTCTAGGACCATTCCTAGACCTGTGAGTTTCTCTATCCACTCAATCATCTTTAGGACATGGTTCTGAACCGGTGTCCCCTCAGTCATCCTAGCGCGGAAAAGGCTCTTGGATATCTCATATCGTTGAGTCCTTCCCTGTTCCTCAAACAATTTACGGACATGTAGGAGAATGGATCTGGCATCCATCTTTTCATGTTGTCTCTGTAACTCTGGAGTCATAGAGCCCAACATATAGCACTGAGCAAGAGTGGAGTCATCAATGTACTTCACGTAGCGAGCGATCTCATCCTCGCTTGCCCCTTCTTCTGGCGTAGGCATCACTGTATCAAGGACGTACACGATTTTCTCCGCTGTGAGAACAATTCTCAAGTTACGGAGCCAATCCGTATAATTTGGACCAGTGAGGCGGTTGACATCAAGTATGCCACGTAAGGGATTTGAAAGCGACATTTTCTGAAAATAAAGATGTAGCAAAAATGAATAACATGCAGATTTTGCAAGAAATAAACTATCAAGATATGGACTTCTATCTTAATATGCTCCCACTATTTTACTAACGAGTCACGCGACACCCTCAGCACGTGAAACGGAAGTCTCCGGCAGACTTCTAGTGGGGATCAGGATCCAATCAGCGTCTTAGTGTAACCTCGAGGGACTCGACCAATCACACTAAGCCTAAAAGGTAGACAACTCTTGCCGATCACAACTCCTTGTGATTCCCGTCCTGTTCGGCCTCCGAATCACCATGGCCTCGAGGGACTCGACCAACCATGATGCTCGGTTAAGTCAACACCTTCGTTACAAGATGAGTCTGATTTGATGATATACCCTCGAGGGACTCGACCAAGCATATCATGCCCTCAGGTCACCGGTGACATCTCTATGTCGTAAGCAAGATAGCGAATCGCGATATAGGTGAGTCTCGAGGGACTCGACCAACTCAACCTACACCGGGATTCGGTTCCTACTCATAACGATGGAAGGCCACGTGGGTCAATCTAATTGCCTCACGTTTACCGACTTAATTTTATCGAGAGATGTTTCTATGATTTGGTCTCATAATATGACATGTCACACATATACATATTTAATATATATCTACATCGCATGCAAATATATATACATATCTAGTATGTGTATAAGCAATCACACCAGATGATCATGGACCACAACCTAATATGATTAGGCCCGAGCCAGTAGGCCTAATCACTCACATCAAGATCTATGTGTGCAACGGTGCATCTCCATGCCTTGTGATCGTCCATCTCGTCCTCGTCGGTTCCGTCGACATCTTGATGCATCTCCATGCATCACGATCGTCCGTCTCGTGGGTCCCGCTATGGCATCCACGCTCCCGCTGCGCCTCCTCATGTGATTACAACTTAATCATAGGCACGCAGGCCCGACAATAAACGAGAAATATAATGGAGGTTCGCAGACCTCAATAATAATAATCACAAGTACACACATCACACGGTCCATGATCATCCGTCCACTCATCATACATCACATGTATAAATAATCATCATCATGTAGGACTACTAGATAATAATAAAAATAATAATCAACTAAACCTTTTAATTAATTAATATTTTCTGAAATCAGGGATATATAGGGAATTTCTCAATTCCTAAGGGTATTTTCGTAATTTGGACAAAAGATAGAAACTGGAATTTCTCAAATTTCGAGGGGGCAAAACTGTCTTTTTGCCCAGAAAACCCTAATGCCCTTCTCCCCCTTGCTGCTGCGCCGCCGCCGCCACCACCCTACTGGCGGCGGCCTGTGCGGCGAGGGCGAGGGCACTGCCCTCGCCTGCAGGTGGCACGCCCGCTGGGGTCGCTGCCGCTGCAGGTGGGCGCCCCCGCGGGCGCCGCCGCCTCCGCGGGCGGTTCTGCCCGCGAGTCAGCGCCCGCAGGTGGTGCTGTCTCGCTGGCGGCCGCCCCTGCGGGGTTTTTGCCCGTGGGAGCAGCGGCCACAGGCGCCGCTGCCCTGCGGTGCCTCAGCCCGCGCTGCTGCCCCGCGACGCCTCTGCCCGCGGGCTCAGTGGCCGCAGGCGCTTCTACCGAGCGGGCTGCCAGCCCCGCCGGCCGCAAGCCTGCTGCAAGCAGACCGCCGGCCGGCTGCTGCAGGCACAGCGCTTGCGCATGCGTCGGCGCTGTGCTGCCTGGCTGCGGCTGCGGCTGGCTGCAGGCATGCAGATCGAGGGCAGCAACTGTTGCTGCCCTTCCTTGCTTTTGCGTCAACGATTTTGACGTCAATATTCTTCCTAAACACAACACACGCAGTTCAAAAACCAATCATTCGCACGAACAACCTGGCTCTGATACCACTGTTGGGAAATCATAAGGGGGCGACATCATATGCGCAGCGGAAGAACAAGAAAACAAAAATCCCCGATTCCCAAAAAGATGTTCATCGTCGTGCGAAGATTGGTGCGCAAAATCCGCAAAAAACACAAACTGCTTATAGAGATTGTGTTACCTAGGGAGATCGTATATCCCTGTTTCCTTGCAGATCCTTAGGAGAGGGTGAAGGAGGTCAAGCGTCCTCCTCTCTAGCGGTGATCCACACAGCAGGGTTGCGACGACGCTCCTCAAAACTCCAAGCCTACTCTGAGGGGAGAGGGAGAGGAGAATAGGAAGGGCAAGCAAAGACTCTAGCCTATGAGGCTGTGAATCCCTCCTATTTATAGAGATCCCGTGTCAAAACCCTAATGGGTCCTTTCCCTAGTGGGTATTGGATCTGCATCCAATAAGACAAGGGCTCCGTCGGATATCTCATATCCGAACCTCTACTCATCGCAATGCCTACCATATGTGTGTGACCCTCTAGGCCCAATATCGAGCTGGCCGTGAGTCATACCTGTCAGAACTCCTTCTAACTCAGTGAATTATTATCTCTGTAATAATTCACTCGACTCATCGACTACGGAAGTACTAGGCCACTACGCCGTAGTCCCCAGACGATACAGGGGAATCCAATCCATTGGACCTGTCTGTCCTCAGTTACCATGTACCTATAGTCCCTCATCCATCTAATATCCCAGAGACCGTATATCGAGCATGGTGCTGTCAGACCCATACGGTTTCTACTCGAGTCTCGCTCTAATCGGATTCTCCCGGAGAACTCTTTCTCTCTCAACCCGAATGACCCTGGCCAGGGATTTGTCTGAGCAAGAACACATGGGATATTCCTCTCATGATACCGAGAGTGGATGATCCTCTATCGACACTCAATAGCCCTCGTAAGGTCGACTACCACTCCCAATGACCAGCTGTACTAGATCTGGGAACAGCCAAACCTATAAGTCTGGTATCAAAGAGTGGAGCACTCATACAGGACATCCTTGGTGTCTCAAGTCTAAGAACCAGATACACCACTAGGACTACGGAATCGTTGTCTGACAATAAGGCATCATCAACCATCCAGCATTCCGTAAGCGGATCAATCAGTGAACTCATTCTCCAATGAGCACCTGTACTGTATCCCTAGTGTCCCTACACGAGCAGCTATGAGACCAGCTGCATCCATCATATGGACGGGTATACAGCACACCAGTCTATCCGGTTATCACGATGTCCCTCTCGAGTAACCTATGACCGGGATTATTTAGGATATGTGTTTAAAGGTGAATCGATCTCATTATCGTGATCTCATCACGATTCGATTCCCATTGCACAAATCCAAGGACATCACAATATATATGCATTTATGCAATAGTTATAAAGTGATATACGCCAAAATATAATAAGCAAAAAGATTCTGTATCAAGTCACACGTGCCATCACTCACGTGATTGGCTTGCTGGGCACTTATGACTAGCATAAATATCTGCCTAACATTCCAATAATGTACATTATATCCGGACGCGTACAAACCTGTGCATACATTAGACTCCCTATAGCTGATGTATAGGGAATCTTTTGTATTTCTTGAGTTTCTAGATTTTCTTTAGGGTACTGATTGAGATTGAACTTGTCTCCTTTTGCGATAGGAGTATCTCCTGATTTGTAATCCTGCATGTTAATCCCTTTAAAGTCCTTCGTTGAAACCGGAGAGAATGTCTCTTTAAAGTTAATCCCTTCCTTTTGAGTATAGCCATTTGCCACAAGACGTGTCTTATACCTCTCCACATTATCATTAGAATCCCTT
This sequence comes from Musa acuminata AAA Group, assembly GCF_036884655.1. Taxonomy (NCBI): domain Eukaryota; kingdom Viridiplantae; phylum Streptophyta; class Magnoliopsida; order Zingiberales; family Musaceae; genus Musa; species Musa acuminata. The sequence goes on from NC_088345.1 coordinate 13,567,810, forward strand.
TTGGTTTTAAAAATCCATTTACAACTAATAGGTTTCACACCTTCTGGTAACGGAATAAATTCCCAAACTTTATTGTCTTGCATGGACTTATACTCTTGATTCATTACTCGAATCCACTTATCTGAATTGGAATCCTTCATGGCTTGAAGGAAGTTAATTGGATCATCTTCCATTATACCATTACTTTCTTCATGTTCCTGGAGAAATACCATATAATCATCCAAAATGGCACTCTTCATTTCCCTAGTGGATCGTCGCAAAGGTGCTAGCTCTTATGGCATGGATTCTTGAGGATGTTGAGTTTGTTCCTCATGAATAATTTCCTCGTACTGTATGAGAGTTGAAATGACTATATCCATTTGAGGTACTGAATTTGTCACATTAGTGGCAACTATATGAATTGGATCAGATGAACCAATTCTTCCTCAAAGATAAAGTCTTTAACCTTATTTCTTCCCCCAAACTCAATATCCTCAAAGAATATAGCAATACCCATTTAAAAAATATTTCTTGATTTGGGATCGTAAAATTTATACCCCTTAGATCACTCAGAATAACCAATAAAGTAACTACTCACTGTTTGGGGTTCCAATTTCTTTTCATTAGGCCTGTAAGGCTTTGCCTCAGTTGGACAACCCCATATACGAAAGTGTTTTAGACTAGATTTTCTCTCAGTCCAAAGCTCATAAGGTGTTTTTGTAGTTGCTTTAGTTAGTACTCTATTAATAATGCAAGTTGTAGTTTTTATTGCTTCTCCCTAGAGTGACTCTGGCAAAGTAGATTGAGAAATCATACTTCTTACCATGTCCTTAAGTATGTGGTTTCGTCTTTCAGCTACACCATTCATGCTAGGTAACCCTAGCATTGTATATTAAGCGACAATTCCATACTCCTCTAGGTATAAAGCAAATGGTCCTGGATATTATTCACCTGAGTCGTCATTTCTGTCATAATATTTCACTCCACGGTTAGATTCGACGCTTTTTATGTTTTTGCTAAGTTGATTTTCAACTTCAGTTTTAAATGCTTTGAACACATCCAAAGATTGAGATTTTTCATGTATTAGATACATGTATCAATATCTAGAATAATCATCTATAAATGATATAAAGTATTATTGACCATTCCATGAAGGTATAGGAAATGACCCACAAATATCTGTATGTATCAATTCTAAGACGTTCATAGCTCTATATGCACCTGATCTCTTAGGTTTGGTTTATTTACCTTTAATGCATTCAACACAAACATAGTCAATGGGATCAAGAATCCCTTCTGAATTAAGTTTTTTAACTCTATTTCTAGATATGTGAACCAAACGTTTATGCCATAATACACCATAATTTTCAATTTTATGTTTAGTAAATTGTAATTCCACATTCAGGGATTCATGCTATAGTATCAAGTAAATATAGATTATCATAAGCTATAAGTAAACCAGTTCCAATCACATTTAAATTTAAAGATAAAATAAATTGATTATTTTCAAATAAAATAGAATAACCATATTTATCCAAATAAGAAACAGAAATTAAGTTCCATCTAAATGATGGTACAATAAAAGTGTCTTTCAAATCCAAATAATATCCGATACACAATAACAATCTAAATGTGCCTATAGCTTTCACATCTACTGATTTTTCACCCCCCACATAAATGCATCTCTCAGCATCATTGGGTTTTCGATAGCTCAAGTAACCCTGCTTTAAAATTCTAATGTTAGTAGTTGCACCGGAGTCTAACCACCAAGTGTTGTTAGGTACTGAAGTTAAATTGACTTCAGAACAAACCAAAATAAGGAATGTATCCTTTTTAGCACGTCAAGCGTAATATTTGACATAGTCCTTTAAATGCCCAGATTTCCTGCATAAAAAATAAGTATCATCCTTATTTTGTTTCTTCTATACTGGACCCTTATCAACCTCATTCTTTTTAGATTTGTATTTTCTTTTCTTGCCCTTAAAGTTAGTTTCGTTTAGAACCGATATAGAATTGAGGTTAGCAAATATTATTGCAAGAGAACCTAAACAAGAGAACAATAGACAACCAGAAATTATGCTCATATCTATTACCATAAACTTAAGTAAATTCAAATAATGATATAACTCATCTTTAGATACTAAGTATAACGTTAATATCTTGTCTTTGGACTTTAATATTAATTGCTAGTGGTAGTCTTATTGTAATGATCAAACACTGAGAATAAGGCATTCCAAATGATAAACCTATCTTTGGATTGATTTATCATTTATATGTATAACTTTGTAATTGTCATGTGTTTACCATTACAGGTATGTATAAAATCCTGAATCCTACCCGTCAGTAACCTTCCTTTGGGCCGAGTAATTACTGCATAAATGTAAATACACATTACATTTAATATTTTCATGATAAATATTATACATGAGAGGTCACTTTGGTAATTTCATTAAATTACTCAATCTAATATTAAACAATCACTAATTAAATTTTAATCATATTAGTCAAATTGGTTTTATCTTAATTTATTGACTAAAATATTTAATGCTCATAAATAATTCAATTTATGTCAACAAACAACTTTATAAAATCAATATTATGTTTAAATCAATATAATATTATCATAATATTATTATTAATTAAATTTGCATATTGCAATAACATAATTAAACAATCATAATATTACAACAATATTATTATTAATTAAATTTATATAAAATCCAAAGAAAATTTGAGAAATTTATGTCTTGTAGTGTAAAAATGAATTTGCATACTAATAAAAAGGAAAAGACGAAGAGAAAAAGACATCTTGGATCTTTAACATAAAAAAAAGGCATGTGAAGTATGATATAACATGATTATATAAAACCATCATTTTTTCCAACGATCGTAGAACCAAATTAGTCTAAAATATTGATGAAAATATTATTAAAACATATGAATAACAAGCCTAGATGTTCAACGATCATTATAGGATGGTTCTGATACCAATTGTTGGTTTTTTAACATATTAAATATGGATCAAACAATTGTTTTATAGAATCAAAATCAAAATTTTGATTCAAACATACTTTATATATATAAAATAATGATTTTAGAATGTTTCCATAAAACTTATTGAATCCACTATAATATGCATAAAATTCTACAATAATTAAGAAACATATTACCACGAAAGCATGATGAATCAATTAGAGTATTTTATGAATTAATCAGTAATTTGATTTCCCAATTGCAGAGTATCCTTAAGAACTTTAGATTTTTCCTTTACGAGTGAAAAGAAACTTATCTATAGTCATAACCGATAAATCTATAATTATAATTATATTCATAATTAATGAATATATAATTATATCTTAAGAGTTTCATATTCCTAACTTATCTCATCAATAAGTTAGAAATATGATTGATAGTATCCACACAATTAATTTTTATAATAATTATATCTTTTAGTTAAATAATTTTATTTTAATTAGATCATTTTAATGTTGATTAATCATAATAATAACTTAACATATTTAATTATATATATGTGATTCTTAAAATTCTAACACCGCGCTCACGCACACCTACGAGCCGTTACCAAAATCCCACCTCTGACCCACAGAAATCGATCGAAACCTGGACGCATTATTTTTGCAGGAAGATTAAAACGGAGGAGAGGAAGACGAGAATGACACCAACCCACACTTTGGATGGGGAGAGGAAGAATAGAATGGAGCTAAGCTGCCACCGCTCGAGGATTGAAGGAGCAGGGTATGTAGATTTGAGGGTGGATAAGGCTTTTGCTTTTGCAGAGAGCAAACTCGATCGACGACCAACAACACATGGCGACGGTGTTTTATCATACGAACGAGAGAGAGAGAGAGAGAGCGAGGCGAGGGTTTTGGAATGGCCTCGCTCTCCTGAAGCTTCGGGACGGACTGGGCTGTCGGAATCTGTTCCCGTTTAACTCTCTAGAACGCGAGGGAAGGATGTCGTGATCCTGATGATCCACTCGGCGTGGCACGGATCTCGAAGCAAAGCGAGACCCACGTGGATCTTTGCAACTGGTTAGCAAAACAATTATTACATTATTTTTTGGTGCTGTTCATTTTTGTAATTACGATTTTGTGCTGTTTTACACCGTTGCCTTTTCCTCAGGATCTTTTACAACGTGTTATTTTCTTAAATATTAGACTTTTCTTCTCTTTGATTTACTATTTCTTAGCAATTTCTTCATCGTTTTCTATCATGCTTTTCTGTATAATATGTAGTTACAGTAGATTTAGCTTTTGAAGCTCTATCTTATCCTTTCTGTCTTAGTTTATATGGGCTGGTTTCCAGCTATAGTGTACCAACTCAAATAATCTGCACATGAAAGCTGAACTGAAATCACATGATTTCCTCAAACTCAATACAATTTCATTGTTCGATGCAATTACAGGAAGATATATGAATGGATGTAAACTGCAGTCCTTTCAACTGCAGTTAGCATCTAGCGAACAACAACAACAACAATAATAAAAAATGATGGAAACTGCAGTTAGCATCTAGCGAAGAAAAAAATGGCCAATCAACTGACGAGAGCCGCTGGACAAAGTGCGAGTGACCATTATCTCAGCATCAACGAGACCACGCAGCAGTCCATAAAACATTTCAGAAAAACCATTCAAAAGTGTATATATCCTACAACTGGAAGTTTCATGCTTGCTTTTCTCACCAGATTACAAATGATTCACAACATACAACAGCAATTAATGGCAAAGAACGAATAATTATCCAAGTCACACATCTAGGACAAGATAACTCCAATCAAGCATCAGTAGGAGCTTTTAACCTTATCAACCTTCGGATCCTATCCTTGTCAGTGTTCTCCAGCATCCCCTAAAGATTAATCATAGGCAAATAGAAAAGTTAGAAAACAGGTATTTCTTGAATTCCACTGCAAAGCAACTTTCACTTCCTGATAAATTGAACTCACTAATACATGTAAACCGTGCATGTCTTCTTGCTAGTTTTACTTACAGAAATTTTTTAACATAAAACCACAATACCACTGCTTAATAACTAAAGAAAAGGACTGGGAAGGACATCATGATATTGGCTTTATACCCTAGTCTTTTTTTTTAAATGGTCTCTAAACCTCTTTTTAGCCTTTCTTTTCTTAATTTCTATTTACTTTTTCTTTTGTGGAGGGACAATGAGAAACAAGATAATCTGAACGCTACCCTACCTTCCAGATGATCTCGTCCAAACACAGGCATATCTTCCCATAGTGGTCGAGGAACAGCCGTTCTGTTGGAGGTTTTCCACATACATCCTTGACCGATGATGTGATAACAAAAATTAGTTCTGCCACTGGATGAAATCAAACACAAGAGAATATTTATAACAGCTACTGATAGGTTTACCATAATTCAAAAGCACATTGAATTATTTGCATACTCACAAGCAAGTTCATCATATTCATCCTTGCCAACTACATAGATGCAGACATCACCAAGTATTGTATAGACAACAAACACAGACCTGAAAAGATGAAAGCTGAATTTGTGGAGAAAGGGCAACATAACTAGAAATTATACACAACAGTATGTAGGACACAGAAATATACTTAAGTGCAATCAACCGTACACTCCGAGCCTATGATGGAAAGAATACTAAAAAATGGTTACCAGATTGTATTGAACAAAGATTATATTACCTTCCTGATCAAAACCTTGGCAAACAACTCAAAAACACATTAGGCTACAGTATTCTGAAGCGTAAGATGAAAGAACTGAATTTTTCACGAAATAGTTAAGATTTTAACTTCGAGATGAAAAGATTGATAACCCTGTCATACAAAATATAAGTGAACATACAGGGTGGTTATTTTTAATAAAAGATCCAATGAAGGAAAGTGAGGTACCAACATTATGGAAATTTCCCAACTGTGAAGAACACCAAATACTTCGATATCAAGAGTGCTAAGAACTAACAAAATTTCAGGAGAGACATATAAAATTTATTATTTTGTGCTATACATCAATATAAAACAAACTAAAACAAGCAACCAAATTCAACAGCAGCCTTTTAAGTATGTCAAGTGATAATAGGTGATATATAGAAATAAGAACTGCAAAATCAGGATGGTTTTATAATTATGCATGTCTTTCTGAACATCAGCTCTGTACTCCAACAGAACTCGGACAAAGCTTCTTAGAAAGCACTATATATATCCTATCAACAAAATCTGGAGGAATTCTTTTAGGACATACCTTAAAATCCTCATAATTAAAAACAGGGTGGGTCTTGTGCAATATAAACTGGGCATCATTGCTTCATATTATGGCAACAGCTTCTCCTCTAAATGAGGATAAGGTTGCATACATTTAAATTTTGAATCTAACTATATTGCTTGGTGGCCTAAGTCTCATTCTCTAAGCTTCTTAACTAAGTGACCTTTTAACTCTGAATTTAGCTCAGGACCAAAGAGAACTTGTAGACAGCTTAATACAGTTACATCAGCTCCATGGTATTTATTATACTAAGTGAAGAACTAGGATATGAGATCTTTAAATAACATCAGCTCCATAATATTTACATAAGTGACGAATGATATATGAGATCTCTGATCGACAATAGAAATCAAGTCAACGGAAGAATGTACATGAAGTTCTTCATCTGAAAACCACAGTTTTAGATGTAACATACGAATCAGATTATCCTATAAAACAGAAACTAATTAAAGAGTAAAGCATCTAAAATTTTCATTCACACCTAATTTTAAGAAATATTCAATCAATTCAAAGAAAAACAGAAGAATTATATGAAACCATTTTTATTCATCACACATCTCATGATTCATGAAGCATTTACGTACTTGTGAGAAGCAACAAGAAGTTCTTCATTTTTAGTTCCTTTAAGATTGTCTGCTCCTAATTTTACTAGGAAAGACCGCCAATGAAGTCGTTCCTCTGCAGGAACTCCATGGAATCTGCAGAAAAGTTGAAACTGTTAGACGCATCATGTGTACTCTATACTAATGAAAACACTATAGAGAGTCTACCAGTTCAATACCTTACTCTGACACTGCTAAATTGATACTCAATGACAGTTAAAAATGTGAGAAGAACAAATACACAACAGTCCAGTTAAACCGCTTAAGCTGTCCCTCCTCATTTTAATTAATTGACAAACAGGTCAAGTAAAATATACGTGAGGTCCTGAATTATGTGTATGCCCTTATTTTAGCTAAAAGTGTCAGACATTTGAGGAGAATAATAATTTTCGTGTTCTACCTTTAAGTTAACTATGATTATAGATTTTCCATCAAATCCAGAATGTATGCCTCCATACCAACAAAAACACATATTGGAATATATTGTTTCTTAGGACGAAGAACTTCCCTAGAGCTGTCTCCTTCATAGCAACATGTTCCAGGTAACACACTTCATGCTTTTCCTATGGCACATGCTTGTGCCGGCTGGCAACTACCATAGCTCATGGCATTTCATCAAATACCATTGTACCAAAATAGGTGTAGAAACAAAAGACAGGAGTAAAGAAAAGAGAGAGATATGAATAAGGAGAAAGGGACAATCAACACAACTCTGACGGCCTCTCCAAACTCTAGAGACCTGATCTCCCCATGCAGCAACTTGCCCTAATCAGTTCCAGTCGAGATCAAATTGATCCCCTCAGTCTCTTCTCACACTACAGCCAGATGATATTAGTAAACCAGTTCAGGCATTTATAACTGGAAGGGTCACCTGACTGTTTCCAGGTCAATTTGCCATTCCAAGAAAAAGAGTTATTGTGAATTGCCAGTACAATTTATTGGCAACCTTCAATTCACACACAGGTTTCATGTTCATACAATATACGCCATCCTGCAATGAAGGTATGCAACAAAAAGACTTCCTCGAAATGTAAAGCATAGGATAAATTCCAGAAAACACTAAAGGCTACACAGAATCCTATGACCAGTTAAACCCTATTTCATCTAGAATTAGTGTGAGTTCCTAATCTACCACTGCAATTTAGCATATAAAAGGATTCTGGAAATGACGAGTGCTGTTAGGAAGCAATGTTCATCAATACAAAAGGCATCCAAAAAAGTGGACAAAACACAAACACTAAAATCAGTAGTGATGATGATGTTCTGGATATGTAATGAACGTATAGAAGGGAAAACACACCAAAGAAATTGGCAGTTTTAATGTCTGATATTTCATATTAGATCCCCAAATTGCCTTATTTTTCTTATCTGTTTTTCTTTTATCATAAAATTTACAATTCTTGCCTGCACTCTCTGATCTTTTCCTCTTTAGCCAATTAAATTTAAGATTCTATGAAGCACAAACCAAGATCATAAGCACGGGCCGTAACAGATGGAGCTTCTAGGTGAACAATTGGATAAAGAGAATATAAAGGGACCAAAAATTGACAGATTGGATAAGGGATGTTAGTACTGGTCACCTGAAAAGCCATGGCAATGTGAACGGAAATTATAAAGATCTCAAATATGACTACCCGTCCTTCCCTATAAATATGACTTCCTAACATTGGCATCAACAAGAAAGCACTGAATTAACATGCCCCAAATGTACACTGTACGATAGAATTAATTCTGAGTACCATATCTATGTGATTATACCTTCAGTATTCTTGTCTCCAGTTTCTCGGCTCTGTTACTGATATCTCCCCCAGCGGTACAAGTTTAAGTAGTAGATCTAACGAAATCTTATGTAGTCCGACAAATAACTAAAGCCTACATGAAGAAGGGAAAGGAATAGAGAATATGGGACATCTACGACCCTGAATGACCACACACATAACTGGAGACCTCGACCTGAGAGACTCTAAGAACATCCAGGAACCCACCGGCGAAGGGGTAAAAAAATAATACGATAAGAAAGGCAAAGTAAAACGAAAAAAATCGAGAAATCTCCGCACGAAATCGATGGATTTTCGTGCGTTTATGACGGATCACGAAGGAATCGGAGGAAAGGTGTTGACCGAGTCGAAGGAATCGAGGGCAGGAAGAAGATGGGGGACGTACCGCTCGACGAGGATGTTGCCGTCGGTGTTGGTGAAGAGAACGGCCAGTATCATCTCGGGGATCGGATTGGATGGATGGAGAAGACGACTCCGGCTTCTTTCCTCTCTCTCCCCGCTGTGGTCGAGTCTTTCTTTTGCTGCCCCCCTTGGGAATCCAGATCTGGAATCGGCAGAGAGGCTCCCATACAGTCAGTCGGCCCATGGGCTTTGGAAAGAACAAGTCCCCCAAAACTCCCCCGCTCTTCGGCCTCATCGTCCATTAATGACATTACGGGTTTTAAATGAATAAACAAAAAGGAGTCGTAATAAAAATGAATCGTCGCCTGAGAGATTCGAACTCTCGCGGGGAAACCCCATGTACTTAGCAGGCACACGCCTTAACCACTCGGCCAAAGCGACATGGTTGACCACACTGCTACTTAAAGATAAATCAACCTTTAATTTAGATGTGTCAATATATAATAATGATGGAGACACATTGTATCGATTGATGCTATAAAAACGACATCGAGCGAATTGTGTCTCGTTCTCCAACGGCCATCGAGCGAGTTGTGTTCCGCCCGCCAGCTGTTTAATTTAAAAAGAGAAACTAGCCGTTGGGAGTTCAGTATTCGCCCCCCAAAGAAGCAACGAACACGAATCGAATCCTCCTCCTCCTCCTCTCTCTTTTATATACGCCGACGGGGGGTTGCCCTCTGAGATTTCTCCATCCAACAAAACATACATCGACGCGCTCCGCGACACAATCATCTCTGTCTCCTCTCTCGATTTCGCAGACAATTTCTCTCTGCGTGTGTGTGTGTGTGTGAAAGGAAGGAGAAAGAAGAAGGAAAGGAAGGGGGAGGGCTCGGCTCTTCTTTACTCCTCCTCCACTCTGCAAAGCCATCTTGACCCTCCTCGAAAGAAAAGCGCCGTGTCTGATTGATTCTCGTTCTTCTTGAATATCGACACTATTGCTTGTTTCTGTTATATAATTTGATCTCTGACCGTGGTTGTGGATTGCAGGGTTTCAATTTGTTCTTTCGTCCAATCCGATTTGTTTCTTTGCTTTACATCTTTTCTTGGATTTTCTAATACCATGGATGCAGGGAGCTCCTCTTCTTCTATTTCTTCAGAGAAGCGTCGAATGTCATCTCGTCGCCCTCTCCAAGACGTCCCATCCAGGCCTTTCCTGCCTTCGATGCACACCACCTCCAGGAATCCGTCTTGGAGGCAGAGCGTAAGCCATGTTCTTCTATTATTTGTTTGTTGCTTGGTCGGTCGGTTGGTTTGTTTTTCCGTTCTTTATGTAGTTTCTGATCTTGGTTTCATGGGAATGTCTGGGTTCGGTTCGCTGTAATGTTTCTTGGATTCTTCTGCGCTTGCCACCACCGTCGGAATCTTTGAGAAATTAGGGTTCTTTGTTCTGTCCGGATCTAGGATTCGTATCTTTCTTCCTCTTTCCAAACTTGTTCTCCCTTCCGATGGTAAAGACCCCATCTAGGGTTCTCGGCTAATGTTTCCGTCACACGGATCTTGTTTATTTTGGTAGATGATTCTGAATCTTCATGCTCTTTTGATGCTCGTTGATTTGGCTCTTTCTTCATGAAATTTCTCTGGCATTACTGGATCCTCTTATTTCGTGATGCCTTAAATCGCAGGGTGACAGATTCATTCCGGATCGGTCAGCCATGGATATGGACGTGGCGTACTACCTGCTCACCCAAACCAGGAAAGAGAAGGAGAACGCAGTTCCGGCTTCCCCCTCCAAAGAGGCCTACAGGAAGCTTCTTGCCGAGAACCTTCTCAAGAACAGAACCAGAATTCTGGCTTTCCACAGCAAACCACCAGAACCATCGCGACCTTTCTTCCAAGAAGCTGACGCGGTTTCCCCTCATCATGCTAAGCCAGCGAAGCAGCGGAGATACATTCCACAGGTAGGCAGCTCCTGCTCTTCCTTCTCACCTATTTCTCACTGCTAAGTTATTTCTTGCGTCTCTTACTTACCGGTCTTGGCCAAAAACAAAAAAAACCCTCTTCAGTCGGCCGACAGGACCCTGGATGCGCCGGACATCGTGGATGACTACTACTTGAATCTGCTGGACTGGGGAAGCGGCAACGTGTTGTCGATCGCCCTCGGGAACACTGTGTACCTTTGGGATGCTTCGGATGGGTCTACCTCTGAGCTTGTGACTGTGGATGATGATGCTGGCCCCGTCACCAGCGTCAGCTGGGCTCCCGACGGGCGACACATCGCCGTGGGCTTGAATTCTTCGGACGTCCAACTGTGGGACTCCGCCTCCAATCGCTTGGTTAGCGCTGCATCTTCTCTCCTCTCCTTCTCTCTAGTTACCGATGCAATTTCCCCTCTTTTTTATCTTCTCCTTCTCCTTCTCCTTCTCTCTAGTTCAGCAACCGGTTTCACCCTAACGTTCTGCTCTTGGCCTGTTCCACTGCAGTTGAGGACTCTGAGAGGAGTACATGGATCTAGAGTCGGTTCTCTCGCTTGGAACAATAACATTCTGAGCACGGGAGGGATGGACGGAAAGATCGTCAACAACGACGTTAGAGTGAGGTCTCATGTCGTGCAAACCTATCGAGGCCACCAACAAGAGGTGTGCGGGCTGAAGTGGTCGGGCTCAGGGCAGCAACTGGCGAGCGGAGGCAATGACAACCTCGTGCACATATGGGACGTATCCATGGCCTCCGCAAACCCACATCGGGGTCAAAACCAATGGTTCCACAGGTTGGATGATCACATGGCTGCTGTGAAAGCTCTTGCCTGGTGCCCGTTCCAGAGCAATTTGCTTGCGTCCGGCGGGGGTGGAGGCGACAGGTGCATCAAGTTCTGGAACACGCACACGGGTGCCTGCCTGAATTCTGTGGACACCGGATCTCAGGTCTGTTCCCTGCTGTGGAACAAGAAGGAGCGCGAATTGCTCAGCTCTCACGGATTCACTCAGAATCAACTGACCTTGTGGAAGTACCCTTCCATGGTTAGGATTGCTGAGCTCACAGGTCATACATCTCGAGTGTTATTCATGGCCCAGGTAGGGATGATGCTTCTGTTCAGGGAGCGAGGTGCTGTGGCCACGTTCGATCGCTGATGGGTTCTTGTTAAATTGCAGAGCCCGGATGGGTGCACCGTCGCATCTGCGGCGGGAGACGAAACGCTCAGATTTTGGAACGTATTCGGAACTCCTGAAGCAGCAAAGCCCGCAGCAAAGTCCGGGAACGCAGGACCTTTTAGCAGTTTCAATCACATCAGGTGAAGAGCGAAAGCGTGCGTGGCCTTCGATCTTGTGACGGAACAGGAGAAGGGACGAAGTTAACCACCAACCGGAGGACCACAGCCGACGACCAATATCATCGATCGACGAAGGTAAAATGGTTTACGATTTCGTTGGGAATAGCGCGGGTGTAGTTTTAGCAGGAGCTTAGTTTAATCTCCGAGACTCGGTACGTCCGGAGCTGATCGTTACCCGCTCGCTTTGGCTGCAGGCTATATATATATATATATATATATATAGATACACGATCTTTGCAACTGCTGTTCCCAAACATGATTCGCTGGCACACGTCTGCGTTGTAAATAAATGTCGGTGGGTCCTAGTGCGCGTGTTTGCTGTAAAGGGGTGCGGAGGATTTTGTTGGTTGCACACCTTCCGTGGATGTAGGCAAAAAAAAAATGCCGAACCACGTAAATTGTTGTCTCGTTCTGTGATTATTATTATTATTATTATTATTATACAGAACGTAATATATTTTTACCAAAAATCATACCTAACAAATAGATATAGAAACAGTTTATAAATATCGATATATTTCTTATATAAAAGATAAGTTAAACAGGAAATGTATAAAGCTTCGACAGCAAAAAATCAGATCGATAGTATAAATCACCAGTAATTGCAATCCGATTTTACATATCATATTTTTTGCATTCTAAAAATTTGCCACGATTGCTAGAAAATTAACATGGATCTAAAAAAAGAAGAACCAACCCGTCCGTCCCTGGAGGAGAGTCTTAGTAGCGTAGGATGACATTTATCACTCCTCGACCTAAAAAAAAAATGGAATCTCTCTTAAGAATATAAAACTCGACAAGTAACTTAGGCGTCCAACTCATTCGTGTGACAATATGGTGGTAGGTAGCCTATGTCACGCTGCATATAGCTTCAAAACACTCATACACAAGCTGCTGGCGGTAGATTTATCCGATTTCTGATGTTGGCTAAATCAAAACCACACACACACACACACAAAAAAAAAAAAAGCAATAAAAGAAAGAAAAAAAATGGACCACAAGTCTCTCTCTGTTGGAAAAATAAAACAGACAGAAAAAAAAGGGGGGAAATAAATATGTCAAAAAGACAGCTTCCGATTCTCGGCACCATAATATAAATTTCTTTTTATGATAATACATATATATAATTTTCTTTTTTAATAATAAACTGTGTATTCACTTTTTTAATCAATATTAAAATTATCATAAGGATAATTTTTTGTCACATCTATTTAATGGACTTTTTGAAAGGAGATTAATTCATTTTTTTAATCATTTAAGCCTAATTTTAAATTTTTTTACTTCTTCAAACCTATCGTTGCTTCTTTTTCTTCTTCTTCTCTTCATCCTCCTTTATTTTGCATTTTCCTTCTCGTAGTCATCATCTTCTTTTTCTTCTTCGGAGGAAACTATCGATAGGACGATAAAAGCGAGGTCAAAGTGTGGGCCGCGAGTGGGCAAGGGTAACAAACTAAGGGGAAGCGATCGATGACAAGATGCACAAGTGACAATCATATGAGATGTGGGGATCAAAATTAGAAAGATTGTGAATAATAAAAATATTTATTTTGATTACTTTTTAATGGATTATGAATAGTGAGGGATTGTCAAAATAGTAAAAAAGGGTTTCTAAATAGTAAACTCTAGTTTGAAATATAATTTTACCAAATAATATTTATATCAATATACATATTTACAATAAAATATTTTTATCTATTGTTTACCGAGAACTTAAAACAATCCATGTTCACTCAAAATCTTTCTTCAAAAAATAACCTTAGTCTCGCGCTGGTTTCCTCTCCCTATAACACAATGCATAAACAAACGAAAATGTTCATGATCTCCTCCTCATCCATTATGTCCTAATCATTGCCCTCTCCCGCTCTTTCCATTCCACCATCACTAAAAACAGAAACAGATAGAGAATAGAATGCGAGTTGACGTAACACACAGTCCAAATCATGGGTAGGCTGTAGGATCAGATGCCCCCGAAAGGCCGCCGAAGGTAACGCACAATCTTCGATCGTCGTTGGTACCATTTAGCATCGCTTGAGATGGGAGAATTTACAACCGGGTAACCGATGATCGATCCCATCCCATGAGGTTGAGCTCTAGCGAGACATACCATGATACGGTATATTTTAGCCTAAGACACGTCAAAGTCCGACACTATCGGTCACAGTTACTAGGACATTGCTCGACACGTCATATCTTAGGAATCCTGAGGCAGAGTCACTCTTGAGACACGTCAAGTCAGAATCCGTACCAAGGCACTATTTGGCATGTCTACCACGTCAACCCGCGTACGACTGACCCACGTGCAGTACTATAAAGACCTTTAGCCAGCATCTGGCAGCGGGGGAAAAAAAAATCAATTGATCACTCCACTAACTTGCTCGTCGGAGGGGCATCGTCGGGTGATCCCGACGAGGGCCATTTTTACAGGAAAACCTGGCCACCTCACAAAGACGAGCTGCCAGCCACCCTGGAGAAGGAGAGACGTAGCTCGGCATACACGGTGCCCAGATCGACACACAAGGAACGCTGATCAATACCCCGTCGCGAGGGCCCTGTCGACCTCGGCATCTAGCCCAGCCGACAGAAAACTCCTGACATTGACCCGTGGACCAAGTCGTGCTGACTCACCAGCCACGACACATTTGTTCACCAACATTTTAGCGCTAGAAGGAGGACCATGTCGTAGGAGCATCCTGCCGAGGCTTTTCCCGAGGGAGAATCGATGGCTTGTCACCCCTCTGTCAGGCTCGGAGAGCCATCCCTACTCGTTCCCAGAGACGGGGGGATCCCGGCCATGACGCCAAATCACTACTGGCGTCTATTCAAAGACCCAGGGTGGTTGCCTCCCGGACTTCCCACGGGAACCTCGGTTGTGCCACCCGAGGCGTTCCTCAACTTGACTAAGCAAGTGCAAGCGATGGATGGGATGATGTAGACCCTCGCACCCCTTATTCCTCATATTGTCCGGCTAGCAGCTCCCTCGATCGAGCCGGCACTCCAAGGGCTGAGTAAGGAGCAAGTCGGGACGGATGAAGCACGTGAGCATGTGGCGGGCCCAAGAGACCCGTCCGAGCAGGGCACTCCCGCACCCGACCGGATTGCTCCACCTCCCCCCGAGTCGGAAACCATATCGTTCGACTCAGCGGATGACTCGTTCAGGAACCAGCTGTCCCGAGTCAACCACCACTTGGACGAATTCCAATGCGAGCTCCGGAAGTCACAAGGCGAGGCAGGCGAAGACAGCTCGGGCGGATCACCTTTCATTTAAGAAATACGGGACAAGCCCATCCCCTAAAACCTCAGGTTGCCAGCATTGGAGGCGTATGACGGTGGCTCCGACTCCACGGAGCACGTCGCCGTGTTCCGAGCTCAGATGGCCCTCTACGGCACATCTGATGCCCTAATGTGCCGCGCATTTCCAACCACCTTTAGGGGACCAGCCCGAACGTGGTTCAGTCGGCTGCACCCCTCCTCGATCTCATCCTTCGATCAGCTCACAAAGGAGTTCAAGCAAAAATTCCTTGCCAGCGTGCGACCCAAGCCTTCCATTGCCACCCTGTTGGTGTTATCTCAACACGAGGGCGAATCGCTCTCCCAATTCGTGGTGCGCTTTGCCGTAGAAATTTGGGGATTCTCGGATGCTCACCCTCCTGTAACCATGCAGGCATTCCTGAGGGGCTTAAGGCCCTCGAGGCTCTTTTGGTCACTCATCGAGAAGCCACCCGCGACCATCCCGGAGATGCTCTAGCGCGCCAATCAATACATCGCCGCTGAAGCCCTAATGGCGAGGAGGCGCGAGGACAACAAGAGGCGGAGGATGGAGCAAGTCTGAGGAGCGGCTCCAGCGCCCCCATCGCAAGCTCGTAGGAGGCCCGATCGGCCCGAGTCAGAACCTGCATTGCCCCAGTCATCATGCCACGTGGCGTGATGGCACCGCTCATGACAAAGGGTCTCCTGCCAGCAGACCTAAGCCCGAGATCAACTACTCAACCAACGGGGGCGGTCTCCTCTTGAGCCACATAGCTCGGTCCCCTGGCCAGCGATTGGTCATTATCATCCTGTCATGATACCGCCCTTAGAGGACTAGCCGCCACGCCAGCCCAGCTTCTGCCCGAGTCGTTCCATGTTAATCCCCGACTTGCGACTCGTCGGCCCAGCTCTTGCCTGAGTCGCTCCAGATCGGTTCCTGACTTGCGACTTGTTGGCCTAGTTCATTGCCCGAGTCGATCCAGATCGGTTCTCGACTTGCAACTCGCTGGCCCATTTCTCGCCCGAGTCACCCCATGTCAATCCCCGACTTGTGACTTGTCAGCTCAGCTTCTCGCCCGAGTCGCTCCATGTCAATCCTCGACTTGCGACTCGTCGGCTCAGCTTCTCGCTCGAGTTGCTCCATGTCAATCCTCGACTTGCGACTCGTTGGCTTAGCTTCTTGCCCGAGTTACTCCATGTCAATCCTCGACTTGCGACTCGTCGGCTCAGCTTCTCGCCCGAGTCACTCCATGTCAATCCCCGAGTTGTGACTCGTCAACTCAGCTTCTCGCTCGAGTAGCTCCAAGTCAATCCCCAACTTGCGAGTCTCCAGCTCAGCTTCTCGCCCGAGTCACTCCATGTCAATCCCCGACTTGTGACTCGTTGGCTCAGCTTCTTGTCCGAGTCACTCCATGTCAATCCTCGACTTGCGACTCATCGGCTCAGCTTCTCGCCCGAGTCAATCCATGTGCATCCCCGACTTGTGACTCATCAGCTCAGCTTCTCGCCCGAGTCGCTCCATGTTAATCCTCGACTTGCGACTTGCCGGCTCAGCTTCTCGCCCGAGTCGCTCCATGACAATCCTCGGCTTGTGACTAGTCGGCTCAGCTTCTCGCCCGAGCCGCTCCATGTCAATCCCTGACTTGCGACTCGCCGGCCGAGCTTCTGCATGAGTCACTCTATGTCAATCCTCGACTTGCGACTCGTCAGCCCAGCTCTTGCCCGAGTCACTCCAGATCGGTTCCCGACCTGCGACTCGCTGGCCCAGTTCATTGCTCGAGTCGCTCCAGATCGGTTCCCGACTTGCGACTCGCTGGCCTAATTCATTGCCCGAGTCACTCCAGATCGATTCTTGACTTGCGACTCGTCGGCTCAGTTCATCCCCCGAGCCACTCCAGATCGGTTCTCGACTTGCAGTTCACCGGCTCATTTCCTGCCCGGGTCGCTTCAGATCGACTCCCGACTTGTGACCCATCGACACAGCTCTCGCCCGAGTCGCTCCATGTCAATCCTCAACTTGTGACTCGCCGATCCAGTTTCTCGCCCGAGTGGCCCCAAATCACTCTCGACAGGCGACCCACCGGCACCGAAACCTGAGCACGAGCATAGTCGCCTGGCCTGTAGGTCCGGCTCTTGCCCAGATCACTGCAGATCGACTCTTGACTTGGGACCCGTTGGCACAGCTCTCGTACGAGCTGCTCCAGATCGGTCCCCGACTTGCGGCTCGTCAGCCCATTTCTTGCCCGGGTCACTCCAGATTGGCTCTCAACTAGTAACCCATCGGCATCGAAACACGAGCCCATACTCAGTCACTCAGACCATAGGACCAACCTTCAAACCGAGTCACGTCTCGGGGCCAATTTAATGCCCGAGCCACACATCTCGGCAAATCCAACACCCGAGTTGCATCTCGGCCAAATCCAGTGTCCGAGCTACGCATCTTAGCAAATCAAATGCTCGAGCCATGCATCTCGACAAATTCAACACCTGAGTCGCATCTCGGCCAAAATCCAGCGTCCGAGCCACGCATCTCGGCATATCGAACGCCCGAGTTGCATCTTGGCCAAATCCAGCATCCGAGCCATGCATCTCGGCCAAATTTAGCGTCTGAGTCATGCATCTTGGCAAATCCAATGCCCGAGTCGCATCTCGGTCAAATCCAGCGTCTGAGCCATGCACATCGGCCATCCAACGCTCGAGCCATACCTCAGCGCACCTTGGCCAATCTAAACGCCTGAGCCACGCCTCTGCGCACCTCGGCCAATCCAACGCCTGAGCCACACCTCAATCGCATCTCAGCAACCGTAACTCCGAGCCTGCCAAACCCGTTCGATCAGTAGGGTCAGTCATGCCCGAGTCATGGGACATCGCCCCTCTAAAACGCCCCCATTGAGTCAATCCAACCTCGCCACACAGGTCTCGCCTCGTCGGTTTTGACGCTTTAGTTTCGCCTCACCAGGCCCCCACCGATCGATCAGCAGGATCAGTCCTGCCCGAATCACAGGGCACCGCCCCTCTAAATCATTCCCCGACGTATCAATCCAGCTTCCCCGCAGGAGTAGCCAACATAATCGCGTCATTCGGACCCAGGCATGCCTCCCGGCCCTTCAGGACGCCTTGGAAAGGAGGGGGGGTGGGGAGAGGGAGAAGTGATACGGTATATTTTGGCCCAAGACACGTCAGAGTTCAACGCCATCGGCCACAGTCAGAATTCGTATTGGGAATCCCGAGGCAGAGCTGCTCTCAAGACACACCAAGTCAGAATCCGTACCAAGGCACTGTTTGACATGTCTATCACACCAACCCGCATACGACTGACCCACATGCAGTACTATAAAGACCTTTAGCCAGCATTTGGTAGTGGGGGAAAAAAGATCAATTGATCACTCCACTGACTTGCTCGTCGAGTGATTCCGTCGAGGGTCATTTTTGTAGGAAAACTCGACCACCTCACAAAGGCGAGCTACTAGCCACTCCGGAGAAGGAGAGACGTAGCTCGGCATACATGGTGCCCGGATCGGCACACAAGGAATGCTGATCAATACCCAGTCGCGAGGGCTCGGTCGACCTCGGCATCTAGCCTAGCCGACAGAAGACTCCTGATATTGACCTGTGGACCAGGCCGTGCTGACTCACCAGCCATGATATATTTGTTCACCAATAGACCCTACATATTTATAAGCTTTGAGAGGCACTATAGATCGAATCAGGTGAAACGAAGTGATGCCTGGTTCGACACTATCACCCATCCCTATGGAAATCCACCAACTCATCGCCGATTCGATTGGCTTTATGATGAAATATTTATTTTGTAGCATCATCAGATTTATCTACTTTAGGACTTCCAATTTATATGGATTAAGATTCTTAAGGCAACTCACTTAAGATTATAGCTGCACTCGACCGTTTGGGAAGATAGAGAGAGAGAGAGAGAGAGAGAGAGAGAAGATGAAGTTTGTCGTGTCTTTGTAACAGTCGAACAATAGCCAAGGAAAGGTCTTATCGACCGAGGAAGGGCGGCCGAACCGATGCAGATTTGGATCTCAAGAGGACGTACCATCACGTCCTCTGCATGCATGCATGCATGCCTGCCTGCCTTCCTGTCTACCTTTATATGAACTGCGGCCAGCCAAGCAAGACAGAATTTTCTTCTTCATTCGGCAAGACAAACGCATGCAGCCATCACCGTCGCCCGGTGGACATTTCGATGCTTTGCCTGCCACCTACAGATGCAGGATACATGGAAGCGGACAGTCTTTTTGCCTTCCTCTTGATCGCTACTGTATTCGTCTGCTTCCGACGGAGTCGATGATTGAGAAGCCAATATCCAATGGTTGGAGAAGCAGCTTATGACCCCACAAGTTCCCCGAGCGTGTACCATAAACCTGTAGCTTTGCATGAGTCTACATATCTAACTAGGGTCGATGATGAAAACAAAACGACACCCTCTCTCTCTCTCTCTCTCTCTACATATATAAATAAAAAATCCATCCATCAAGGAAACTAAACCAGAAGAAATCTCTCTCCAAATCGCATTCAAACTAATCGGGACCATTTCTATGACCGCGACCACCAACCATCCCAACTCTTTTATGCGTGTGTTTTTTACCATCTTCCTCTTAAAAGTCAGGTGGAGTGATTTGTCCTTTTATTATGTTGGGACGACCAGGGAAGGGGACCAAGTAATGGATCCGATTGAGATACCGATGAGTCTTCCTTTTTGATCTGGGCTTGCGATTGCCCACCCCCCATCGGTCAGTAATCCAAAAGGACGCCGAGCCTTTGTCAGCGGGCCAGCGCGTGTTCAGCGGTCCCGCTTTGGATTGCAATTATGTCCCAAAGGCTGGCTGGCAGGCAGGTTTGCTGCTTACCAAAGGACGACATCAAAGAAGACGCACGGTTTCCTTCGGATGATTCCAAGACCCAATTCCAACTCAAGAACGTGAGTGAGCTCCTCCGGTCCGGAACACAAGGCTTGCTCCCAAAGGACACAGCCACCACTCAAGTTTAATTTACCAAAGGCCATAAGATTATCCAAAAAGGGACTCGGGCGCACTCCACAGCCCAATCAATGTCCGTTAGCCAAAACACCTGTGGCGTGCATGAAAGAATACAATACGCCTCCCCCCTTCACGTGGAAGAAGACTCGGTTAACCACTAATCTTCCTCCTCTCTTTCGCATCCTATTTGTTAATCAATCCTATTCACAACTGCTGCACACGAACCGAGAAGAGAGAGAGAGAGAGACGACGGTTCAGATGGCAGCGGTTGTTGCCAAAACCCATAGGGACCGAAATCTCAGTATTTCCCGTCCCTGTGAAGTAGCAGAACAAAAAGGCAGCCTCGCCTTTTCCTCTGCCCACTTCGCTCATTTCCTCCTCCTTCCCAATGCCGTGACACATGATGGTCATCTCCAATAATGACACCATGACTCGTCCTTTGCACCCATGCCCAGAATTGGCCTCATCACTGATCACCATCGATGGCTGCAGCACCGTCCGATCTCCCTTGGAGTCTCAACTTTACGTAATTGTATCCAGCATCGAGGGTATTTTAGTAATCTGGGACCACGATGGGCCTATATGAAGCCCGGGGGCCACACGGAGGTGACGGAGTCCCCCAGCTCGTCGCAAGTCGCGTCGATGGCGGCCGATGCTGTCGCAGTGGGAAAGACCACGGCGAGGCCCTCGAGCTCCATCGAGGAGGAGGCGAAGCCCCAGGCGGGGGCGTCGCTGCTGTCCTCCTATCTCGGCCTCGGCTTCGCTCTGTTCCTGGGGCTACTCCCCAAGTCTTCCGCCTCCTACGTGTCGTCGCTTCAGTCCCGCAACCGGATCCTAGCGATGAAGCTGTTTGAAGCGGAGGACCAGCTTCGGCAGCTGCGGTCGCGGCTGAAGGAGGGCGCCAAAGCCAACGCCCGAGTCGCCGAGATCTTCGCCGGCCACCGGACCCAGTGGCAGCAGGAGGAGAAGCGCCTCCTCCACCGGATCGACGATGCCGACGAGGAGATCGCGGCGCTGAGGGCGCAGGTCGAGGACATGGAGCGGGCGAAGGCGGAGCTGAGGGCCGCCGTGGTGCGGCTGGAGAGGGAGGTGGCGGAGAGGGACGAAATGCTCGACTTCATGGCGAGGAAGGTGGAGAGGGACGGGTCGTTGTCGCTGATGGAGGTGGCCGGAGAGGACTCGGTGGACGATGGTGGCGCTGGGGTTAGGGTTTCGGATACGATGCCGCCGGAGGAGCGGTTCTTGGAGCGCAACGGGGAATCGGAGGGAATGATGGGTCTGTTGGCGCAGCAGAACGGGTGCGGAAGGGAGTTCTTAATGGCGCCGATAGATACGAAACAGTGGACGGATCGATGGGGCGGATGGCCGGTAGGAGCTCAATGTCCGGTATGTATGTTCTTCTTCTTCTTCTTCTTCTTCTTCGTCGTCTTTGGATTAGTTGCGGAAACTGTTCCTTAGAGAAGCTGTTAAATGCTGCACCTCATATCCTATGCAACGGCGGAAGCTGTTTATGCCCGTGATATGGTTGTTCCGTCACCAGCTGTCGCTATGTTATGTTTGCATAGCAGTCTGCCGTTTTACTGAAACATATCTGCATCCAGTGTATTTTTTCGTTAGGACGACTAGTACGGTGTCGAGATTTTTGCTGGTCGATCGTTATTAATGTGCTGCACAAGCCTTGTCGCTGTTGTTTACAATGGTGTCTGTTAGTGCATTTCCAGTCTGTTAAGATGCTTCCAGATTGTTAGAGAGGCCACGAGCATTGTCTAGATATTTAGTTCGACAAGGTCGTGGTCATGATTCGTTTTTCGAGTATTACAAGTTTTATGCCCCCCGCCCCCCGCCCTCTTATGTGTTAGTCACAGCCACCATCCATTTAAACGCTTTCCCCTGTTGCAGCACTAACACCATGTGAAGGTGTCACCACCCCGAATGGTATACAAGATTAGTATAGTGTTGATGCCATGCGTCTCAGGTGATTAGGAAGGATTATCTGTATATATATATATATATATATATATATATATATATATATATACTTTCTCTCTCAAATATCTCAATTGAATGGCCAATCACTTTTAACGTAATCGAGTGATGCTCCCTTTTGACATCACCACTAAAAGGCTTGTGTGTTTTTTTTCCCACATTCGTTCTTGCAGGATATGCAGCATGAGTCACTTGATTTGGCACAGAGCATGAAACATGGAGTAGCAAGGTACTTTCGACTCATTATCGACTGAAAATGCTAACACAACAAGTACTCATGTCCTTACGAGCTTGAAAACAAATTCATTCATCTTTAGGAGGGAATCCCCTTGGAGGGTTGATGCTGAATCTTCACGAGTTTCTTCTAAGCTTAAATCACTTGAAGATGAACTGGTTAACCTGGAAAAACTAGGGAAAGGGGATACGTCGAAGATCCCTTCGTCGATGAGGAAACAAGAGAAGAGATATCAATCTCTTGCCGCCAAAATTGACGATTTGTGCAGGAAAATGGTAAGTTAGACTGCTATTTTCTCATTGTTAGTTAGTTTTTTTTTTCTTTAATCATTATTTTATCATGATATTCTTGATTAGAGGCTTTGGAAGCGATACATGTCTTCGTGCTGCACCTACTTTTGCTGTTTCGAAGCTAGCTAAAAGCAAAAGTGCCAGACTAAACAACACAAAGCTTAACATTCATTGTTCGGTTGGACATGCTAAACAATTTCGCTATGGATCATGACTTAGATAAGCTTGAATTTCATTGTTGCTTTCTAACGACAGTCTGATGTGCCATTTAAAGATCATATGCAGAATTCGTAGTAATATATATCGGCCGATGCATTCATTAACAAATCATTTTACTGGGCAACAGCAATTTGTTGGGCAAAATTTTCTTACTGGAAAGAACTTGATAGGCCATCAAGTAGGGTTTTCCTTGTTAAATACCTTTAATTCATGCCAACGAGACGGGACTGTTTGACGCTCTGCCGTGTTTTGTGCAGCGAGTGAATGACCCCAGTGATCCAACACTGGGTCCAGAGTTTCGTACGCAGAGGCTGACCGAGTTCTTGCTGGAGGCATTTCGCCTACAACATCGTGCGGCCGAAACAAGACAGAAGCTGAACACAGTGCAGGCACAGGCACAGGCACAGGCACAGGCACAGGCAGCGGCTGCGAAGAGCCGTGTGGGGGATGAGCTAACTGCAGAAGCTAAATTGAACACGAGGAAGTCTGTGGATTCAATTAGGAGCAGTTTCAAGGAGATACAGCGGAACTTGGAGATCTGGTTGGCAAGGATCATGGGTGACTTGGAGGGCATCTTGGCGAGAGACGGTGCATCGCGGGTGAGAGATTACTATTTATCTGGTTACCCTTTTGTCGGATGAAAGTTGGCGCGTGCACTGGTGGTAATCGTAACGAGCTACCCTTTGGCAACCGTGGTGCCAGTGATAGCCAAATAGCATCACATGACCTGCGAGTTTCGGTGTCTTGATGCTTGATTCATTTCTTGTGTGCCCTTTCGGATCGATCCCTCTTTTGATACTTGATGTTGTCTCTCTGCCTTGCTGCCTGCTGCCTGCTGCGTGCTACCTGCGATACGTTGGGTGGGTGTCGTTGCCATGCCGACTCTTCTCAAACAAATAGGATGGCTACGATCCACCACCACAGGAAGCCTTGAACCAACCCAACCTATCCCATGCCCATGCAGTCACCACCGCACTTGACGCAGACATATAAGATGAACAAAATGACATGATCTGTTGCTCACCATATGCTTCCACTTTCCGACGATGCAAACACGCATCATCCGACGGCCTCTGTTTTTCAAGCTATAAACGTACACAGACGAATCAACTCGAAAATTCTCTTTCGAATACCATCAAAAAACAAGCTAGACTGACTGTAGCTTCCATCGTGTCACCTCCCTACACCAAGCTCAATTGATTTCTTTTTATTCACCTAGGCCTTGAGGAGCACTTCGAAAGCCCAGTTATAATCATATGCACATGTCCGTCAAACAGTAATCAGTCAATCCCCATGCTGGATATGTAATTATTGAACGCTGCTACCATATAGCTTTTGTACCAGAATACAACTCCGTCAATAGCATATAGCCGCCGCCGGTGAAGCAGCAGCCGCAGAGTCCACACCCTCCACTTTGAAGGAAAGGGGATCCCAGACTGCTTCAGTGCCACATGGCCGAGTCTTTTGGGCACAAATAACAGCTCTTGGTTTAACAAACCCTAGGGCCACCCACCTCAGCTGCTGCAACTGCTTTTAGCCATAGAAGCTCAGCTCTTGATCCGATGGTCTGACATAAGATATCGTAATTGCCATGGCGGTCTTGGACATCAACACAGACTTTCTAAGCATCGCAATGAAAGGTACGGCAGCATGAACTGCAGCAAACCACTGGGGGGGGGGGGAGTGGCGAACTTCGTGGTATGTTCCTTCCACACTCGAGGGGAACATTTGCTGCCATGCCCAGCATGGCTATAGTTAGCATCTTTGCTGGTAGAGGTTGTGGGCGGAGGTTCTTCACAAAAGCAGTTTGGGCCAGCGCCGCACGGGCAGCCACCACAATGGGTGGGACACCTTAGTTTCACGCCTGCTGGTGGCTTTAAAACCTTTGCAACGAGAGGAAGAACCCCACTAACTGCCCTATACGACTTTGCTATGGGGCACTGCCCGCTTTCTAGCCACTCATTGCTCTGCGACTCATGCGTCGAATCACTTCCTTTCTGCAACATTTTATGCCAAGCCAGAGTTCAGTGAGCGAATACAATGCCTCGTAGCATGACTTTGCGTAGAAATAACACAATCTTGAAACATTAATAGTGACTTATAATGTTCCAAGAGAACCACCTTTCTAGATCATGGTCAACTGCATAAGAAAAGTGTTTGTGTACATCCCAACAATTCAGTAGTGAAGCCCAGAGACACGAAGTAGGTTTCGTACGGTCGGAATAGACATGCACAACATAATCAATATTTATGACCATAGGGCAGCAATAAGAGCAAGGTTTTGGATTAGAAGCAAGAAAAATGTTGAACTATTCACTATCGTCATGTCAGATTTTTCACTCTTTAAATGTCAAAATGGTGCTAGTTATTCTTATTAATGAGATCAAAGACATGGGATATTATATCAACATATCTAAAATCAAGTTAAAATACGGAGGGAATAAAAAATTTATGTCATTTTAGAAGGTAAGAATAACTGAAGATAAACAAACTACCTCAGAAGATCTATTGTTCTGCCTGTTCGGCTTGTTTGAGAAGAAGTCAAAGCTGAAAGACTGATCGTGGCTGCCTTTGCTGCTAAGGGATTAAATGGATGGTTTCCCACCAGGCACAAACAATTTTCCAGAGAGTGGAACAACACCATCTTGCCCATGGAAAAGCCTAAATGTCATTTCTTCTGTTTTGGGCTTCTCTCGCAGATTAGGCCGGCGGATCGAGATCCACATCCGCCCGCCCCGTGGGGACGCAGCCCTACTTGCCGTCGGCCCTTGAGATGGTGGGATTTCAACCGTTGGATGGGTTGCGAGGTGGTCGAAAGCCGACTCCTTCGGCTACGGCTATGGCTCTCGTCGGTCCAAGAAAAGCTCGGCTCTTGGGTGTTTGGCGCTCTCCAAACGATCTCAAGCATATCCCAAGGTCGATCGAGCGAAGTTGGAACATCCTTTCCGTTTGCTTCGATTCAGACCCCAAAAAGTATGCATTTGTCGATCGATATGCCCATGGAATATATGGATTCACATTCTGCGTTCAAAAAGATCGATGACGATCCGTCTGTACGCGAACGAAGTAATTTTGTGGATGGCATCGACAACGCTGCAGAATGGACGAGATGGATGGAGTTCTCGCAGGGAAGAAAGGTTGGTCTGATGAGATTCTATGAAGTAGAAACAGGTAGCCAAAGGTCATCCGATTTTTCTCAAGAAAAAGTATCCATCCCTGTATTACTATCCGATTTAGATAGTAATACACATGAAATTGATAAAAACACTGAAAAAAATTAAGCAAAAAAAAACAAGGAAGGAAGGTCCAAACATACAATTTGCATTTGCAGTTTAACTTGTCATTCATAATGCATAAACAACAAAGTCATAATGCCCAAATGATGTCCCATACTACGTTTTGCCTTAATCTTGCAGTAACACAAGTGTTTTTCCTTGGTCATCATGTGGTTGTCATTCTTATGCAGAATCTCTTGTATTGAAATGTTGTATGGTTTTTCTTGCACCCTAATCACTATGATGTGATTGCATGATCATGCATCCTATGTAAGCTCCTTGTTCTAGAGGATGATCCTGATCTAACGGAGGTTTTGGGTTTTCTAGAGGGTCCTAATGGCCTATATTGTCATAATGTGAATTTGATTAAACTTAGATAGTTATATTAGGTAATTTGTATGGTATGTTTGTTATCCTAATCATCGATAGTCTCAAAGGGGTTGGTTGATATTATTTTGCCATCCACGGGAAATGTAAAATCCCAACTAGTTTCACATCGGACGTGGTCAAGATTAAGATTAACTTAGTAGAGTATGATAAGTATACTACTATTAACTTCAATTTAAGTATTTTAATTCATGGTTTGGGTTCAACAAAGTTAATAAACTAGTTAGTCTATCAGGTTTGAGTCTTGACAAATGATATCAGAGTCAATCTAGTATTAAAATATGAAGATGGACTTGAGTAGAAAAATGACTACCTATGGAGGGAGTCAGATGACTTATTATAGCGTGGAGCCACCACTAGACTATGCCTCACATACACCATGTTATGATTTAATTTGAGTTATATTGGGTCTTGACGAGGATATTCAACCCTTGAGTAGGGTAAATTATAATATTCAAATCACTCCTACCTCGGAAGTGGATAATGTATATGATGCATGTCAACTAGGAAAATAAATAAAAAGTAGTTTCAAATCTAAGAACCAAATAAGCACCTCTAGACCTTTGCAATTGATCCATATAGACTTGTTCAGACCAATTGCTTCATCAAGCCTAGTAGGTAGCAAATACGCATTTGTCATCGTGGATGATTATAGTAAATACACATGAACTTATTTTTTGGCACACAAAAGTGAATGCTTTAGGTATTTCTCTAAGTTTTGTAAACTTGTTTAAAATGAAAAGGGTTTTATGATTTCATCAATTCGAAGTGATCACGGTGGTGAATTTCAAAACTATGATTTCTAAGAATTTTGTGAATCTAATGGATACAACCACAACTTCTCTACTACAAGAAATCCTCAATAAAATATAGTAGTAGAAAGAAAGAATAGAAATGACAAGAACCATGCTAAACGAACATAGCCTACCCAAATATTTTTGGGCCGAAGCCATAAATACAACATGCTATGTTATGAATAGGGTTATAATAAGACCACTATTTTCCAAAACTCATAATGAGTTGTGGAACAACAAAAAACCCAATATTTCATACTTTAAAGTCTTCGGATGTAAATGTTTTATTTTGAATGAAAAATATGCCTTAGGAAAATTTGATGTAAAATCCGATGAAGAAATTTTTCATGGCTATTCTTTTGTTTCTAAAGCATTTCGTATCTTTAACAAAAGAACTTTGATTGTAGAAGAATCTATTCATGTTATTTTTAATGAAGTTTCCGAAGTTAAGAAAAATAATTTTGATGATGATGTTAAATTTGATTCTTTGAATTTAAATGAAACCCTTTCTGCATCTTCTTCCAAAACATCTTTATCTAAGGATTGAAAGTATGTAGATGCTTATCTTAAGGAGCTAATCATAGGAGATATATCTAAAGGAGTTCAAACTCGTTCCTCTCTTAAGAATTTTTGTGCAAACGTCACTTTTCTCTCCCAAATTGAACATAAATGAATTGACAAGGCCTTGAAACATAATTTATAGGTCACTGCAATGCAAGATGAGTTAAATCAATTTAAGAGAAATGAGGTGTGGAAGCTTATTCTGAGGCCAAATGATCATTTAATTATTAGTACTAAATGAATCTTTAGAAACAAGCAAGATGAACTTGGTATCGTGGTTAGAAACAAGACTAGATTAGTGGCTAAAGGTTTTAACCAAGAAGAAGGGATCGATTATGAAGAGACCTTTGCTCCTATGGCACGATTATAAACCATAAGGATGTTCCTTGCTTATACTAGTAGTAATAATTTTAAGTTGTTTTAAATGGATGTTAAAAGTGCTTTTCTTAATGGCTTTATTTATGAAGAAGTTTATGTTGAATAATCTCTTGGATTTGAGAATGATAATCTCCCTAATCATGTGTTTAAATTGACTAAAGCTCTCTATGATTTAAAACAAGCCCCAAGGGCTTGGTATGAGAGACTTAGTTATTTTCTTATTCTAAATAATTTCTTTAAAGGCAAGGTCGATACTATATTGTTTATCAAAAATTTTAAAAATAATTTTCTTATTATTCAAATTTATGTTGATGATATCATTTTTGGTTCCACGAATGAATCTCTATGTGAATCATTTGCTAAAAGTATTAGTCTTGAATTTGAAATGAGCTTGATGAGAGAATTAACCTTCTTTTTAGGCTTATAAATCAAACAACTAAATAATGATATCTTTCTTAGTTAAATAAAATATGCTTTAGATTTGCTAAAAAGGTTTAATATAGATAGCTCAAAAGCTATCAACACTCGCATAAGTACCTTCACTAAGTTAGACATTGATGAAAGTAAAGAAAGCTTTGATTAAAAAACTTATAGGGGTATGATAGGAAGTCTACTATACCTTACCGTAACTAGACCTGATATCATGTTTAGTATAGGTCTTTGTGCTAGGTTTCAATCTAATCCTAAGATATCTCATCTTAAAGCAATTAAAAGAATTCTTAGATATCTTAAATCTGAGAACTTTGAACTAATTGCATATGCTGATGCAAATTTTGTTGGATGTAGATTAGATAGAAAAAGTACATCTGGACCATATCAGTTTTTAGGACACGCACTTGTTTCTTGGTCATCCAAGAAACAAAACTCGTTGTACTATCTACAACCGAAGCTGAGCACATCGCAGCTAGTGCATGCTGTGCATAAGTTGTGTGGATGATTTACACTTTAAAGGATTATAAGATTCATCTTAAAAATATTCTCATCAAATGTGATAACACAAGTGCAATATGTTTAACAAAAAATCTCATTCAATACTCTAAAACTAAACATATTGATATTAGACATCACTTTATACAAGATCATATTAATAATTATGATGTAATCCTAGAGTTTATTGATATAAAACATCAATTAGCCGATATTTTTACAAAGCCTTTAAGTGAAGAACAATTTGATTTTATTAGAAGAGAATTAGGAATGTTAATTTGTCTGAATGCATGAATTTAATGTATATCTTTTTCGGACTATCTTTCAATTCCTTGAATAGAGCTTTAATGAGTCTATGTCATTTTAAGTTTACTTTATACCCTTGCTCCATCGCTTAATAATTTTTTATATACTTAATCACTCCATAGATTTCATTGACAAATGAATATCTTGATCATTGAATGATAAATTTTTAGTATGAGATAAACACATGCAAGAGTGAGGAGTCGATTTCATATGAATATCTTGATCCTAACAATTAGAATTGATTTGATTTCACATAAATTTCTTGATCCTTATGAAAATTAAAGCATGATTTAATGAAACTCTTTTATCATTTTTGACTTGATTCAGATCATTTCATAAAGTTAATTCTTAATGGATTTCCTCCTTACTTTCGTTCTTCATGCCAAGTTTTGATTGAAAAAAAGGGGGGGGGGGGGGGGGGGGAGGGAGGGGGAGGGGGAGGGGGAGAAGTTGAAGGAAGCTATCTCTTTAATATTTATAACTTTTAATGTGAGAACTTTTGAATAATACCATGTCATGAATGCTTGAAATATGATTGTTATATAAATTGAAATGTGGCATGAATTTTTACCACACTTACATTGTTGAATTGTTCTCCTTTTTGTTGATGACAAAGGTGGAGAAATAATACCAAAATTTGATAAATTGATGACAAATATATACAATGTATTTCATCATAGATACTTGAAATGTTTGCTTGATAAATTTTCTTTATTATGATAAGATATCTAGAGCTTAACTTGCTATTTTACAAATTGATATCTTGCCATAGAATGATAAATTATTATCTTTGTCATCTTTCATATTTGAAATATCATACTTGAAAATGGATATCATGTCTTGATATCATTTTGAGAATGTTAGATATTATACGAATCATGATGTGTGTATTGATAAGTTTAAATGAATTTAACTTATCAATTTGTTTCTTGAATTCAAAGACCTTGAATTCAAGAATGTCTTTTATCAAGTATGACAAATAGATAGGGGGAGTTAAGATTAATTCCATCATTAATTGATTATCATCATAAAAAAAGGGGAGATTATTGAATCTCAGATTTTGATGATGAAGTCAATTGTAAATTGTTTGATCTAATCTATATGTTAAGAAAAGTATGCAAGATTAACTACTATAGCAGTAAGATATAAAGCAGGTGTTATGCCGGAGTAAAGATCGAGATCTTAATGAGAGTTCGAGAGTTCGTCGGAAGTCTGGACATTCATCGGAAGTTCTGTCGGAACCAACCGGGAAGTCCAGGAGCTTGTCAAAGAAGCTCGTCGGAACTTGCTAAGAAGATCATCGTAAAGTCTAGGAGCTTGCTAGGAGTCTGCCGAAGCATTGTCGAGAGTTCGTTGGATGTTCGCCGAAAGTACACCGGAAGCTTGCCGGAAGAATAATTGACACACCAGAACAAGAAGTGCAGTAAACATATCTTAATTGTCATAATTAGAGCATAAATTAAGTTAGAATTGGGTGGTAATCCCACTAACTTAATTAGGTGCTAATTGAGCCCTTAACAAGATTGAATTGGGCTGAATTGAGCACCCAATTCAACCCTTGAATTCTTAACCGACGATGGCACCATTTAGAAAGTAGTGCCCCAGGAAATCTAGGCGATGGTACCGCCAACAGTTATTGCTGCCAGTGGTGGTACCGCCCCTATCAAGCGGTGGTATTGCTAGAGCTCGGTCTCTGAGCTCTGTCAGGCGGTGGTACCACCCAGACTGGGCGGTGGTACCACCTAGTGTCAGGCGTCAGGCGGTGGTACCGTCAGGACCTCGAAAATCCGGGATTATACACTTTTTGACTCTACTTTTGAAGCCATTGGGGCCTATAAAAAACCCATCCTTTTCTGCATGAAAGGGCATAAAAGTATTGAGATAATCTTGAGTTGTTGGGGTGTAAAGTGTTGTAAACAAGTATTAGAGTTCTCCTCCTCCCTTTCTAAGTTTTGGGATCATTCAAGAGAGGTGTAAGACTTGCAAGGGTTCTCTCCTAAACCTGTGAAAAGGTGTAAGCGCTATAAAAGATGTGGTTAGTCTTCACCTATTGAAAGAAGGCCTTTAGTGAATGCCAGATACCTTGTCAGAGGAGGAATTCGAAAGTGGATGTAGGTCACGTTGACCGAACCACTCTAAATCCTGGTTTGCATTTCATTTGAGTAATTT
This sequence comes from Musa acuminata AAA Group, assembly GCF_036884655.1. Taxonomy (NCBI): domain Eukaryota; kingdom Viridiplantae; phylum Streptophyta; class Magnoliopsida; order Zingiberales; family Musaceae; genus Musa; species Musa acuminata. Next base: position 13,599,875 of record NC_088345.1, read on the forward strand.
ACATTACTGCAAATCTCCTTAATCCTCTCTTGCACTTTTACGAAAGCTTTCAAGTTCATAATCTCTCCAAAATGGATTGAATCGAAACCATTTTCGTCCGAATCAATTTTAATTGAAATAGACATTTTTCTAAAATCATAAAAGTTTTCTGAAATCAAAAATATTGTTTTCACATCCATCTGGTATAACTTAAGATCATAATGAGGTACAATGTCAATGAGTCTTTTCTAGAAATTAGAGAAAAAGTCTCATTGTAATCGATGCCTTCTTTTTAAGAAAATCCTTTAGTCATAAGTTTAGCTTTATATCGTTCGATATTGCCCGTTGAGTCACGTTTTATCTTAAAGACTCATTTACAATCAATTTTTTTATAATTATTGGGCAATTTAACGAGTTCCCAAACATCATTCTGTACTATTGATTTTAACTCTTCTTTAATTGCATCATACTATTTTTTAGAATTATTATTTTCTATGGCTTATGAAAACGATATGGGTTTTTTTTTTATTCCTATATTACAATATGATCCTTGTATATATATATGACATAATCATCAGAAATGATATGTTTTCTTTTCTTTTGAGATCTTCTCAAAGCTGTCAATTGTGATTGTTCTACAAGATCATCAGTAGCGACATCAACGCCATGTGAGAGTTCATTGATGTTATTTTACTATTCACCCTCATCAATTTTCTTATTAATTTGAGGAACAATAATTTCTCGAATAGGAGATGATATAAGAGAATTAACCTAAATCTCCTTAATATCAAAATTGATCCTTCAAGATTTTTTACCCTCACTGATTTTGCTATTTTATAATAATCTTGCATTATCAGATTCTGCTATCCTCATACCATGATTAAGACAATGAAATTTGTATCCCTTGAATTTTTCTGGATAACCAATAAAATATCCAGAATTAATTCTTAGATCCAAATTCTTTTTATATAGATTGAATACTTTTATCTCCGGAAGACACGCTCAAATATGTAAATATCTCAAGATATACATAGTTGTTCTGAGAGTTTCACCCAACATTAACTCAAATATAGAGGAATAATTCATCATGCTCCTAACCATATCCATAAGAATATGATTTCGCCTTTCAATAACACTATTTTGCTGTGGCGAACTTGGTAATGCATATTGAGCACAAATACCCCGTTATTCTAGGAATATAGTAAAATTACTAATATTTTGACTAGATTCATCATATTTGTCATAAAATTCACCACCTTTATCAGATCTGACAATTTTAACTTTTCTATCTAATTATATCTCAATCTCATTTATGTACACTTTAAGGGTGTTAACGGTCTAAGACTTTTTATGTATTAGATAAACATATTCATATATGGATAGGTTATCTATAAATGTATTGAAATACTTTTCTCCACTAAAATAAGGAATATTGAGTGGTCCGTAGATATCAATATGAATAATCTCAAGGAGTTCTTTACTTCTTGTGGTATTTTTCTTTGTATGTTTAGTCTCCTTTTCCTTAATACAATTTATACAAATATCAAAATCAATAAAGTTTAAATATTCCAAAATATTATTCTTCACTAATATTTTAATTTTTTTCTTAAAAATATGTCTCAATCATCTATGCCACAATATAGAAGATATTTCATTATTGAAATTATGTTTTAATTCAATTCTTGATTGTAGGGTCAATAATGTCTTTGTAAACTTAATATTCAAATTAATTATGTACAAACCATTACATAGAATTCTAAAATCAACTTTTATTGAATCATAAAATATACTAAGTTTACCATTATCAAAAGAAAGATAATACCTTAACTCATCAATTCTAAATAGAGAACTACATTTTTTGAAATAATAGGAACATAATATATGTCAATAAGATCCATTATATGACTTGTCTCTATGCGTAGACGATAAGTCTCCATGATATCACTTTCGCTTTGAGACAATTTCCCATAATGATGAATCTTTCATGTTCTTTTGGTTTCCGGATTGAAAGAAACCCTTACATATTATTGGTAACATGAGTTAAAGCATCAAAATCAATCCACCAAATATTAGAAAGAACTTCTATAATGTTTGATTCGAAATATACAAAGGTCGAGTTTATACGTTTCTTTTTGAACAAAGTCTTATGTTTAATGCAGTTCTTCTTCACATGTCCTTTCTTGCCACAAAAGAAACACATTACTATAGAAGCTTTCTTTTCATTAGTCTATTTAACATTTCTAGATACGATAAATTTTTTAATGGATGATACTTCAATTTTCTTTTCTTGTTACCAACTCCTTGAGTAATAGTCATGATATTATATGAGATTTCTTATTTTAATTTCAATTCTTCATAAATACACATATTAGTTAACTCATTCAAGTCCAACTTATTCTTATTTATATTATAGTAAATCTTAAATGTGTCAAATTAAGAAGGAAGAGAATTAAGAATGAACTAGATGAGGAAAGACTCATCAATATTCATATATAATGTTTTAAATTTTGTAGCTTTATTAGCTATATTAAGGATGTGATCTTGAATTCCTTAAGTATCATCATATTAAGTCGTAGTTAGTTCTTTCATTAATGTGCTAGCCAATAACTTATCAACAGATTTAAATCTGTCTTCAATAACCTTTAAACGTGTGCTAGTTGCAATATGTAATGAAGTATTTATGTTATTTGCAATCATCATTCTTATGAACATTAAACTAAGTCTATCATATCTTTCCCAAGCTTTCATTTCATTAACTTGTTCCATAGTATTTTCATCAATCAAGTTTGCGAGCCTTTCAACAAGCAATGTTAAGTCAAGATCTAATACGCTTAGTATAAATTGTATATGCTCTAACCATTCTGAATAATTTGATCCAAAGAGTATATGGACACTAAAAGCATAAGAATGTATGGACTAAAGTATCACTGCAAAATATAAAATAACATTAATACTTTAGGTTTTTTAAAAAATGATAAACTATTGATATCGTCTATATTTCACATTTGGGTGAAGTATTGACATATCTAGTGTTCACTCAAGATCATCTATGGAGGATTGATACCATCCTCCTTTGGGTATAAAACCCTAAACTGTAAGGATATCCAAAACAGTATTATCCTACCTCATCACATAATTATTTAAAGTATATTCTCCTTTCGATTATCTAAATTTCCTAATTATCTATGTCATTATGAATATTATTTTCTTAATATCATTTAGGACTAATTTTTTAATGTAATTTTATAAGTTATTGGTCTAGGTCACTTTGGTGGCTACAAGACCAAGACAATAATACAAAATATAGTTTAAAATATCCTATAAATAATAAGATTTTTATTATAATTTATATCCCAAAAGTCTATCATCCTAGGCCACTTTGGTAACTACAAATCAGATAAAACTTAGGCAGATGAGTTATAAATAATATTCATCAAATTTCTTCAATTTAATTTATATTAAGTAGTTCAATAATATAATAATAACCATAATAATTATTGAATATTAATCAATAAAAGAATAAACTTATATGATAATCATGATAACATATAAATCATGCCTTTATGTGAAAGATAAATATTATTTCATAATTTTAAATATATACATGTGAATAACCAAATAAATATCCAAGAACAATAATTAGATTTTATTTGCCATATGAAAAAATATAATTAATAAGTCATATTAGAAAACCATAAAAGTAAATCATAATTTATAAAATTTTAATTAAAATTAAATACAATCAAATAATCAAAATATAATCATGATTAAATTCAATCATAATTATAATAAATTATTATTTATTATTTTTATAATCTAGGATATAAATTAGAAATTCTCAATTTCATAAGAGAAACTATAAATATGTTGATAGGACATAAATTTGTAAAGGGTAGAACTGTTAAAATATTAAAAAGTATTAATAAAATACGGATGGGCAAAGTTATAATTTAGCCAAAGGAAACCCTTAGGATAAAACTATAATTTTGCCAAAAACCCTAATTTGCCTGCGCCGCCACCTGCGTGGTTGCTGCCAGTACGGTCGTCGCCTGCACACGGTTGCTGCTGCCAATGCCCATGCATGGTTGCCACCTGGACACGGCCTATGCCTGTGCACGACCGTTGCCTGTGAGTGGCTACTGATTGTGTGGCCCCCTTGTAGCACTAACCCGATGCGCGGCCTATGCCCGAGTGCAATCCGTCGCCTAGACGTGGGTTCTGCCCACGCGCAATCGCCTGTGTGGCTGCCTGTGCACCTGTGCGCAACTACTGCTCATGCCCGACCGTCGCTTGCACGTGGCTGCATGTGTGGATGCCGATTGTTCTCATGGTTATTGCGGTGTGCACACTGCTCGGGGCAGCCGCTGCTGTCGACAGATCTACTGGTCATACACAGTTAGGTCGACAGCAACGCTACACAGTGACCTACTTCACAAGCATTGAAGATCACATTTATAAGTAATCTAAAATTACTCCAAAGCATGTGACAAAACAAAATAAATAGGAATACAAATCGACAAAATATGAATAAATCAAACATCGTAAATCAGAAAATAACATATCTAAAGTATTTGATTTCAAGAATCTAGGCTTTGATATTAATTGTTAACATAAAAATTACTATATGTTATATGTAATGAAAAAGAACTTTTATACGAGGATTGAAATCAAATAACATTAGATCGGTTTTACGATGCGCATCTTTTGATACCATCCGAAAAGGAGAACTAGACTCTCATTCTCTATGAGATACGTAACATACATCATTTAGCCCATAGAGGTTATGTCTACTTATAAACAAGAGCATAAGATCTAGGATAAATTATTAGAAGAGTTCCTTCCATCAAGGACATCCCTTAAGGAATTATACTATAATATAATTTTTTTTTGTTTATATTGCCCAACATCAAAATCTAATTAATTCTAATAAAGGACCATATAATATAATCTAACGCTTAAGCTTTCTCTCTTCTGACTCTTTTGTGCACTCAAAAAAAAAAAAATTTTACTTGTGGTTAACATGATTTGCAACATAATACCCGCAATCTTGTTCCAGGCTGAAACTGGTCCTTGAGAGCTTTATTTCAGACTGCTATAAGATAAAGCTTCTTCACATTGCATCACAGTGATCTTTCAATGGGATCTATTGCATTATAGAACTAAAAGTGGATCTCTGCTTAAGCTTGTCTAAGTTTTGCAACATACCCAGTAGGATTATTTCGTCAAGCGTAATCATTTTGTCGTTTCATCGGACTACTTGGTAGAGACTTGTTGAATGAGTTGGAGATCAAACCTAGCCATACCTGCCGAAAGCAATGGAAAGGTAGGTTGACCAATGCAGGAACATAAGAGAACTACCCATTGTTGCATTGCAGGAACAAGTCAATCGAGGAAGTCGGTGTTGGAACCTTTGGTGTGCTGTGAAGAAGCATAATTGAGAAGTCGTATGCTATCATTAACGTTCTTAAGCTCCACCGCCATGGAGACTTTCTTTGCTTGTCTTTGGCATTTGTGTTTTTTATGATTATACAGGTAGCAATTAATAAAATAAAGAGGAAATACTATTCGTGGGAGATGTATATATATATATATATATATATATATATATATATATATATATATATATATATAAACCTTGGGAAAGTGAAGGCGATATGGTTTTCTTTCTTTTGCATCTCAGCTGTTATCCTTTTTATATGTTGCTGATGTATTATTGAGTGTGGTTTTGCATAGTTTTTTAAGTTCTGTGATAGATGAATAATCCTAATACTGTCAAGCTTAAGGAGGTCACAAGGAAAAACAATATATTGTATTTTGTTTCTGAGTATATGGTATGATGACAATGCGATGTTCTGCTTATATTTATTAATTTGCAATAATGTTTGATGACATTTGAATTTCTTTTTGATGAAAATTTTCAGGAATTCAATCTTTACCAACTTATGAAAGACACAGAGGCATTATTGATTTCTCAGAGGCTGAAATTCATAATTAGTGTTTTCAGACATTTCAAGCCCTCGCTTACATGCATCAGTGAGGCTATTGTCACCATGACCTTAAGCCTGGTATTCACTCTGTATTTTATGTTTAATGTTTATGTAGTGGTAAAATACATGTTCTAAACATTAAGTTTTGAATATGGCATTTATGCGTTCTGGTTTCATGAGAACAATATCATCCTTCACTTATGTTTTTGTCTACGAGAGACACTATTTTGATGTTGCTTACGCAGATACAATGTTCTGCTTTTTGTTGAAGGTCTTTATATCCTCACACAAGGATATGCAGCGAACTACGAATCAAGGTTTGCAGTTTCGGTTAACACACCTGCATTGATCCATAAGTGGTGGACCGGTATGGATCTGATCTTTTTCGGTGTACAATGTGTCAGTACATTCGAATATACTAGGATGCACCATGAACTAATTGGGGGAGGGGGAGGAGGAAGAAGGAAGATAAAAGAGGAAAAAATGAGGAGGTAGAAGAAGGAACAAAGAGGAAGCGCACATGAAACCATGTCGGTAGTGCATGGTGGGTGGCAGAGAGGCAGGCGGCGATCGACATAAACGTTCGTTCAGCGGAGGAAGAGGGAAAAAGTAACAAGCAGAGAGGGAGAAAGTTGCGAGTCCTTATTGTGATCTCTTTCCTGCGTCAAGGTAATAACTGATAGTTAACTTGTTGGTCTTTCTAAGATGCCAACAACATAGTTTTCCATTTATTTTATCCTCTTTACATCTTCAAGGGTAATATTGTCTCTATCGACTTCACTATATTGCACAACGTCAGTTTATCCCTAAAAGTCTCCTTCATGACCCTCTCCATGGCTTTCTATCTCTCCATTGTGATCCCCCGTCACCTCACCTTGGAACACTCACCACAAGAACCCATAACCCATGAGATGACGTGGGCGAGGATAGAGAAGAAATAGATGCCTTTTGAAAGACGTGCTTGTCGTGATCGACGAGTAAGCACCAAGTGTCATCAATGCGGATGAGCGAGCGAGCGCCATCGTGAGTGGCGAAAGGCATGACAATGAAGATACCCCTGACGTTGGTGCCAACAACAATGTCGAAGTAGTTGGAGGCCCCAATGTTAGGGTCGTTGGACTTGGACCTAAGGGCCTGCTCAAGATACACAAGAGCCTTTATAATGACTCGAGCCTGATGGGCTAACTGGCCTATCAACTTCGTTTGGTCTAAACCACTGACCAAAATGCTTAAGCTGAAGTTGATAGTAGTACACTCATCAGACCCTTATAAGCCAATCTTAATCTTGTCCACTTTCGTTGTGGGACTAATCAGGGGTGTTACAGTTTGTGCCGCGTGCGCCGATAGTGCGAGACGAGATTATTAGACTAGGCTGTAGGGCCTGGCTCGTGGCGAGGATACCAACAACCTTTATGCCAAAAAGATGAAAAAAGAGGGCGATCTATAGGCATTAGCGTAAAAGATATTAGTAGACAACGTGCACCTATCGTCCCTCTTAGATCGTCTTCTGCCAGGACAAGAGCTGCACAATCTCGTCACGCCTCTTGCATTTAGTGTCGAGGTGTGCATGCCCTATGCTTTACACTAATAAGGTGGTTTATTATTAATATTATAAATCCTTTCCATCAAAATACAGATATAGGAAAGCAGTTCATGTTGGCTACTGTTAAAAGCATAGGGTGTTGACTATCCCCCTGGCACGTAGCCTCTGCAAAGGTGGCAGCAGCTCGTTGTTTCCGCAAGAACAAGACAACCACCATCATCCCCAGGCCGAGAACTTCTCCTCTCGCGTGGTGAGGCCGACGTCGTGATGCCAATCGCCTTAAATGCAGCCCGTTCAGGTACTTCACGACTGTCGATATTCTAGTTTAATTAAGCGGACATACGCAGCGCTCTGTTTGCTGAATATAGCGGGCATCATTCACGGGGTGTATGTGATGTTACAGCCACAAAAGTGGCACACAGAGGTGACGGAGGAGAGTTACAACGGGATCATATATCTTCTGTAACACGCGTACGTTTAGCGCTGGCTTTCCCGACAGTAATTATCACTAACTAAAAAAACTATAAAACGAAACAATAAATAAAAAAATATATAAAACGAAACAATTAAACAATAAAGTTTCCAAATAAAAATAATAATTGGAACTCAGCACTCTCTCGTTTGCACCCTATAGCGATTGTCACTTTTCCTTCATGCGACTCATTCTCGTCGCTCGCGTAAATTTAAAATATATTGTAGTAAGCTAATAATAATAGTTGTTTCCTCAACATAAGACGTTTTCAGTTATTTGCAGCGGCGGTGAAAAAGATTGTTGATCGCAATAAGGATATTTTTTCAGTGTAACTTGTTAAGAGAATATCAAGTAATTTCAATTTAAAAGTTCTAATAACCGATGAATCAGATGCTATCCTAATTTAAAAGTGACAATAACTAAAGTCAAAATGACCAAGTAAAAAAATCACAACTCTGGGAGGGCATCGGCTTCTTGGCTCTTAGTGACAATGCAGTTTAATATATCGTCTAGCACTGTTCCTCTAACCCCAACACCAAAAAACAATAATGTCTGAAATCAATTTTCATTATAAACTTACCAAGCAGAAAATAAATGACTTTTTCATTATAAACGAGACAGGATGGTTAAAAATCTAAAAAAAAAAAAACCAGGCAGGAGGGAGAATGACCACCGAAAAGAAAGGACGCCGAAGGACCACGACCTCGACGACACTAGATTAGGGTAATTATCTGTTACACTAATTTATATGACTTTGGTCTAAATTTTTTTTATTATATATGTGCATTCTTAAAAAAAACAATTCTTATTCTTGATTTTTTATTTTTGAGCTTGTCTAAATCTTTGTATAGTTTCTATTATCATTATATTTTCATGTTCTTTTTTTTTTTAAGACTCAACTAGAAGGTCTAATGGGGCTAAGTATAAATTACCTTTGTAATTGGATTTGTTTAGTATCTCAATCTCTAGATTTAAATAATTTATATTAAAATTTTTATAATTATAAAAATAAAATATTTAATCTCATTTACTTGTTGGCTTTATTGATGGAAGATACGACATATGATGACACATATATAAATGATAAAAATAATAAGTAAAATAATAATTTCAACATTTCACGTGAGATGTCTTTGGTGGTACTATCATGCAACTGTCATCGAGAGATGAGATAAAAGTCTTGTTTCCCGTTAATAGTTTCAAAGCTATGCTAAAGGAGAAAGAGAACAGAGAGTGACAACGAAATGTAACATAAATGGAGGCAACATCTGTGTTGCACCCTATCAGGAGCTAGAGGGGCAAGGTAACGATAGCGACGCGATGCCAAGGATACTCCCGAGAAAGGCTGTCACATTCAGAATTATTTATTTATTTTCACACAGGCCAAATAGAGAAATATCACTTTATTCATCATCTATAACCATTTATTACAATTCATCTATTCATCAAATTACAAATAGAAAAGTAAACATAGTGATGTTAACTTCAAGAGTCATCCTAGTGGCTCTACCTAGCGGTAGAGGAAGGTCCGCTCTTCATTGGAATCCGATTTAGTACCAAAGGGAGGCTGCTCTGAAAATCAAAAACAAAGAAAATTCAACAACGCTGAATAGGAACCCCAAAAGTCAAATCAAGATAAATACATGACCAAAATTCAATCAATCATCCCATTGGCGTATATCAAATACCCGAAGGAGCACTCCCCCAACAACGGATGGAGAGGCTTTATCCTACGGAATGAGTTTGTGTTCTCCCAACAGCGGATGAAGGTAAACTCATATCACACTCCCAACAACGGATGGAGTGGTGTCCCACACCCGCCAAAGTGGGAACACGTTCCTCCCAACAGCGGATGGAGGAACCGTCCAACCGCCACGTTTGACGGCTCACTAATCCCCAAAGGGAATCGCCCTACCTGCCCTTGGCAGGGAAATAACATAATCTCACACTAGTCATGTCTATATAGGGATGAAATAACACATTTAAACATTTCTTTCAAATATCATCAATACCAAATAATACAAATTAGCCCTCAATTGACTTGAACTCTAGTTCAATTGATCAAATTGAACTCAATTTACTAGGACCTAACTGAACCGATCTCTAATCCTTATTTAACTGGTCTGGAACCACCCTAGACTAGTATAATTTGGATTAGATTAGGTTCAATTTAGGTTAAACTAACTTGAATAAGTCAATCAATTTGGAATCACCCTGAATTGATCTAGACCAATCAAGCATAGTTTAGTTCAATCAATAATATTGGGCTCAAATCCAACAATAATATTGAGCTAGATTAAGCCAGCTCATCTACTAGTCATGTGCATTATACATGACTGGGCATGCATCACACAAAACTGGCCCAGCCTTGGCCCATGGATTGGTCATGTGCATCGCATGTGACCGCCCATGATGGTTAGGCTGGGTTAGCCTACGGGCCAAGGCCTGATCCGTGGGTTGGGCCTGGCCTACGGGCTGGGCCTAATCTGATTAGGCCTAGCCAATAGGCTATGGCCTGACCTATGGGTTGGGCCTGACCTGTGAGCAATTTCAATCCAAATAATATATAATTTCATACCACAACATATATTCATTAGCAATATAAACAAAAAAACATAATAACACATTGAATGATAGACAAGGAGATAAGCTTTAAAACAAGGAAATAATATTCTAATTTGAATGGAAATCATAATACATTAAAAGACATAAACTTTAATATAATGAAATAACCTTCTAAATTCACATAAAAATCATGCTTTCAATACATATAAAATTCCAACATATTCTAGTTAAATTCTAAATCATACAGAATAGCATATTTTAAATTTTAAATTAATGAATATCATAAAAGATTTTAGATAACATATTTTAATCTAATAATATTTTAATCCAGATAAGAATAAAGATAAACAATAATATCAGAAAATATCAGATTAAACATATAAATTTTTAACATCTTTAAATCTACAATAAAAACTTAATCATGGGTCAACATTATACAAGCGATTACTTTAATGTAATAATAAAAAAATTAATATTTAAATAATTGATAAACATTTTTCAAACTAAAAGCTTTCAACATTCAAAGAATCAAAATAAAAACTAAAACTTTTAAATTTAAGAAAGACAGGGAAAGTGTAACTCCTCGTTCCTCCCACTGCCAGGCTCGACTAGGTGAGGAACGAAGGAGAGAAATCCCTCCCTTTAAATAGGAGGAGGTGAGTCTCTATTATGGGAAATAAATTTTAATTTTTATATTTATTTAATATAAATTATTTTCATTTAATATACTAACAAATATGATATCATCATATTTGGAATACTTACTAGTTATTTCCTTAATTCATATCAACAAACAAGGAAGTAGATTAAGATTTTCTTAAATTATAATAACAAGAAAGGAAAGAAAATCAATTCCTAACTTAAATATTTGATGTGATTACATTTCTCCCCTCCTATTGGAAATTTGGTCCCCAAATTTACCTTAATAGAATAGATGAGGATACTGCTCTCGCATATCTTCTTCTCTTTCCCATGTTGCCTCTTGGTCTGAATGGTGTTGCCAACAAATCTTTACCAAAGGTATAATTTTGTTCCTTAGAACATGTTCTTTTCTTTCCAAGATGTGGGTTGGTTGTTCTATAAAAGTGGCATCATCTCGTAGTTGTAGAGGTTGGTAAGATATGACATGTGATGGATCCTTGATATATCTTCGAAGCATTGACATGTGGAATACATCATGGATGCTAGCCAAAGCCGGGGGCAAAGCCAATCTATATGCTACAGGCCCAACCTTTTGTAAGATCTCAAATGGGCCAATAAATCTTGGGGCTAACTTTCCCCTTTGACCAAACCTCATAACTCCCTTTGTTGGCGACACCTTTAAGAAGACGTGCTCACCAACTTCGAACTCTAGATCTCTTCGCCTTCGATCTGCATAACTTTTCTGATGACTTTGAGCTATTAATAATCTTTGGCGTATAATTCGAATATTATCAGCATCTTTTTGAATTAATTGAGGCCCCAAAAGCTTCCGTTCTCCCACCTCATCCAAATATACAAGTGATCTGCACTTTCTTCCATAAAGAGCTTCAAATGGAGCCATTTGTATGCTAGAGTGGTAACTATTATTATAAGAAAACTCAATTAGATGCAAGTGCATATCCCAACTCCCACCAAAGTCTAAAGCACATGCTCTTAAGAGATCTTCAAGAGTTTGTATTGTCCTTTCAGAATGGCCATCAGTTTGAGGGTGAAAAGCTGTACTAAATTTTAACTGCGTGCTCAAAGATTTTTGTAGACTTCCCCAACATTTAGAGGTGAATCTTGGATCTCTATCTGAGATAATGCTAACTGACACCCCATGATATCGAATAATTTCCTTAATATATAAGCTTGCTAGTTTATCCAATGAATACTTTTTGTTAATAGGAAGGAAGTGAGCAGATTTAGTAAGTCTGTCTACTATTACCCAAATTCCGTCATATCCTTTCACAGTCTTGGGTAATCCTGTCACAAAATCCATAGTGACTTGCTCCCACTTCCATTCAGGAATCGAAATCCTTTGCAACTTTCCCGCAGGTACTCGATGTTCTATCTTCACCTGTTGACATATCAGACATTTAGAAACAAACTCTGCTATATCTCTCTTCATACCACGCCACCAATAGTTTTGACATAAATCTCGATACATCTTAGTAGTCCCGGGATGGATATTAAATTTTGATCTATGTGCTTCCTCTAAGAATTGCATCTTTACTGGATGGCTTTCGGGAACACAAAGTCGATTGTGGAATGTAATAAAACCATCTTCGGCTTGGAGGAATTCAGGTCTAGATCCTTGAGCTATTTCCTTAACTATCATTTGAAGATATGTATCTTCCTTTTGACATTCTTTAACTTTTTCCACCAAAAATGATTGTGCCATCAAACACACAAGAAAACCTTTATTTGTCTCCGATAAAAGTTTAAGTTTTAAGTCTGCTAACTCCGTCATCATATAATTCCTTTGAATATTCATATAGGCTACAAGACTGTAGGTATTTCTGCTTAAGGCATCAGCAACTACATTAGCTTTCCTAGGATGGTAGTTGATATTAAAATCATAATCCTTTAGAAAGTCCAACCACCTTCTTTGTCTCATATTTAAATCTTTCAGTGTGAAAATATATTTGAGACTCTTATGATCTATGAAGATTTCGAAAGTCTGTCCATATAGATAATGCCTCCAAATTTTCAGTGCAAAAATGATAGCTGTTAGCTCTAAGTCATGAGTAGGACAGTTCTTTTCATGAGACTTTAATTGCCTCGATGCATAAGCAACTACCCTCTCATTTTGCATTAGAACGCAACCAAGCCCTTGTAGTGAGGCATCACTATACACTACAAAACCTTCTCCCCCTGAAGGAATCATCAAGATAGGAGCACTGGTTAATTTCTTCTTCAATTCTTGAAAACTTTGTTGACATTTATCATCCCACATAAATTTTATATTCTTTTGTGTCAACTTGGTCAATGGTGCTACTATTTTTGAAAAGCCTTCTATGAATCTTCTATAGTATCCAGCCAAACCCAAGAAGCTTCTAATCTCTGAAACATTAGAAGGCTGCTTCCATTTTATCACAGCTTCAATCTTGTGAGGGTCAATAGATATGCCAGCGCTCGAAATTACATGACCGAGAAACATAATTTCATTGAGCCAAAAGTTACACTTACTTAACTTGGCATATAGTTTCTCTCGCCTTAGGACTTCCAGAACTGTCTTAAGATGATGTTTTTGCTCTGCTATGCTTTTGGAGTAGATCAAGATATCATCAATAAATACAATTACAAATTTATCGAGATAAGGGTGAAACACTCTATTCATGAGATCCATGAAGGCAGCTGGTGCATTTGTGAGTCCAAAAGGCATTACTAATAATTCATAATGACCATATCTTGTTCTAAAGATAGTTTTCTGTATGTCTCCTTCCCTTATCTTTAGTTGATGATACCCGGATCTCAAATCAATCTTTGAGTATACCTGAGTACCTTGAAGTTGATCAAACAGGTCATCTATTCGAGGAAGAGGATATTTATTCTTTATGGTCACTTGGTTGAGTTGTCTATAATCAATGCATAGTCGCATAGATCCATCTTTCTTCTTCATAAATAGGACAGGGGCACCCCAAGGTGATACACTAGGTTGAATAAAACCCTTGTCCAAAAGCTCTTGGATCTGTTTCTTTAACTCCTCCAACTCAATTGGTGCCATTCTATATGGAGGTTTAGAAATAGGTGCAGTACTAGGTAGAAGATCAATTGTAAATTCAATATGTCTATTTGGTGGCAGTGCAAGTAGATCTTCAAGAAAAACATCTGGAAAATCTCGTACAATGGGGATGTCCTTTAATACTGGCTTCTTAGATTCTTCTCTAGAAATAAAGGCCAAGTATCCCTGACATCCCTTTAGTAATAGTTGGGTAGCACTCAAGGCTGAAATAATAGAAGGGAACTTTTCTTGAATCCCAATGAACTTAAAAGGTGGTTGATCTAGAGGTGAGAAAGTAACAGTCTTCCGAAAATAATCGACACTTGTATGGTATGCGGAAAGCTAGTCCATACCCAAGATAGCATCGAAATCTTGAAATTCTAGTAGAATAAGATCTACTAGCAAATCATGACTTTCAATTGTAATAACACAGTTTCTATATATTTGATCAACTATTAAAGAGTTTCCAACTGTTGTTACTATCATTAACGTATTATTCATTGTCTCACGATTCTTATGCAGTTTCATAGCAAAACAAGGTGATATAAAAGAATGGGTAGAACCAGAATCAATAAGCACAGATGCTGGTATACCATAATACACCTACAGGCCCTAGACCATACTTTGATACCATAAAAAAATGTCACATCCAGAATTTATTTATTTATTTATTTATTTCAACACAGGCCAAATAGAGAAACATCACTTTATTCATCATCAATAACCATTTATTACAATTCATTTATTCATCAAATTACAAATAGAAAAGTAAACATAGTGATGTTAACTTCAAGAGTCATCATAGTGGCTCTACCTAGCGGTAGAGGAAGGTCCGCTCTCCATTGGAATCCGATTTAGTACTAGAGGGAGGCTCCTCTGAAAATAAAAAACAAAGAAAATTCAGCAACGCTGAGTAGGAACCCCAAAAGTCAAATCAAGATAAATACATGACCAAAATTCAATCAATCATCCCATTGGCGTATATCAAATACCCGAAGGAGCACTCCCCCAACAGCGGATGGAGAGGCTTTATCTTACGGGATGAGTTTGTGTTCTCTCAACAGCGGATGGAGGCAAACTCATATCACACTCCAAACAGCAGATGGAGTGGTGTCCCACACCCGCCAAAGTGTGGACACGTTCCTCCTAATAGCGGATGGAGGAACCGTCCAACCGCCACGTCTGACGGCCCGCTAATCCCCGAAGGGAATCGCCCTACCTGCCCTTGGCAGGGAAATAACATAATCTAACACTAGTCATGTCTATATAGGGATGAAATAACACATTTAAACATTTCTTTCAAATATCATCAATACCAAATAATACAAATTAGCCCTCAATTGACTTGAACTCTAGTTCAATTGATCAAATTGAACTCAATTTACTAGGACCTAATGAACTAATCTCTAATCCTTATTTAACTAGCTTGGAACCACCCTAGACTAGTATAATTTGGATTAGATTAGGTTCAATTTAGGTTAAACTAACTTGAATAAGTCAATCAATTTGGAATCACCCTGAATTGATCTAGACTAATCAAGCATAGTTTAGTTCAATCAATAATATTGGGCTCAAATCCAACAATAATATTGAGCTAGATTAAGCCAGCTCATCTACTAGTCATGTGCATTATACATGACTGGGCATGCATCACACAAAGCTGGCCCAGCCTTGGCCCATGGACTGGTCATATGCATCGCATGTGACCGCCCATGATGATTAGGTTGGGTTAGCCTACGGGCCAAGGCCTGATCCGTGGGTTGGGCCTGACCTACGGGCTGGGCCTAATCTGATTAGGCCTAGCCAATAGGCTATGGCCTGACCTATAGGTTGGGCTTGGCCTGTGAGCAATTTCAATCCAAATAATATATAATTTCATACCACAACATATATTCATTAGCAATATAAACAAAAGAACATAATAACGCATTGAATGATAGACAAGGAGATAAGCTTTAAAACAAGGAAATAACATTCTAGTTTGAATGAAAATCATAATACATTAAAAAACATAAACTTTAATATAATGAAATAACCTTCTAAATTCACATAAAAATCATGCTTTCAATACATATAAAATTCTAACATATTCTAGTCAAATTCTAAATCATACATAATAGCATATTTTAAATTTCAAATTAATGAATATCACAAAAGATTTTAGATAACATATTTTAATCTAATAATATTTTAATCCAGATAAGATTAAAGATAAACAATAATATTAGAAAATATCAGATAAAACATATATATTTTTAACATCTTTAAATCTACAATAAAAACTTAATCATGGGTCAACATTATACAAGCGATTACTTTAATGTAATAATAAAAAAATTAACATTTAAATAATTGATAAACATTTTTTAAACTACAAGCTTTCAACATTCAAAGAATCAAAATAAAAACTAAAACTTTGAAATTTAAGAAAGACAGGGAAACCTACCTCTTGTCAATAGGGTGTAACTCCTCGTTCTCTTGTTAACAGGGTGTAACTCCTCGTTCCTCCCACTGCCAGGCTCGACTAGGTGAGGAACGAAGGAGAGAAATCCCTCCCTTTAAATAGGAGGAGGTGAGCCTCTATTAAGGGAAATAAATTTTAATTTTTATATTTATTTAATATAAATTATTTCAATTTAATATACTAACAACTATGATATCATCATATTTGAAATACTTACTAGTTATTTCCTTAATTCATATCAACAAACAAGGAAGTAGATTAAGATTTTCTTAAATTATAATAACAAGAAAGGAAAGAAAATCAATTCCTAACTTAAATATTTGATGTGATTACATTTATTATCCCATTGACCAATATCCCATTAGTCCCACATCGGAAGTGGCCAATGTGTATGATTGGCTTATAAGGGTTTGATGAGTGTACTATTATCAACTTCAGCTTAAGCATTTTGATCAGCTTAATCTTCAATATTCATGAAATATAAACATCAGAAGGCATATTCTATGGGATGGATTCCTCAAATACTAGGTTGAGTTAAGGTACGACAAGCTATATAAAAGGAGTGACTATGTCTAATACCAATCGCTGGGCATGCTTAACTTCATGGACTAGGCTAAGCCTCACTTATAAGTTGGGCACATAAGCTGGTACAAGCCTAACCACATGGTTGGGTCGTACCTTACCGCATGGGCTGGGTCATACATGGTCATATGGATTAGATCGTACCTAGCCACATGAGCTAGGTTGTACTTAGTCACATAAGCTAGGTTGTACATAATCACATGATCTAAGTCGATTCGATCTGATCGATCAACTTGACTCAAGTTAGACCCCAATTAGACTCCTCTTATCAAATTAGACTTTAATATTTAAAATTATTAAAGATAATGAGATCTCCCCGAAAGGTAAGTAATAACTTAATTTTTATTTTACATTTGCTTTCACACACAAAAAGGTAATATAATATTTATTTCTTATAGTTCACACACAAAAATGGAATGTAAACTATTTACTTCCTAAACATCAAATCACTCATTAGGAGATAAATCAATTAATAATTTAATTGATTAGTAGAATTCCTAACTTATCCTTATGATTAAGGAAACCAAATCTAATCATTTCCTTAACTATAATACACAAATATAGAAGTTAATAATAAAGTAATATATCATTTATAGTAATTAATTTATGTTAAGGAAAAAATTATTGATGATTACATTTCTCCCCCACTTAATAGAAATTTGGCCCCCAAATTTGATTAAGAATAACATTAATCAATATAGTTAACTTTTGAAATACTAAGTTAACTAAATTAGCTTGAAAAATATTTTAATTCAATGTACCACTCGAAAACTTTTTAGTCAAAAATATATATATTTTTGACATAAAATATATGATAGATTAATGAAATTTATTGAATAAATTTGGTTTTAGATTACCCAAGTATATCAAATTCTATATCTAATAAATCAATAAAATTTTTAAGTTTTAAAAATTAATTAATTGTTGACATAAGATATAAGTTGAGGTACAACTCAACAAAAGCAATTGAAATGATGAAAATTTATCCAACTATTCAACATATATTCTTTTATAATTTCGAATGATTTACATTTTATATGTGTCAAAGAAATAGCATTATATCTAATTCTCATTAGACTCATCACTTCATTAAACAAATAATTTCTGATAATTTTACATTAAATCAAACTATATTTAAATTAATTACTCATATAATTAAGTTTAAATATCAATGCACAATCAAATATATTCTAACTTTAAAGTCATATATTTTATTAGTGCCACCAATAACTTATACAAATCATCTTATATGTCAAATTTAATCTCAATTTTAAGAATAATATATGGTAACAAAAATTATAAAGGTAAATACTTTATATTTATATTTATAAAGTTTCTATAAAATTTTTACACTTAAAATTATCAAAACTTTTAAATTAAGAGAATAATTGAAACTTACTATAATCTTAATGAATAACTAAGTCATATATATCTCAAAAATAAAATATTCTATAATTAAACTCCGACTCCATTTTGGTCCTTCAACCGTGGACCAAAATACTTAAGCGGGAGTTAACATAGTACACTTTGCCTACTTCCTACTCGAGCCCTCTCACCCTGCCCAAATGCTAGATCGGCTCTGATACCAAATGTCACGACCCGAGTCTGATGAGCTAACTAGCCAATAACTTCATTTTGGTCCTTTAACCGTGGACAAAAATACTTAAGCGGGAGGTAACATAGTACACTCATCAGGCCCTTATAAGCTAATCAAACACATTCTCCACTTCCGATGTGGGACTAATGGGATCTTAGATCTCCAAACCTCTCTTATTTCTATCTTCTCTTCTTTTATTTTATCTAAAATATTATATTAATTTTTATTTAAAAAATTAATCTTTAACTATGATAAGGATTCCTATTTTAACAAAGTCTTTTAAATCAAAGTCCTATTAAACTCTTAGGTGCACAGCGCATGATGACAAGATAGATTATGTGTTGTACAGTCGGCAAGCCTAAACTGCTACCATGATCAACAGCTGATAACCACGGGCATAATGTTCATAAGGAGACTAGTCCAACCCGGAACAACTCGCTCACTAAGTCCGACGACCACCAAGTTCCCGCACTTGATTCCTTCCCTTGACGATGCACTGGACCCGATGTTGTCTTTGGTTCCAACCGCGTCCCACCAATCTGTTTCCGTCAAACCACTCCTTTTAAAGAATGCCCATTTTCCTTCCCCATAGAAGACCCAAGTTAAAACAAAAACAAAAACAAATCTCGTTTGGGTAACGCAATATAAGCACAATAAATAAAAAAGAGAGAGAGAGAGAGAGAGAGAGAGAGAGAGAGAGAGAGAGAGAGAGAAATAACATCAATTTCCACTAATTTATTTTTCCTCTCTACTCGGACGAACATACGAAAGTCCTTACCACGGCCAAGGCCTCGACAAATGAGTGACATCCCTGGCGCTTTCAATTCATGAATATATAACTGTAATTGGAGAGATGGAATAATAGATCTGGAACCTAGTTTCGCCTTATTTATATGTCATCCATGCTAACGACCGTGATATAAATGACATATAAATAACGACCGTGATCCTTATCCTTAGGGACCAAAAAGGCCAAACACCATGTCAAGATGTTCAAGGATGGAATCATCCGGACCAGTACCGTTACACATATGTATGTGTATCGTTCATACGTATATACATGAAAGCATGCATACATGCATCATTAGTTTGAATACGGTTCTCACTTGTGCATCTTAAAGAAGATGAAGCGTGGAGCTGTATGGATGGAGTCACTCCTCGACGGGGGCATCGCGGCAAAGCAGCGACTAAAGTGAAGGGAAGAGAGGGAAAGTGAGTGACCACAACGATGTCAGGCCCATCCCATCTCTCTCCCGGTTGTCCCAGCTCTATTTGATGACAAACAGAGCCAAATAGGGCCGAGCTCTATCACACGTACGAGCAATCTTCATATATTCATTTTATCATGATCTAGTAGTTACAGGATGATTTCAATAACTATCTTAATCATAATATAGTAATTATAGGATGGTTCCAATAACTATCTCAGATCTAGTAGTTATAGGGTGGTTATCACTAGGTCCTATAAATATGATCATATTTCATGAAACAAGGTATATAGAGAGTATGTGCACTTGAAAATATCTTGTAAGTGTTATTGCCAATCCTCCTATTTTTAATACTATAACAGTATTATATTATTTTCCTTACTCCTCCATCCTTAACATTTGTAGTATCAGAGCCTAGTTTCAATCTGAACTGGGCATTATGGCCTTCAATGACAATTCCATGTCTCAACCCCTTATTCCCATCTTCTCGAGCAAATATTTGGAGTATCAAGATGAAGACTCTATTCAAGTCTTAAGATCTTTGGGACTTAATAGAGAATGGATATGCGGATCGAAATCAAGCTGAGGGAGAATAGAAAGGACTCAAAGGCATTGTTCTTCATTCAACATTCAACAAGCTATATATGAAACAATCTTCTCAAGAATTACAACAACGACAACCTCAAAGCAAGCTTGGTTGATACTTCAAAATGAATTTAAAGGCTCATCAAGGGTGATTATGGTAAAACTTCAAACCTTCCGTCATGAGTTTAAAATTTTGTTTATGAAAAGCAATGAATCAGTGCAAGATTTTCTTTCTCGAGTGAATGAAATTGTTAGTCAAACAAAATCTTATGGTGAATATCTTTCTGATCATATAATTATTATAAAAGTTTTGAGAAATTTAACTCAGAAATTTGATCATGTTGTTGTCGCAATTGAGGAATCAAAAGATTTATCTACATATTCATTTGATGAACTAATGGGTTCCTTGGAAGCACATGAAGCAAGGTTGAATAGGTCACTTGAAAAAAGTGAAAAAAAACCATTTCGGGTTAAGGGAGAGTCTTCTACTTCAAAAGATGATAAAAAATCAGTATGAAGAGGACGTGGCAGAGGAGGATTTCGTGGTAGAGGAAATGAAAAAGGAAGATGACACTTTGATGGGCATGATGAACAAAGGCAATATAAAAAAATTACAAGAGTGAAATTCAATATCACTATTGTAAAAAGTTTGACCATATGAAGGTGGATTACTAGAAAAAAGAAAAGCAAGTATGCTATATGGAGGAAAAAGAAGAAAATAATAAGTTGTTTATAACTCATTTACAAATTCATGATATCCCAAATAATATTTAGTTTCTGGATAGTGAATGTTCTAATCATATATCAGGCATAAAATGAATATTTAGAGATATTGGTGAAACTCACAAGTTGAAAGTTAGACTTATAGCAAGCAAATCCAAGTGGAAAGGAAAGGAACAATTGAGGTAAAGATAAATCAAGGAAAGGTAAAATACTTTGATAATGTTTTCTTTGTTCCTACTTTATCACATAACTTGAGTGTTGGACAATTGATAGATGATGGATATTCAGTAATATTTGATGATAGTTCATGCACTATTAAAGATAAAAAAAATTAGTTTGATTATAGTAAATATTTGTATGACGTAAAACAAGATATTTCTACTTGATGTGTCAAATATTGAGAGGCATGCGCTTGTCACAATCAAAAAAATAAGTTTAGTTTATGACATTTAAGATATAGACACCTTAACATTAAGGGTTTAAGGTTGTTAAGTCAAGAAGGAATGGTTTTCGGATTGCCTAAAATTAATACACTTGATGTATGTGAAAGATATATTTATGACAAATAAAGTAAAAAATTATTTCCTATTGGAAAAACATGAAGAGCATCTAATTATCTTAAATTAATTCATGCTAACTTATGTGGACCTATGAATACAAAATCATTTAGTGAAAGTCAATATTTTTTATTGTTTATTAATGATTATAGACGCATGAGTTGGGTATATTTTCTGAAACTGAAATCTGAAACATTTGATAATTTTTGAAAGTTTAAGACACTTGTAGAAAGGCAAAGTGGTAGATATATAAAGACACTTCGGACAGATAGATGTGGTGAATTTTTATCTAATGATTTTAGTTCTTTTTGTGAACAAAATGGTATTCACAGAGAATTAATAGCAGCATATACACCGGAGCAAAATGGTATAGCTGAACATAAGAATCGGATTGTCGTTGAAATGACAAGAAGTTTAAAGGAAAATATCTTCCAAATCAGTTTTGGGCAGAAGCAATTGCAATAACAGTTTATTTGTTAAATATTTCATCAACAAAGACTGTAATGAATCAAACTCTTTTTGAGGCTTAGTATGATATGAAACCAAGTGTTAGACATCTAAGAATTTTTGGTTGTATTGCTTATACTTTGGTGAATTCACAAAATCATCACAAGCTTGATGAAAAATCTGAAAAATGTATCTTAATTGATTATTCCATACAATCGAAAGCATATCGATTATATAACCTTCTTAGTGGCAAAGTTATTATTAACAGAAATTTTATGTTTGATGAAAGGGCAAGTTGGAATTGAGAGGCCAATAAAGGTGGAACACAAATGCAGATTCCAGCAAAACTAGACACTCCGTAGAATCCTCCATCACCCAATAGCAATTCAAATTCGGATTCAAATTCGGATTCCTCAGATAAACCCTTCCAAGAAATTTTAGATCACTAATAGAAACTTATAACTTAACATTTGCTTTTATTTCAGATTCAACAACTTTTAAGGAAGTAGTTAAAAAATATGAATGAAGAAAAGCAATGAAAGAGGAAATCAAGTTAATTGAGAAAATGAAACTTGAGAGCTAATGGATATATCGCAAGAAAAATAACCTATTGGGTTAAAATAGGTGTTCAAAATAAAATTTAAATGTAAATTATTTAGTTTCACTAATAGTGATTGGGTATCAGCTTTAGATTATAGAAAGAGTACTTCAGGCAATATTTTTAGCCTCGAATCGGGAGATATATCTTAGAGTTCTAAAAAGCAAGCAACAACTGCGTTATCGACATCAGAAGCAAAATATGTAACCGCAACTAGCTTGTCAAGCAATATGGCTTAGAGGACTTCTTAAGATCTTCATCAAGAATAAAAAGAAGCAACGAAAATATTTTGTGACAAGAAAGCTACAATTGCAATGACGAAGAATCCAATATTTCATGAAAGAACAAAGTATATAGAGATATGCTATCATTTCATCCGAAATCTTATAGCAAGTAGAGTCATAACAATGAAATATTGTAGAATAGATGAACAAGTTACGGATATCGTCACCAAGTCGCTTCCAGTTCAAAAGCAAGTTTATTTCATGTCGCAAATCGGTGTATGCAATTGTGAATCAAGGGGGAGTGTTGAGATTTGATTCATAGTTATCTATGTAATTATCATAATCTAGTAGTTATAGGGTGATTTCAATAACTACCTCAATCATGATCTAGTAGTTATAGGATTGTTTCAATAACTACCTTAATCATGATCTAGTAGTTATAGGATGGTTATCACTAGATCCTATAAATAAGACCATAGTTCATGAAGCAAGGTATATAGAAAGTGTGTGCACTTGAGAATGAAAATATCTTATAAGTGTTCTTGTTAATCCTTATGTTTTTAATAATAACAGTATTATGTTATTTTCTTTGCTCCTCCCAACACAAACAAGAAAAACAAAAAAAGAAAAGGCTACAAAGAAATTTAAAGCGAAAAATGAAGATCCGTGTACCTCCCATTATGCAACATTTACACTTCTTGTGTGGATCCTTCCCATATGCGAGATCCGATTCGATAGCGTACCGAAAATCTTGAGCGCAAACCGAAGTGACGACCAAAGGAAATTAAATAAAGGCAAAGAAAAAACAAACGAAGATGATCGATGAACCAAAGCACAGATCCGCCCATATATATATATATATATATATATATATATATATATATATATACCTGTTGTCGCAATCGAAAAGCCAGGATTAAGTTGGATTAGAGAAAACAAATCGAGCAACGCAAGAAAGATCGATCGGAAGAAGCCATGGAACCATACATTATCTCGTATCTTCTTCGATGTCTTCGTTCCAAGATTCATTAGGCAACGGGAAAAAGAAACAAGAAACCTTGATCGACCCAGTTTCCACAGCCTGATTAGGTTAACATCATCTCTTACCCACTAGGATATGGATCGGGAAAATGGCCAGAGCCTGATACCTTCTTGGATCTCTCATCCCCAACATTTTATTGTAGGAGGAAAAACAGAAAAGCAACAGAACGAAACAAGAAAACGCAAAGAGACGATCGATCGACAGAAGCGACGGGCCATGGAACGCTTCCCTCTCTTAGCTTCTCCCATCTCCTCGGTTTAGGACTCCCCGCTCTCAATAACCGAGATCTTCCACGGATGAAAGCTATTCTTCCTTCAGACATGCAGAATCGCATCGCACTATGGGTAGAGGATCAAACCAAGAAGAAAGAGGGGAAACGGATCGGGGAGCAAGTGAGCCTGGCCTTTGGGGAAGAATTAATAGTGGGTGTTCCCCGATATATTTATACTGAAGACCCAAGAAGGTTCTCGAATTCCCAAAGCAAAAGCGGGAGAGAAGCCTTGGAATGAATTCGTAGCCGCAATATAGAGGGGGAAGCATGCACACCTATGCCACTAATTAATGGTCATATTCTCCCAAAATAATAGAAGAAATGTGGTACCACACAACCGTCCATCGCATGCCATCGAGTGGTTCCGTGCCTCCTCATCGGAACACCGGTAGATGTGGACGGTGGGATGAAGTGACGATAATTCCTCCCTCTAAAAACAGTGAAACAACAAACTAAATGATGAATTTTATATATATGCCAAACTCGTCTGTCTCACGCAATATAATATATTTATGATGAAAATAGTAGGATATTTTTGATAAAGAATATAGAATAAAGACCAGAGAGAATAAGGTTTTGAGAGATGAATCACATCTTTTACAGAAGCTGTCGAAAAAAATACCTTCGTTCGAAGACTACAGCGACGAGCGGTCCATGCATCCACAACATATACGGATTCGACAAGTACGATTTCAGGTTCCCCCAATCGACTGGAAGCATCTCCCTATGAACGAAGGTGAAAGTGAGCAGCAACCGATGGATGGGGGTGATCACAGTTTACTTTAACATGATACATTCAGTCTGGTGTGAAAGGAACGAATAGTACAATGAGTTTCAGATCTATAAGTAGACAGCGAATAAACAAGAAAAGCCACAAGGAGCCGTTAAGGCTTAACGATGAGAAAATTAAAAAAATAAAAAAAGGGCAAGATATTGATTCCAATATGTGTTGGAATTAAACTTGTTCAAGTATCATAAAGAGGTTCATTTCATCAAAAGAAAAGTTCATTGCATCAAGTGGGAGAATCATTACATAAAAAAAATGGATTAAAAGTCTATAGAAAGATAAATTAAATTGGTTATTGATTTTTGAAAGAGTTTCTTAAAAGAGAATGATTCATTTGAATACAATTAATGTAATGTATCTTTGGGGACTATATAAACCCCATATGTTGGGTCATGAAAAAAGAGAGTTTCTGAAATTGTAAAGTATTTTTTTTCTTAAGAGAAATATAGAAGATTGAAGCTTGTCCTACTCTTCTTCTGTTTGACATATGGTGCATCCAAATGAAGGTTCTTCTAGGCTCCCAAGATGTATGGGAGTTTGTAGAAGATGGATTTGCTGAACCAAGTCCAGTAGAAGAAGGAGGAGCAATGAATGTAGAAGGAAGAAAACAACTCAAAGAAAGAAGGAAAAAGGAGAAAAAAGCTTTGTTCACGATCTACCAAGGGCTTGATGATACAATGTTCGAGATTATCGCTCCAGCAAATACTTCAAAGGAGGCTTGGGAAATACTTTAAAAAGCATTCGGTGGTGTTGATAAGGTAAAGAAACTTCGTCTAAAAGTTTTACGAGCCGAGTTTGAGAAATTACAACAAGGTACTTCTGAAACTATTTCTGATTACTTCTCAAAAATCATTTCTATTGTTCGTCAAATAAGACGAAATGGTGAACAAGTAAATGATCAGAGAGTAATAAAAAAAATATTGAGATCTCTAGATCCGAAATTGGATTTTATTGCTGTTGCGATCGAAGAATCTAAATATTTGGAAAAAATGTCTTTAGAAGAACTTATGAGTTCCTTTCAAGTTCATGAACAAAGGATTACAAAAAGAGGAAAAGATAAAACTATGGAGCAAGCATTACAAACGAAGCTTACTCTTGAAAATAAATGAGAATCAAATTCTCAAAGAGGAAGAGGACGAGGACAAAGAGGAAGAGGAGGCAGAAATTAGACCAATCAAGAATCTCTAAATAATGAAGATGCTAGAGAAAATTCTAGCCAAAGAGGCCGAGGTTTTGGTCGAGGACGTGGCCGAGGCTGTTGACGTGGCAGAAACTCTAAAATGTCTGAAATACAATGCTATATTTGCAAAAGATATGGACATTACTCTTATGAATGTTATTATAATCCTAACAATCAAGGTGATAAGACAAATTTTATTGAGGAAGAAAAGAACGAAAATCAAGTTTTGCTAATAAGTTATGATAATTTGAAAGAGGATCAATCTATGACATGGTATCTAGATACAGGAGCTTCAAATCACATATGTGGCATCAAAGAGTTATTTTCAGAAATGGATACAAGTTATTCCGAGAACATAACATTTGGTGATTTGTCTCAAAGACCAGTCAGAGACAAAGGTAAAATTCTCCTTAAACTTAATAATGGCACGGAATTATGCATTTCAAATGTTTATTATGTTCCTAATATGAAAAATAATATTCTAAGCTTAGGATAATTACTTGAAAAATGTTATGAAATTGAGATAAAATATATGACTCTCTAAATTCGTGACAAGAATAAAACATTGATATTACATGTGAAAATGATAAAGAATAGAATGTTTCCTCTGCATTTAAGTATTTTTTATCAATCAAATTGTTTTAAAGCTAATATTGAGGATATTTCTACACTTTGCCATCTTAGATATGCTCACTTAAATTTTGAGGCTTTGAAACTTCTAGAGAAGTATAATATGGTGACAGGAATGCCAAAAATTGATCGCCCAGCAAAATTGTGTGAAGTATGTGTCATGGGTAAGCAAGAAAGAAAGCCTTTCAAAGTGAGAAGGACAAAAAAGAGCATGAAATCGACTTGATCTAGTGCACTCAGATGTTTGTGGCCCTATCAATCTAGTATCACTTGGAGGAAGCAGATATTTTCTTACCTTCACTAATGATCATAGTGGAAAAACTTGGGTTTATATGTTAAAAGAAAAGAAAGAAGTTTTAAGCAAATTCAAAGAATTTAAGGATTTGGTTAAAAGACAAAGTTGTTGTAAGATTAAATGTTTAAGAATAGATAGGGGTGTTGAATATATATCAAATGAATTTGAAAGTTTTTGTAAAAATAATAGAATTCTACACCAATTCACCATGCCATACATACCTCAACAAAATGGTATCTCAGAAAGAAAATATAGGACTATCCTTAATATGGTCCGATGTATGTTAAAGGAAAGAAAAATTCCAAAAGAATTTTGGGGTGATGCTGTTGCTTGTGCAGTTTATTTACTTAACAGGTTTCCGACAAAGCGAATTGGTAACGTTACACCAGAAGAAGCATGGAGCTTACAAAAACCAAGAGTTGATCATTTGAGGATTTTTGGAAGTGTTGCATTTGCCAAGATACCATAAGAAAAGAGAACAAAATTAGAGGATAAAAGTCAGAAATACATTTTGCTAGGTTATCCAGAGAATTCTAGTGGTTATAAACTCTACAATCCTATCACAAATAAAGTTGTGATGTTTGAGTTTGATGAACAACATATTTGGAATTGGAAAAGTGATGAGCAGCATAAGAAAGCTGTAGCTTCAAAAGAAGAAGATATAATACAAGCAAGAACCGAAGTGGCTTTGCCAGAATCATCACCTAGATCAGCTAGGTCACATGATTCAAGAAGTCCAATTATAAGAAGGACAAGACCAATTCAGGAGCTATATGATGTGACTCGAAGGATTGATACTAACAATGATGAACTTTCTTTATTTTATCTTTTTGCAGGATATGATCCATTAACCTTCGAAGAAGCTTATAAAGATGAAAAATGACGACAAGCTATGAATGAAGAGATTCATGCAATTAACAAAAATAATACATGAGAGCTTACTACACTTTCAGAAGATCATCAAGCTATCGGTGTTAAGTGAATCTTCAAAACAAAAAGAAATGCAAAAGGAGAGGTGGAAAAATACAAGGCCAGATTGGTTGCAAAGGGATATAAACAACAATATGGGATTGATTATGAAGAAGTATTTGTGCTAGTTGTTGGATTGGAGACAGTAAGATTACTTATCTCTCTAGTAGCTCAAATGAAATGAAAAATTTTACAAATGGATGTCAAATCAGCATTTCTTAATGGAGTTCTTGAAGAGGAGGTATATATTCAATAACCCCCTGGTTTTATTATTCAAGAATAAGAGGACAAAGTATATAAGTTAAAGAGAGCTCTTTATGGGCTTAAACAAGCCCTACGAGCATGGAATTCTCGAATAGATACTTATTTTATTCAAATTAGTTTTTCTAAATGTCCACATGAACCTGCTCTCTATACAAAATCTAACTCTAATAGAGATATCTTGTTTATATGCCTGTACGTAGATGATTTAATATTTACAAGCAATAGTAGCTCCATGATTAAAGATTTTAAGAACTCTATGAAAAAGGAGTTTGAGATGACCGACTTGGGCTTAATGATTTATTTCCTTGGTATCGAAGTTATACAAGATAATGGAGGAATATTTATCTCACAAGAAAATTATGCAAAAGAGGTTTTAAAGAAGTTTTTCATGGAAGATTGTCATCCTACAGATACACCTGTTGAATATGGCACCAAGTTGACCAAGGAAGGTGAAGGTAAATACATTAATCCAACTTATTATAAAAGTCTAGTTGGATATTTAAGGTATTTGACATGCACTCGACCTGATATACTATTTGGAGTTGGTTTAATAAGTAGATATATGGAAGTTTTAAAGACATCTCATTTAAATATCGCTAAAAGAATTTTGCGATATATCAAAGGAACAATTGGGTATGAAATGTTATATTCATCATCTAAAAAGTTGGAGCTCATTGGATATAGTGACAGTGATTGTGCCAGAAGCTACGATGATCGGAAGAGTACAACTGGATTTGTATTTTATTTTGGTGAAGCTACATTCACTTGGTCTTAAAAAAAGCAATGAATCGTTGCTCTATTAAGTTGTGAAGCAAAATATATAGCAGCTTCTTCTAGTGTTTGTCATGTAATATGGCTAAGAAGATTACTCCAAGAACTTCATATGCCACAGGAGAAGTCAACCAAGATTTATATTGATAACAAATCAACTATTGCCTTAGCCAAGAATCCAGTCTATCATGAAAGATCGAAGCATATCGATACAAGATTTCATTTCATAAGAGATCATATCAAAAATAAAGAAGTGGATATACATTATGTCAAGATAAGTGAACAAGGGGCTGATATACTTACAAAACCTTTTAAATTTGAAATATTTCAACAACTTCGAAAGAAACTTGGCATGCTAGATGGAACAAGTTTAAAAGGGGAGAATGTTGGAATTAAACTTGTTCAAGTATCATAATAAGATTCATTTCATCAAAGAAAGGTTCATTGCATCAACTGGGAGAATCATTACATCAAGAAGAAAAAATGGATTAAAAGTCTATAGAAGGATAAGTCAAATTGGTTATTGATTCTTAAAAGAGTTTCTTGAAAGAGAATGATTTATTTGAATACAATTAATGTAATGAAAAAAGAGAGTTTCTGAAATTATAAAGTATTTTTTTTCTTAAGAGAAATATAGAAGATTGAAGCTTGTCCTACTCTTCTTCTGTTTGATAACTTCGTCCCCTTTTCCTATCAAGTTCAACAAAAAATACCTTCGTCCGAAGACTACAACGATGAGCGGTCCATGCATCCACAACATATACGGATTCGATAAGTACGATTTCAGGTTTCCCTAGTCGACTGGAAGCATCTCTCTGTGAACGAAGGTGGAAGTGAGCAGCAACCGATGGATGGGGGTGATCACAGTTTACTTTAACAGGATACATTCAGTCTGGTGCGAAAGGAACGAACAGCACAACGAGTTTTAGGTCTATAAGTAGACGGTGAACAAACAGGAAAAGCCACAAGGAGCTGCTTAACGATGAGAAAATTAAAAAAAAAACAAAAAAAAGGGCAGGCATGATACGGTTCAATTGAGAAAATATAATGCAAGGTCCTCACAGCCTATGAGCCACCTGTCCAGCTCATCGAACACCGCCTGTGCATCTGATTTGGTTCCAGAAATGCCACCCATGACTCCATCTAGAGAACCATTTCCATCTCCACCTCCAGTCTCATAAGCTTCCGCTCCAAATTCATTGCTGGTGTTTCCACCACCACCGTTCAGTGTGGGCACCGAGTCCAAGTCCAAAAGATGCAACTCGGGCGACAGTAATCGTAGGGGCTCATGATCATGAGTAGTGCCATCCGGTGGTGAAGTCATGATGGCAAGATGCAACTCCTCCATCGCGTCCGATCCCGTGGTGAAGTCATGATGGTTTGATGCGAACGGAGGAGCGCTGTCGACGTTTTGATTCAGCTCGAGATTGAGGTCATCGATGGTCAGTGACCTTTTGCACAAGTGAGTATTCCAGTGATTCTTTATCTCGTTGTCCGTTCGTCCTGGTAACCTTCCGGCAATGAGCGACCATCTGCACCAGAAAAAAAGGATAACAATGATATGAAGGGATCGGATACCTAGCAAAGAAAAGAAATACGATAGAGTGTGCGGCGGAGGAGGTCCATTCGATGGGGTCAGGTGGTCTATACATCATCGTCGTGTTCCAGCTGGTCGGTTCACAC
This sequence comes from Musa acuminata AAA Group, assembly GCF_036884655.1. Classification (NCBI taxonomy): domain Eukaryota; kingdom Viridiplantae; phylum Streptophyta; class Magnoliopsida; order Zingiberales; family Musaceae; genus Musa; species Musa acuminata. The sequence goes on from NC_088345.1 coordinate 13,630,986, forward strand.
CATTGTCAAAAAGAAAGAGAAAGAATGTCTCATGTACATGATACTATCGAATCGAAGAGTTAAGTTACGTCAATTGAGCTTGGTGCATACTGAAATGGTTACACAAACCTGAATATGGTGTCGAAGACAAATGATTATATATGCGGGTTGTTGGATGAGATAATACGAAATCGATTCGAACGATCGAACAGCGCGTCGCTGACGGGGCGGGCAATCACAGGCCTGCTGTTCTTTACCGGGTCCAAATTCCAATGACTGTTCCTGGCGCCACGCCATCGCAAATGCGATTCCGCTCGTGACGGGGGCAATCATAGGCCTCCCGTCCTTTACCGGGTCCAAATTCCAATGGCCTCCGGCAGACGATGACACACAAGATTCGGGACGATTACTTTTCTCTTTACCCGTCCCCATTTACGGTATTGACTTGAAAGCTGGAAGACGAGGTACCCGTCTGTCCCGTTCGAGATTCAAGGAGTCCTAGAAGTTTGCTGTTTTCGCCAAGCAAAATGCTTTTAGGGCGCCTTTTTCCAACATATCAGGACACGAATTCCAAGCCATTTGAAGTACTTTGCAAAAGAGAAGGGGAGGGGCGTGTATGTATGCAATAATAGAAAGCCCGGTTTGGTTATGCCAACCATAGATCTCATGCAACATACCTACCTACCTGCTGTCAGCAAAATCAGCGTGTGCAACATATGCCTACGCAGTATATAATATATATGGTATTTGTGTCGATGTGAATTCATACGAGTAAATCGATGCTCCACTGCTTTAGAAAAATGGTAAGCCACAACTAGTCAAGTGAAAGAGACACGCACCTGTTTCCCAAAAGGTTATGAAGTCGAATTATGAGGTCGTCTTCCTCTTTGGATATGTTTCCTCTTTTGATCCCTGGTCTCAAGTAGTTTAACCATCTCAACCTACAACTCTTACCGCATCTATTTATCCCTGATAATAAAAAAACAAATAAAATATTTTTTTTTTTAAATGTAATTCTTTGAGCACTGCAATAATGATATGCGTACCAATAAGGAAGGTCAACATAAAACAACATTACTAATACTTTTATGCGGTTAATTTTATACGTTACTTCATATTTTTAGATTTCGTTGCCTTCTTAGCCTTCTCAAGGGTTGGGTCACGACGTAATTAAGAACAGCGATACAGTTGAAGAGTAAAAATAAAAAAAAAACTGTGCGATGCACGTGTGTGATTTTATGAACCACAGGATTCCCATTAATCGCTGCGTTTAAGAGCCAAAGTGTTGAGCTTCCTTTCCGGTCGCCGTCGTACTTTCACAGAAACGCACTGATTAGTTAGGTAGATCCAATACGGTAACACGATGCGACAACTTTTGGGAACAGTAGATATAGTTTACCGACACGGAAGTGAAAGATGGGAGCTATCGGTTAGGCAGCAAGTTGGTTTATATATATATATATATATATATATATCTTAATTTTCTCTTCTTAATCCCTGTCGCTAACTCATCTGGGTTTGTGCATTTTGAAGAAACGATAATCGATAATCAAGAAATGAGAAAGAAGAAGCATTTAAGGTAGTAAAAGCACTGAAGAAGGGGGTTCCCACGGAAGTGTGCCAACAGATTTGATAGTTTCATGATTTCAGATCCTAGTAAACAAAAATAAACGGAAGAAGAAGAAGAAGAAGAAGAGTACTATGGAATTGAGCCTAGCAATTGAGCCTCAAGCAGAGAGAATCTAGGAATTGGGAATGACCTCGGACAAGGGTACTATGGCCTTGGCAGATTCCATGCGAGGGATAACAAAGTTGCTTGCTTTCTTTCGGCAAGTACCTGCTCCGATCCAAGTCCGAAGCTTAGGAGAAAAAGACCTGGTATCGAGCAAATGGATTATTTTGCCGAAAAGAAAAAGCATACGTCTGTCTACCCTTGAAAATTTCCCATCTCCGTAAAGGTTAACAGCTGAGCCAGCAGAATTGGGTAGAATTAAATGAGTGGAGCAGCTAGACTGCTTTTTCATTTGTCTTCAGCAATCAACTGGCAGGAGAAGCCAGCGCGTGCGCGCGTGTCAGAGAGAGAGAGAGAGAGAGAGAGAGAGAGAGATGACCAGCTTTTGCGGGGAGGGTTCTCCAGTTCTTGTCACCGTGGGCTCTGACGTATTCCACCAGCTTCTGGTCCTCCTCAGCCGTCCAAGCTCCTCTGTTCACCACGCTCTCCGTCACTCCCTTCTTCTTCCCTCTTTCTGCCATCTTCTTCACCATCTTCCTTTGCCTTTTTGTTCTCCTAATTAATTATGGCTACGAAGACCCACGCTCTCCACCACTCCCTTCTTCTTCCCTCTTTCTGCCAACTTCTTCACCATCTTCCTTTGCCTTTTTGTTCTCCTAATCTTATATACTGTTGCCTCTCATGTATATAAGATTCCAACAAACGATGTCACCATACAACCATCACTAGTGCCTGTGCTACTTCTCACACTAGTGGCAGCTGATCCACATGTACCGTGAAGCACAGTACACAAAAGTAGCCATGAATAGAACGGCGAAGACGGACGCGAGAATATTCCAACCTTCTTCCCCGACGCGTGCGTTTTGACAGAGGACTTAGGATGTGAAAAAGTTAAAAGCAACAACAGTACGTTGGCGATGGCAAATGGCCTACGACTCCTCCGGAGGCCTCTGTTTGGCTACCCACGGGTGAACTGGCAGTCTCGTTCCATGTTTCACAGCGTGAGTGATATCAGTATGTTCTACACGGCACTCGTGAACTCCTCCATCCGACTGCTACTCATGTCATTAGTTATTTGTCTTCTTCTCAAAACAGTTGCATGTTCCTCGCTTCAAAACGACATAGTCCGTGAAGAAAGAAAGAGAGATCACTTGCGAGTGCAAATTTTTTTAATAATAATAATAGTAATAATAATAATAATAATAATACTATATTATTATTATTATTATTATTAATTTAAGATTATATCAAATAGAATAATAATAATAATAATAAAGTATTATTAACTTAAGATTATATCAAATAGAAGAAGAAAAAAATAAGAAAAAAATCCATATTGAATTTCTTTAAAAAAATACTTACAAGATTTTATTATTTTTAAATTCAAGTTTTGTAGATTTGAATACTTGAAATTTGGATGTATCGATACATGAAGATACCATCTATTTGAATATATAAAATAATCCATAGTTGAAAAAGATTATTTTCTTTACCTTGAAGATCTTGAAATATAGATTATCATCATTATAGATTTAATATCAAGAAAGAAAAAGATGATACATAAGTATAATCTTTTTTCACACACACCTAAGTGATTTCTAACTACTCATAAACTTAAAAACTTGGATGGATCTTCATATAGATATCGTATATTTATAGATATAGAATAATAATTTTAATCAAAATATTTTTATCTATAAATTTTTACCTAATTAATTTATTTTAAAAATTAAAAAATATATCTATTTTTAAAATATATTAAATCTTAAGATAGTCGGTCAACGATCAAGTGATCATCGCCACTTGCGCCTATTATTATTATATCAGTTAGTAGAAAACAAGCCGCCATTATTCTGTTGTAATTTTCGACGAGGTTTTTGATAAGATCAGTTTTCAGCGATCCAAAACGAAACCAACACCATTCACTTAGATAGATAGATGGATGGCTTACCTACCCCTAAAGTACCCGCGTTTCCCGTGTACTGTAGCGTCTTGTGTTGGGACCGGTGGTTCACGGCGCTTGAACACTTTTTGGTGCATAATTATGGTCCTTTCCCTTTCCATAATTATGCAATGCCTGCCAAACAAAACCACAAACAAAATTAATGACCAGCACAAGTCAGTACTCTCGCCCGAAAAATGACACGCATGCATCTGCTCAAGCAGGGACTGTTTGGCTCGTTTTATTTAGCTTTGCACCGGCTGATTGATGGGGATATAAATAGGAATAATATTTGTATATGAATAAATATTAGAAGATCATAATACAGAATAAAATGAAAACACAATCAAACAGAACACTAAGATATACGTGGAAAACCCCTTCAATGTGAAGGGTAAAAACCACGGGGCAAACTAGAGATAATCCACTATGAAAATAATGAATATACAAATCTCAACCTCCTACCCAAAACCCTAGCAACAACCACAAGAGAATAACTGGGATACAAGGATCACGTCACTGCCCACAATATCTAAAACCTCCCAAGTAATCATAGCAAGAGTCTACTGTAGATTTCATCTAACCTGAGATGAGAACACTGCTAGATGATTGAGAACAGTCTCTCTGCATTGTCCTTGTCTTCTTCACTTTCTTTCTCTTCCTTTTCTGCCTTGTTCTCCTTCTTCTCTTTGGAATCCCGTGGCTCTCAAGATCTGCCTCGTTGCTGCCTTTTTCTACCTCTTTTCTGCTTCTAAAACGTAGCCACCACACCCCCTAATCTTAATTAGGGTTAGGTTAAGAGGGGGTGTGGGCTGTGGGCTGCCTTAGCCCACATGGGCTGAATATGGGCTATCATCCCAACAACCTCCCCCTTCAGCCCATAAGGGAGGTTGTCCCATGACTCCTCAATGTGAAGCCATACCGACCAACTGTCGGCATATCTCCTGTCTTTCTTTTGGTAAGGTCTTCGTCAACATGTTTGCTCCGTTATCATTTGTATGAATTTTCTGAAGCTGTAACTGCTTCTCTTCAAATACATTTCGAATCCAGTGGTATCTGACATCTATATGCTTTGACTTGGAATAAAACATTGGGTTCTTACACAAATGGATGGCACTCTAGCTGTCATAATGCACCACATAATTTTCCTGTTTCAGCCCCAATTCTTGTAAGAATTCTTTCATCCATAACATTTCTTTGCATACCTCTGTAGTAGCAATATATTCTGCTTCTATGGTGGAGAGAGCAATACACCTTTGTAACCTGGATTGCCATGACACAGCTCCCTCTGCAAAAGTAAGTACATAACCTGAAGTAGACTTTCTCGTATCTATATCTCTTGCCATATCTGCATCTGTGTAACATGTCAACACATGTGGTCCACCTCCAAAGCTTAAACAAACCTTAGAGCTCCCTCTGAGATATCTAAAAATCCACTTCACTACTGCCCAGTGCTCTTTGCTTGGATTTGCAAAAAATCTACTAGTAACACCCACTGCATATGCGATGTCCGGCCTCGTACATACCATTGCATACATTAAACTTCTAACTGCTGAAGCATAAGGAACCTTTTGCATTTTCTCCTTTTCCTCATCACTTGACGGACTCTGTTCTGAGCACAACTTGAAGTGACCAGCAAGAGGAGAACCAAATGGTTTTGCATTGCTTATACTGAATCTTTCCAATACCTTCTCGATGTATTTCTTTTGTGACAACCAAATCTTCTTGTTTTTCCTGTCATGAGAAATCTGCATGCCTAGTATTTTCTTTGCTGGCCCCATGTCCTTCATTGCAAAAGACTCACTCAGTTCCTTCTTCAACCTATCAATTTTAGACATATCTTTCCCAAGAATAAGCATGTCATCAACATAAAGTAAGAGAATAATAAAATCCTCACCAAACCATTTGATGTATACATAATGATCTGAAGTCGTTCTTTTGTATCCATTTTCTATCATAAATGAATCAAACTTTCTGTACCATTGTCTTGGAGCTTGCTTTAGCCCATACAAGCTCTTCTTCAACTTGTAGACAAAATTATCTTTACCTTTGACTTTGAAGCCTTCTGGTTGCTCCATATAAATTTCCTCCTCCAAATCACCATGAAGGAAAGCTGTCTTCACATCTAAATGCTCAACTTCCAAGTCCTGGCTAGCAGCAATACCAAGAGCAACACGAATATAAGACATTTTAACAACAGGAGAAAATATCTCTTCAAAGTCAATACCTTTCTTTTGACCAAAGCCTTTCACAACCAATCTAGCTTTGTACTTTGGTTGAGAACAATATTCTTGAGTCTTCAACCTAAAAACCCACTTGTTCTTCAAGGCCTTTATTCCATTTAGTAGCAGCACCAAATCATAAGTGTGGTTCTTCTGAAGAGCATCATCTCTTCCTGCATAGCAACTAACCACTTCTCTTTCTGCTCACTTTCAACTGCTTCCTGGTAATTCTCTGGTTCACCTGCATCAGTAAGCATCACATACTCATCTGTAGAGTATCTTCTAGAAGGTTGACGTTGTCTAGAAGATCTTCTCAACTGAGGTTCTACGGGAACTTGCTCTCCTACTTCTTCTTGCTCAACATGTCCTATAGGTAAATTAACATCAAGCTCTACACTATTTTCCTGCACATCTCCCCCGTCACCCTGATATACTGGAGGAATAATTGGGTCACAATATGCTAATCCTTCTGCAGAAGTCTTGGCCGATGCCTTCTTCTTCAAATCCTCAAAGGTTTGATCCTTAAAGAAGACCACATCTCTGCTCCTGAACACCTTCTGCTTTTCTGGATCCCAAAGCCTGTAACCAAACTGATCATGTGAGTAACCAAGAAAAATACATTCTTTAGACTTACCATCCAGCTTGGACCTCTCATTATCTAGAACATGTGCAAATGCACGACAACCAAACACTCTCAAATGCCTGTAGGAAACATCTTTCCCTGACCATACATGCTTTGCAACATCACTATCTAGGGCTGTACATGGTGATAAGTTGATCACATCAACTGCAGTCCTCAAAGCCTCATCCCAAAACCTTTTGGGTAGATTGGCCTGTGAAAGCATACATTTGATCTTTTCCATGATGGTGCGGTTCATCCTCTCAGCAATTGTATTATGCTGAGGTGTACTAGGAACTGTCATCTCATGTTGGATCCCATGTAACCTACAATAGTCATTAAACAATCCCGTATACTCACCACCATTATCTGATCTTATGCATTTCAATTTCCTTTCTGTCTCCCTTTCAACCCTAGCATACAACTCTTTGAAGACATTAATAACCTGATCTTTGGTCTTCAAAGCATAAGCCCAAACTTTTCTAGAAAAATCATCTATAAAAGTGACAAAATAAAGTGCACCACTTATACCAAGAACATCAACAGATCCCAAGGAGTTTTTGTCTTCAAAGGACCACATACATCTGTATAAACACGGTCTAAGGCATGCATTTTTCTAGACAAAGCAGCATTAGCAAATGAAACTCTATGTTGTTTACTAGCCAAATAATCGATACAAGGGTTCAGATGTATACCTCTGAGGTCTGGCAATACCTCTCTTTTGGAAAGAGCTTGCAGCCCTTTCTCACTCATGTGTCCCAATCGCCTATGCCACAACTCCATACTGAAGTCTTTTTCTGTAGCATTTAACTGCTCACCATAAGCTTTAGCCTGTAACCTGTACAAAGTATGACATTTCTTTCCACTAACTATAACAAGAGAACCCTTACTGAGCTTCCATTGCCCTTTTTGAAATCTGCTTTCATACTCTTCATCATCTAGTCTTCCAACTGAAATTAAATTCAGCCTCAAGTCAACCACATGCCTCACATCCTTAAGTACCAACTTGCAGCCAAGGTTGGTCTTTAAATGGATATCACCCATGCCAATGATGTCTGCTGTGCCATAGTTGCCCATCTTGACAACACCAAAGTTTCCAGACCTGTATGTAGCAAAAAACTCTCTCCGAGGTGTAGCATGATAAGAAGCACCTATGTCAATCACCCACTCAAGATCCTGACACACACAAGAAAAAATATCATTAGAAGGAGACAAAATCAAATAATCACCACCCTGCACTATAGCTGTAGTATTATCCTTTGACTCTGTAGACTCCACTTCTTTTCCCTTTTTCTTGTTCTTCTTAGGTTGCTTACATTGGTTCTTGTAATGTCCTTTCTCACCATAGTTATAGCAAACAATATCTTTTCTTGATCTTGACTTGCTCCTACCCATACGTGAACTGCTTCTAGACTTTGACCTTCCTCTGTTCTCTGAGATAAGTGCCTGTGAATCATTCTGAGATGTTGCTGAACTCTTTCTTCTCAACTCCTCATTCAACAAACTGCTTGTTACTTGACTCATAGTGACAATACCATCTGGCGCAGAATTACTAAGGGAAACCACCAGTGTCTCCCAACTTATCATCAAGAGACATTTTCATAGAGGATAACTGGTTAGTAATACTCTGCATTTCATTCAAATGCTCAGCAATAGAAGCACCCTCTCTATATTTTAGGTTCACAAGTTTTTTGATCAAAAAAACTTTGTTGCCAGTTGTTTTTCTTTCATAGAGACTTTCCAATTTTTTCCAAAGAGAATATGCAGAAATTTCAGTAGAAACATAGTGAAAGACACTATCATCAAGCCACTGTCTAATAAACCCAATTGTTTTTCGATCTAACCTCTTCCACTCATCATCTGTCATAGTTGTAGGTTTTGCACTATCCCCCTGCAAAGGTCCATACAAATCTTTGCAATACAAGAGATCTTACATTCTTGGTTTCCATATCATCCAACTATTTCCATTCAAACTAATCATGCGAGAAATATTACTGGCCTCCATGTTCAAATACAAAAAATAAATCACCAAAATCCCGCTCTGATACTAGTTGATGGGGATATAAAGAGGAATAACCTTTGTATATGAACAAATACTAGAAGACCATAATACGTAGCGGAATAAAATGAAAACACAATCAAATAGAACACCAAGATATACGTGGAAAACCCCTTCAATGTGAAGGGTAAAAACCACGGGGCAAACTAGAGATAATCCACAATGAGAATAATGAATATACAAATCTCAACCTCTTGCCCAAAACCCTAGCAACAACCACAAGAGAATAACTGAGATACAAGGATTACGTCACTGCCCACAATATCTAAAACCTCCCTAAGTAATCACAACAAGAGTCTACTGTAGATTTGATCTAACCTGAGATGAGAACACTACTAGATGATTGAGAACAGTCTCTCTGCGTTGTCCTTGTCTTCTTCCCTTTCTTTCTCTCCCTTTTCTGCCTTGTTCTCCTTCTTCTCTTTGGAATCCCGTGGCTCTCAAGATCTGCCTCATTGCTGCCTTTTTCTACCTCTTTTCTGCTTCTAAAACGTAGCCATCACACCCCCCTAATCTTAATTAGGGTTAGGTTAAGAGGGGGTGTGGGCTGTGGGCTGCCCTAGCCCACGTGGGCTGAATATGGGCTATCAGCCCAACACTGACGACTTTTATATTTTGTGGGCCTATATAATTACATAAATTATATAATAAAATTAATTAGTTTCTGATATATATTGGTTAATAGAAAAAATCTATATTATAGTAGGATTTCTTTGGTAATGTCATTGATGGGAGGAACTCTCCTAATAACTTATCCTAAGACTCTTGCTTATAAATATGCTGGACCTATAGGGACTAAATGATGCGTGTTATAAAAGACGTAGTTGAGATATTATGGTTTCTCTCTCAACCTCCCTAAACTATCAATAATAGTGGTCTTGTAAAAAGATAGGAAGAGATGAGGAGTATCTAATTCTCCTTACATATCGACGTCATTGTGATATTTGGATCCAGGGATAGTGCATTTGCAGATCACACAGAGATCTTTTCAGATGATATCGAAAAGTATGCATCGTAAACCCGATATAATGTTATTTGATTTTCATCCTAGCATGAAAGTTTTTCCGCATTACATATAGTATATCATAGATTTTATGCTAAAAATTGGTATCAAAGCCTAGATTCTTGAGATCAAATATATTAGATTTATTATTTTTATTTACGATGCTTTAATGATCAATATATTTTACCGATCTAAATTCCTATCTACTCTATCTTGTTGTTTATTTGCGAGCGATGTTAGATTTTTGTAATGTGATCTTATCATGAAGCAGTGATGACCGTTGTGTAGCATCGCTGCCGACCTCGCTGGGTACGACCGATGAATCTATTGGCAACAACAGTTGTGTTGGGCAGTGTGCGTATCGCAACAACAACAATGACCATGGGTGGCTATCAAGCAGTGAGTCGTACGTCAAGATTGATCGCGCATTACGGTGACCACACTGGTGACAGTCGCAGGCCAAACGTTGGGTCGATCGCATAAGCGACAACCATGCGTGGGTAGTAACCACGCACAAGCAACCACAAGGGCGGCAATGCACACATGCGACTACCGCATAGCGATGGATGCGCACGGGCAGAAGTTGCATTTAGGCGACGGTAGCATGTGGGCAATAGCCGTGTAGGCGACGGTGGCATAGGCAATGGCCGCGCAAGCGATGACGACGTAGGCAATAGATTAGGATCTTTTGGTCAAACTATCGATTTACCCTTTTGTATTTTATTAATACCTTCTAGTATTTTAACAATTCTGCCCTTTAACAATCTCATAAATACACCTTTATCCTCTCAATAAAATTATAGTTTACCCTTAGGAAATTAATGTTTTTTATTTATATCATCGATTATAAAATTGATCAATATAATTTAATTGAATTTGATCATGACTATATTTTGACTAGCTATTAATTAAATTTAATTTTTGATCAAATTTAGAAATGATTAAATTTTGATCAATTTTTTTTTTATTTTGATTGGCCTGTTTAATTGGGTTGATGTTTAGCCTAATTTTGGGCTTAACCAAATTAAATAAAATTTGATTGGATTTAATTTTATTAAAAAACTATAAATTATAATTTTCTTTTATAGTTTTCTCATATGACATATTGATTACATTTTAATATGGTAAATAAAATTCAATTATTATTCTCGAACATTTCTTTGATTATTCATATATATATATATATATATATATATATATATATATATATATATATATATATATATATATATATATAAAATTATAAAATAATATTTATCTTTCAAATGAAAACATTATTTATATGTTATCATGATTACAAGTATCATATAAGTTTTTTTTCTTTTATTGATTAATAATTATTATGGTTGTTATTTTATTATTAAATTTCTTAACATGAATTAAATTGAAGAAATTTGATGAATATTATTTGTAATTCATCTCCCTAAGTTTTATTTGACTTCCGGCTATCAAAGTAGCTTGAAATGATAAACTTTTGGGATGTGAATTATAATAAAAATCTTATTATTTATAAGATATTTTAAATTATATTTTATATTATTATATTGATCTTGTAGTCATCAAAGTGACCTAGATCAATGGCTTATAAAATTACATTAAAGAATTAACCCTAAATGATATTAAGGAAATAATATTCATAATAACACATATAATTAGGAGATTTTGATAATTCTAAAGGAGAATCTACTTTAAATAATTATGTGATAGGGTAGGATGATAGTATTTTAGATATCCTTACCGTTTATGATTGTATACCCAAATGTAGCTATACTATTCCATAGGGATAATATCAGTCCTCCATCGATGATCTTGAGTGAACACTATATATCAATATTTCACTCAAAGGTAAAATATAGATGATATCAATGGTTCATCAAATTTTAGAAACTCAAAGGATTAATGTTATTTTATATTTTGAAGTGGTACTTTCGTCCATACATTCTCATACTTCTAGTACCC